>NC_143489.1:3600380-3959802 GCF_027475165.1 Benincasa hispida | reverse complement strand
TGCTCAATTTGTAAGTCAAGGCAAAACTTTATTTTTTTGAGATCTTTCATCTCAAATTCTTTCTTAAGATATTCTATTGCTTTTGAAAGGTCTTCAGGAATCTCAATTATATTTAAGTCATCAATATATACAGTGATAATATTATCACTGTGATTTCTTTATAAAAACATATGGACATATTGGATTGTTTTGATATCGTTCTTTCAACAAATATCCACGCAGGCAATTGTACGACATTCGTCTTGATTGTTTCAATCCATATAGCGATTTCTGTAACTTTATTGAATACAATTCCCGGGGAATTTAATTTAAATATTTTAGGTATCTTAAATCTTTATGGGATTCTCATATAAATATCATTATGAATAAATCCATATAAATATGATGTGACTACATCCATAAGATGCATATCCAAACTTTCATGAATAGTCAGACCAATTAAATATCTTAGTGTAATTGCGAAGAATATATTTCCTCATAATCAATACCAAGTCTTTGTGAAAAATCTTGTACACTTAGTCTTAATTTTAGTGGTGTTGACATTCAACATGCAGAAGTAATTAGGATCTTAAGCACTCTAATTCCATCAATTTAAGCAAGCAAGCATGTACAATAAGAGAAATAGGGTTTTGAAGTTATATTTTTGAAGAACTCCTCAAATCTTCAAATACAATTTGCATGTCACTCAATCTCAGTAAATTGAACTGAGTTTTGTTCAACTCCATCATGCAATCTGATTGCATGACATCTTGACAACAAATATGTCAAGCTATAGTAGGAATTTAGTGTCCAAAGTGGGAAAAACCCACTATCAAATTTATTTTCAAATTTTTATTGATTAAAATCAATTTTTTTATTTAATTTTCAATAAAATTCAATTTTAATTAAATTTTCTAAAAAATAAAATTAAAAACATATTTGATTTAAATATTTTAATTTTCATAAAATTCAAAAATTTAATTTTAAATAAAATTAACTCAAACAATTAATTTTAATTAAAATTTATTAAATAATTAACTAAATAATTTAATTAATTAAAAATATTTAATATCCAATATTAAATTATTAAATCTCTAATTCCACAATCATGAATCCTTATTCATGTAATTAAACCAAATTTAAATATTATCCACTTCTTTAATTTCGTTTAATTCGATAATTAAATGTGTAATTATATCGTATATAATTATTGATTCACTTAATTCAAATTTGAATGTTTCAAATTCTCTCGTAACGCTATTTTAAGGTTTAATCCATTTGTGAGCTAGTAGAGGGACCTAATGAACCTATAGATCATGGGTTCTAACGATCCGAGATTACTTGGCTAAACTATTTAAATCGAATTAATCAACATTCATTAACTATCGGATCACTTTACTAAGCCTAGTAGTTGTACTCCCCTCACTGTAGATATATTTTTATCCACTTGATTAACCATAATTAGTAAGTCAATCCTTCACAAGTTGTTCGTAATAACAGTTGGGTCAAAACTTATTTTAGCCCCAAGATTACATCTTATTCCTTAAGTTTTGTTGATTTTCTAATGAACAATTGGTTTATGATCCAATCATCAAACCGAGTCCCTCTCGGGTCAATGAGACGGTAGGGCCCTTTGTTCAAGACCCGAAGTTAGTACTTAAGGGAAAAATCTCCCTAAAAGCGGGTAGGAGTGAATTTTATCTTGCACTCTATGTCTCTAACTATCTACCTGGTCCTACCCCTAAAATTAGGGGTTTATTGAGTCTGCGTTGTTGGGCAAACCCTCATCCATGCAAATCTAAGGATAATCCTGAATACACAGGAGTTCATAGTTAGTTTAGGATTAAGGCCAAGTTACCTAGTCATCACTTTGAAATAGTCAGTCTTAAACAGTAAACAGCGTTAAAAAGTAATAGTGACTTGTTTCTCGATCCGATCTTATACAAACCCTTTGCATAGGATGCCTCCGCTCGCATGTCTCCACATGAACGATTCAAGATCACAATGTTTGTACTAAATACAAAGTGGACCGCATCCAATAGTGTTTCCAAAATAAGGTACCCAACCTTATTCGTATATTATAGACCGTTTTGGCTATCTACTCAAACTCGATTCGTTCTTATGTCTCCATATAAAGTCCAAGTACTCATGTAATAGCCATGGATTTTAGTTTATTGGATTTAGTTTTTACAAATGCAATATATATATACAATAACTTTTTTATTGAATAAACCTCAATAACCACTTTATTACAAATAGAATATGTTTAATTTTACAAACTGCGAGTTTTAGGATATACAACCCAACAAACTCCCACTTGGACTAAAACTTCAGTAAGTTTACATATATACAAATATATACAATGTTGAGAGAATAAATACAACAAACTAAGGCACCAGATATCTATTAATTCTCCCACTTGCTCTAGATTTATCTATCTCGTAATCCTAGTCCCACTAGGTGACCCTCAAACACTTTAGTCGAGATAGCATTTGTAAAAAGATTAGCTAAATTGTCTTATGAGGCTATCTATGTGACGATCACGTCTCTTCTGTGTACTATATCATTAAGGAGACTGTACTTGTATTCGATATGCTTTATGCGCTTATGGCTCTTTAGTACCATACACGAGAATATAATCCCTTGTTCTCCAAAGATACTTGAGGATGTTCTTAACAGTAGTCCAATGATCATATCCAAGATTAGGTTGATATCTACTGACTATTCCAACTGCATAGCATATGTCGAGGCGTGTACACAACATGGCATACATCAAACTTTCAACTGTTGATGCATAGGGAATTCATTTAGTATCTTCAACTTCTTGAGGTGTCTTAGGACATTGTTCCCTAGACAAATGAATTTCATGTCTAAAAGATAACATACCTCTCTTGGAATTTTGCATTGTATATTTAGACAATATCTTGTCTATATAAGATACCTAAGATAACGCTAGCATTCTATTCTTGCAATTCCAAACTACTTGGATCCCAAGAACATACTATGCATCTCTCAAATCCTTTATTTGGATTTGCAATGCCAACCATCTCTAAACATTAGCTAGGAATTTTACTTCATTTCCAATGAGCAGAATATCATCAACATATAAAATCAGAAAAGCTACAATCTTGTTGACAATATTCTTGTAAACAAAAGGTTCGTCAACGTTATATTCAAAGCCAGAAGATTTGATATATTCTAGGATCGAGATGCTTGTTTCAACCCATAAATGATTTTTTTAAGCTTGCAAACTTTTTGCCCTTGACCCTGCTCTATAAACCCCTCTGATTGAGACATATAGATATTCTCTTCAAGATAGTCATTCAGAAAGGTTGTCTTAATATCTATTTGTCATATTTCATAATCATAAAAAGCGGCAATGGATAAGAGTATTCTAATAGACTTGATCGTGGTAACTGGAGAGAAGGTTTCTTCACAGTCCACACCCTCTCTTTGGGTAAACCCTTTTACCACAAGTCTAGCCTTGTAGGTACGTACCTTATCAGCCTAGTCTTGTTTTCTTTTGTAGATCCATTTTCAACCAATAAGTTTTACCTCTTCTGGTTGATCTACAAGTTTCCAAACTGAATTGAAGTACAAAGACTCTATTTCGAGGTCCATGACTTTTATCCATTGGTCTTTATCCACATCTTCCATTGTCTGTTTAAAAGTAAATGGATCCTCTAAGCCATCATCAGATATGACGACCTGAGTTTCTGTCAAACCTACGTAACGGTCAGGTTGTTGAACAACTCTTCTACTACGTCAAGGTGCTCTCAACTCTTGAGAAGGATGTGAAGTATCAATTTCATCAACAACTCTTGTTGAAGAACTAGCTTAATCAATAACCCTTGTTGATTTATCTATAGCTTCTGTGAATATTTCATTTAATACTAGCTTACTGCGAAGTTGATGATCCTTTATGTGATCTTCCTCTAAGAAGGTTACATTTGCCGATACAAATACTTTATCTTCTTGAGGATTATAGAATAGACCACCTTTTGTCTATTTAGGGTAGCCTAAATAGGCATACTTTTGAAGGCATTCCAATTTCTTTGGATTTTATACCAACACATGTATTGGACATCCCCAAATCCTAAAGTGACGTAAATTATCTTTACGTCCTTTCCATAACTCGTAAGGTGTTTCTGAAACACTTTTCGAAAGAACCATGTTCAAAATATACACAGCAGTCTCTACTGCCTATCCCCAAAAAGAATTAGGCAATTAAGCATAACTCATCATCGAACGAACCATGTCTAACAGGGTTCTATTTCTTCTTTCTACTATACCATTCGATTGAGGTGTACTGGGTGCTGTGAGTGGGACTGAATTTCGTGTTTTATCAAATAGTCTTGGAATTTTAAGTCCATATATTTACCACCTCGATCTGATCGAAGTGTTTTAATCTTTTTACCTAATTGGTTCTCAACCTCAACCTCTACCTTATATTTCTTGAACTTTTCAAGGGTTTTGGACTTATGATGCATTAAGTAAATGTAGTTATATCTAGAATAATCATTAATAAAGCTGATGAAATATTCATACACTCCTCGTGCTTTGACATTCATCGGACCACAGAGGTCTGAATGTATTAGCTTAAGAGTTTTTTTTTTTTTTTTGGCTCTAAAACCTTTTTTCTTAAAAGATCTTTTGGTCATTTTACCCTCAAAATAAGATTCATATGGTGGAAAAGAGTTGTCTTCTAACTAATTTAGGAGACCACTCTTAACCACTCTCCCATCTTATTGAGATTAATGTGGTCAAGTCTTAAGTGCCAAAGATAGGCATTAGGAGAAATTTTTCGTTTCTTATTTTTTGTTTCAACTGTTTTAAACATCTCTATATTCAAAATAACTTTTACCTTAATTTATTTTAACATATATAAATTATTTTCTAATTTTGCAGAATATATTTTAATACCTTTTGAAATAATGAATACTTCATTATGTTCAAAAGTGACTTTATATTTTTGTTCTAACAAACATGAGATAGATATTAAATTCCTCCTCATGGCAGGAATGTAATAAACATTTTCAAGTCAAGTGAATCTATCTTCAATATATAACTTTATATCTCCCACTGCTTTAGCTGAGACAACCTCTCTGGTCCCTACCTTAATGGTTATTTCGCCTTCTGTAAGTTGCCTCCAGGAACTATGTTCTTAAGCGCAAATATGATTAGCGGCATCTGAATCTAATATCTAGGTTAATTTATCATTTTCCACTATACATGTCTCAATGACAAGTATATAATATTTACTTTGTTGTGCTTTCCTCTTTTCTTCATCTATGACATTCGTGTTTATTACTTTTAACATATCCCGAACTTGTGCATTAACAGAGGTTATATCCTTTATGTCATGGTTATAAACATCTTCAATAATATCGTTCCTGACAAATTATCCAAACAATGTCTGTAACGAATCCATAATTTCTTTAGCATAAATCATGTTCTCGAATTTCTTAGCTAGTATATCGAATATATTTGCTAAGATATGGATTCAGGCCTTTTCATTTGCCTTAATCCATCTTTCATATGCATTCTAAACTCTTTGGTTTGCAAATGAGCTAGGAGATGGAGAACATTTCTTTGTTAAAATAAATTCTAAATCATCATCTGCTAGTATTGCGCTTATATTTGATGTTGAAAAATTAAGACCGTTAAATTTATCGGAAGTGAGTAATTTAGAAGAATCTGACATGCTGAAAACATAAAAAAATTCAATTGTTTTTATATCCAATCAAATTTTAGCAAAAGTAATAATCCCAAATTTCATTATTTATTTGCAACAATACTTTAGTGAGTCGAAATAGATGTTACCAAAAGGCAGTCAAATACTCTTTCATTGAAGCAAGATACTCTTGACTAACTACTAATTCCAAAATAACTCTTATTCCTATAGTTATTGCCATGTTCTATCAAGAATTTACTAACACTTAGTAACTCTTGTAAGTGTAACCCTTCATTTTCAGACCTCAGAGATCGGGCCCAACGATGCTACCAAATTGGAAAGTCAAGGTTGGGAATGAACCTAAGAGATCCTATCCATTTCTGAAGTAAGTTGTTCTAAATCTCATGTTATAACCCTTCAAGGGGATAACTGTTGTAAAACGACTAGCTTATATATCCTAAAAATGACAAGCAGGCGCAACATAGGAATCTCATGGTCCAAACTAATGGAAGAGATTGCAAGATACGTTAACACACATCCTTCACCCACTTACTATGAACTATTTCCCTTATTCACCTTTTTATCGACCCATGCAAACACTTTTCGAATGAAGGTCACTCCTAGGGTGACATGAAACCGAGCATGAATCTCATGGTGTGAATTCTTAGGGATATGGGAGCTAATAACAACATATCATATATTTATTAATCTCCCATTGAAGTGTTTTATTTTTTTGGGTAAATTTTTATTTAGGTATATTCCAACTAATAAAACAACCTAAGTCTAGGTGGTTTTCCAAGTATAACGTTTATATTTGGATTTAACCTACAATGTCTAGGTGATAAACAAAATTTAAAAAATAACATCGTTCACGCATGCTCATAAAACTGGGTTAACAACGCACAAGAACTAGCTAAAATCTTCAGGAAGCAGGTGTTCCGTAAACTGTTAACTTAAGTACCTTAGACAAGATTTTAGCCTGAGTGAGTTTGTAATCAAAGTTTTACAAGATAACAACTTATTTTAACTATTAAAATAAGTTGTTATTTTTTTAACCCAAAGTGAGCATGTATCTTATCTCTGATATGGATTTTAAATGTCATATCTATTTTTATAACACTTTATAAAATATAGACATGCTTTCAATCCATAACATTCATCAAGCATTTCACAATTTAAAATAATACTTTATATTAAACATGAAATCCTAACACATGCATACTATATATTATAACCATTTATAACATACTTTCAATGCATTACATACTCCCATGGTGGAATTTTAAATCTACATTGCATACTATATGCACATACAAGATTTATCTAATTATAACATACATTCATAATGCATAAATAATTAAATACAATGATATAGACCAGTTTTGACATCCTAAGCAAGCAGACGACATAAATTATTGCAATAATAATTTAAAAACAACCTCCAAAAGCATTTGGACTTCACAAACCAACCCAAACTAGACCAAAACAACCCATATCGGACCTCCAAGGCTCCAAAATGGGTTGAACTAGTCAAAACCAGGTTGAACCGAACATTCAAGACACGAACTGGTTGGACCGGTCCAGTTAAACCACTGGTCTAGTCGAATGTGCGTGTTCTGGGCTGGGATGAATAACGGTCCAATGCTTTTTCCTAACGTTGCAACACCATGAGAATTTGCTTCATTTTTGGGCTGACTGAAGAACAACGTTATAAAGTGAAAGTGACTTATTTCTCGATTTGATCTTACACAAACTCTTTGCATAGGATGCCTCCACTTGCAGGTCTCTATATGAACAATTCAAGATCACATCATTTGTACTAAATATAAAGTGGACCAGAATCAATAGTGTTTTCAAAATAAGGTACTCAACCTTATCCGTATACTATAGACCGTTTTGGCTATCTACTCGAACTTGATCCATTCTTATGTCTCCATATAAAGTCCAAGTACTCATGTAATAGCCACTCGCATGTCTGCACATGAATGATTCAAGATCACATCGTTTGTACTAAATATAAAGTAGACCGCATCCAATAGTGTTTCCAGAATAAGGTACCCAAACTTATCCATATACTATAAACCATTTTGTCTATCTACTCAAACTTGATCCATTCTTTTGTCTCCATATAAATTCCAAGTACTCATGTAATAATCATGGATCTTAGTTTATCAGATTTAGTTTTTACGAGTGCAATTTATATATACAATAACAGTTTTATTGAATAAACCTCAATAACCACTTTATTGCAAATAGAATATATTTAATTTTACAAACTGCGAGTTTTAGGACATACAACCCAACAACTTTATATCTCATGACCTCATTATTTTCATTTTCTTTCCTCACAAATACCCATTTGTATCCCACAGGTTTGACATCTTCTGGTGTTTAGACTACTAGTTAAAAAACCAGACGTTTTGAATGTGAGTTTAATTCTTCCTTGATTATTTCTTTCTACTGAAACTAATCTTTTCTTTATCAACATTCTTCAATAGATTTTGGTTCAAAATCCTCATTTTCAGATATAATATCGAGAGCAACATTATACGCAAAAATGTTGTCAATAACTACATGAGTCTGGTTCCATCTTTTTCCTGTCATGACATAGTTTATTGAAATCTCATTATTATCTTCACGTGTTCCACCTTCCTCATTAGTCATGTCATGAATTTCTTCATGGGTATTTACATTTTCAACCAAGTCTCCTTGAATATTAATTGTTTTTCTTTTTCAAAGATTTTTATCTTTGGAACCCACTGGTCTACCACGCTTTTGAGTGTTCCAAACTCATTAATGACAACTTGTTGTGGTTGGATATCAATTTTCGATGGAACATTTGCAGCTGATATATGTGACTTAGTTCCTTTGTTTGCATCTATAAATACATCTGGTAACTAATTTGCTATATTTTGCAAATGAATTATCTTCTGAACTTCAAATTCACATTGACCTGTATGAGGATCTAAACGAGATAATAACGATGCACTCCATGTAATTTCTTTTTCCAACTTCTTAATTTCTCCCTCTAACATTGAAAAATTTGTCTCATTAAAATGACAATCAGCAAATCATGTAGTAAATACATAACCCGTCAGTGGTTCAAGATATTAGATAATTGATGGAGAATCATATACAATATATATTCCTAACCTCCTTTGAAGACCCATCTTAGTGTTGGGATTGGTATCCCAATTCTCCCAGAGTCTCGTAGTTTGTAAACTGTACACATTGTTATGAATAAAATAAGAGTTATTTTATTTTGCATTTACTCATATCCAATAAACAAAGCTCCATGGTTATTGTATGTAAACTTATGCATGTATATGAGATATACAAGTGGATCATGCCTTAAGTGATAACATAAAAAGGTCTATAGTATAAGGATTAAGAAGGGATACCTGATCCTGGTTGTGAACTATGATACGGCCACTTTGTAGAGGTTTATAAGTGTTGTGAACTACTACAGATGGTTGATCCTAACCATTCATGTGGAGACATGCGAGTGGGGGTGTCCTATACAAAGAGTTTATATAAGACCGGACCACGAGATGAATAGTCTCTTTATATAACGTCGTTGATACTTGAGACTTACATCTCACATAAACACCATAGGTGACGTGACCTTAATCTTGAGTGTTTTGGGAACTCCTGTCTTTAAAGGCAGTCATTTGATTAGTATGGGTGAGAGTGGCCAAATTGCTAACTCTACATGCCTACCTTTTTGGGGATTTGTCTGATTTAGGAGCTGGGAACTAAGTTACACAAGAAAGAATTCACTCCCCCAAAGCAGGGGTAAGTAGATAGATTGCTCTCTTAAGGGTTGATTCCTGGTTTTTAACATAATGGCCACAACTTCTCTTTGGAAGAGAGGACTCAGTCATAGTAGGACTATGACTTATGTTCATCAGAGTGATCGATGGTACTTAAGGAGTTAGATGTAACTATAGGGAAAAATGATAAATTGGCCCAGCTGTACTTACGAGCGATTTGTGAAGGGTTATCGCACTATTGATTGGTTGATATGGACACAAAAATATATTTGTAGTGAGGAGAGTGCAACTATCGGTTTTTAGTGGAGTGCCCGATAGTTAATGGATGTTGGATCCCGTGACTAAAGAGTTTAGTTAGTTATTCACGTACCGTTGGAGCTTCAAGCTATAGGTCCATAAGATCCCCTTGGTAGCTCAATGGATTCAAGTTGAGAATCAGTTCTTGGAGTTAATTTGAAGTGTTCAAATTAACAAGAGGAAATTCAATTATATATGATATAATTGGCTTGATGTATGAGATATATCAAGTAGAGGATTAATGTAAATATGATTTACATTAAGTACCATAAAATAGAAAAAGAACTATGGTTTATATGTTTCATGAGATAAAATATTAAAATTATAGGTTATAAAATAATATGGTAAGTTGGTTATCATATATATTTATAATAATTTTAATTATTGGATAATTGTCTCTTTTTCTCTAATAACCAATTGAGCGGGAGGTTATTGGTAGTTTTATGCTAACCGTGAGATAGAAGAAAAAATGTTTTCCTAAATTTAAGAAGAGTTGTTTAATTCAGAAAGAAAACTCATGGAGTGCTATCAAGTGAAATTGTTTCACTAAACGATAGCTCATAGAAAAACTAAACGATCGTGGAGTGTCACTATACATAGTCCATTCAGTTGGTCATAGCTAAACGATCACAGGTCATTGTCTATACGATAGGTTGTCTTCCTCTACACGATTGAGCATTCGTCTATATAATACACACTTCTCATCTCTTACTTGCTCAATCGTCTACACGATTGTTGTTCCTCTAGTCTCTTCCTCTAACCAAGTCCATACAGAGCCCACACTTCTGGATTCTCACACCGAGAATACCAAGGTAACCATTGTGGTGGTGTCCTCACTCAACTCGACTGAGTTCGAGGTTTTGGAGGCCGTTTGTTGTGTGTTCGTGTTGTTCGTGTGATGGTTGTTGTTGATCGTGTTGTATTTCTATCTTGGAGACTGAACCAGCGTTCGTGATCGAGGGAATTTGAAGAATGAGTCTTTAAAGCATGTATATTCTATCCTTTGATCTCATTGTAAAGCATGTTGTAATTTATTATTGTGCATGACTTGTTAGTTTCCGTTCTGTACTGTAATTTTGTATGTTCAATTTCGAATGGAATTTGGAATGATCATTCCACTGCTCATGGAAATCCTCATGTCTAATTTCCTTCACTTAGTACATTGTGGTGGAGCAATTAGAACAAATACTGCATATCCAAAAATTCTCAAATGGAAAATGTTTGGCTCATGGTCATAAGCTAATTGTAATGGCAAATACTTATGATAAGATACTGGCCTAATGCGTACAAGTGACGTTGCATACAAAATAGCATGTCTCCATATAGATGTAGGAAGCTAAGCTCTCATAAGCAATGGTTTAGCAATTAACTGTGAACGTTTTATGAATGATTATGCTAAATAATTTGTGTATGAACATGAGCTACATGATGTTCAACACTTATCCCAGTTGACATACAATAATTATCAAAAGCTTAGGATGTAAATTCACCAATAACGAATAGTCTTTTGTATAATCAGGAAATCAAGCATGAGGATTTCCATAAGCAGCGAAAAGATCATTCTAAATTCCATTCGAAATTGAACACAATCAATTACAGTACAAGAACGAAAACTAACAGGTCATGCACAACAAGAAAATACAGCATGCATATAAAAGTATCAAGGGATAGAGTATGCAAATCTTTGAATGGCCTCCATGGACCAATCGAGTCATACTTGATTCAAGAAGTGAGTGAGAACACCACCACAATGGTTACCTTGGTATTCTAGGTGTGAGAATCTAGAAGTTGTGAACTTTGTATGATCTTACCTTGAGGAAGAGACTGGTGGACAACGATCGTGTAGACGATCGGGCAAGTGGGAGATAGGATGTTGTCTATCGTATAGACAATGTGTTCGATCGTGTAGTAAATAGTACTCTATCGTATAGACAAAGCTACACAATCGTTTAGCTATGACCAGCTGAATGACTATTGTATAGTCAAAGATCCACGATCATTTAGTCTCTCTATAGTTATCGCTTAGTGAAACATTTTCACTTGGTAGCTTGTCTATGAGTAACTTTTCGAATGAAGTAACTTGTAATTTTAGGAAAACAATTTTCCTTTTATCTCACGATTACTATAAAACCACCAATAACCTCCCACCCAATCGGTTATAAGAGAATAATATTTAATTATCAAATAATTAATATATTATAAATAAATATGATAACCAACTTATCATATTATATTTATAACCTATAGTTTTAATATTTCATCTCATGAAACATATAAATCATAGTTTTTTTTTCTATTTTATGGTACTTAATGTAAATTATATTTACATTAATTCTCCACTTGATGTATCTCATACATCACATCAATTCTATCATATATAATTGAATTTCCTTTTACTAATTTGAACATTTCAAACTAACCCCAAGAACTTATTCTCAACTTGAATCCATTGAGCTACCAAGGGGACCTTATGGACCTGTAGCTTGAAGCTCCAACGGTACATGAATAATTGACTAAACTCTTTTGTCACAGGATCCAACATCTGTTAACTACCGGGCACTCCACTAAAGATTGACAGCTGCACTCTTCTCACTACAGATATATTTCTATGTCCATATCAACCAATCAACAGTGCGATAACCCTTCATAGATCGCTCGTAAGTACAGCTAGGTCAATTTACCGTTTTGCCTCTATAGTTACATCTAACTTCTTAAGTACCACTGATTTCTCTAATGTACAAAAAGTCATAGTCCTACTATAACTGAGTCCTCTCTTCTAAAAAGAGGATGTGGCCACTATGTTCATGACCCGAAATCAGCCCTTAAGGGAGCAATCTATCTGCTTACCCCTTCTTTGGGGAAGGAGTGAATTCCATCTTGTGTAACTGAGTTCCCAGCTCCCCGATGAGAAAAATCCCCAAAAAGATAGGTTTGTTGAGTTGGCAATCTGGTCATCTCACCCATACTAATCAAATGACCACCCTCAAAGGCAGAAGTTCCTAAAATACTCAAGATTAAGGTCATGTCACCTATGATCGTTTAAGTGAAATGTAAGTCTCAAGTATCAACGGCGTTATATAAAGTGACTAATCATTTCGTGGTCTGGTCTTATACAAACTTTTTAGATAGGACACCCTCGCTCTCATGTCTCCAATGAATGGTCAGGATTAGACCATCTGTAGTAGTTTACAAGACTTGTAAACCTCTACAAAGCGGGTTGTATCCGTGGTGTCACCAGGATAAAGTATCCCTCCTTGATCCGTATACTATAGACCTTTTAGGTTATTACTTAAGGCATGATTCACTTGTATATCTCATATACATACTTAAGTTTACATACAATAACCATGGATCTTTGTTTATTGGATATGAGTAAATGTAAATAAAATAACTCTTATTTTATTCATAATAATGTGTATAAAGTTTACAAACTACGAAACTCCAGGAGAATTAGGACACTAATCCCAACAGAGCTACAAGATGTTCAACACTTATCCCAATTGACATACAATAATTATCAAAAGCTTAGGATGTAAATTCACCAGCATTATCAAGACGAATAGTTTTTTGTATAATTAGGAAATTGTGTTCTTAACTTAATTATTTGAGCAAGTAATCTTGCCAATGCAAGATTTCAACTTGATAATAAGCACACGTGTGACCATCTACTGAATGCGTCTATTAATACCATAAAATATTTAAATAGTCCACTTGGTGAGTTAATAGGTTCACATATATCACCATGAATTCGTTCTCAAAATGCAGGTGATGCAGTCCTCACTTTGACTGGTGATGGTCCAATAATTAATTTTCCTTGAGAGCAAACATCACATGATAATTCATTAGATTAAAGAATCTTCTTGATCTTCAATGGATGTCCATTTGAATTCTCAATAATTCTTTTCATCATTATAGAGCCTAGATGACCTAATATATCATGCCAAATTGTAAATATGTATAGATTCATGAACTTCAGGTACATTGTTGCATACATTTCAATTACTCGTATATGAGTATAATATAATCTAGAAGATAAAGCAGGCAACTCTTCCAGTATACGTTTTTCATATGAGATAATAGATATGATATAAAGATACTCCATATTATTCTTTCTATCAGACTCATTATCATATCCATTGTAATGTATATCTTTAAAACTAAGTAGATTTTTCTTTGATTGTAAATTTTAAATTTTATTTCTCTAGGAAAAATAATATTTGCTTTTCGAAACCCTTCAATTAGATTTTCAGAACCTAATATTATATTGACTTTTTCTTCCAACATTGTCAGTTTGGAAAAATATTTTCTACTTGTAAGTATTGTATGTGTTGTTCCACTGTCTGTCAGACATAGATCTTTTTTACTCATTTTTTAGTCACCCAACATATGAAAATGATTTAGGTTTCTTCATTAAAAGAAAATAATTACAATAGGAAAAACAAAAAAGATTAACATCACTAAAAGGAAAAAAAAAACATAGAGATGAATTTTAAAAAATAACATTAAGTCCAGATATTTTCAAAGCCAAAGGAAACACTTGATGTTCCATCAATTCTGTCAATTTTCTCTTCAGAAGATTCAAAGAAGTCTGCCACATCCAAATTTGTAATATGGAATGGGTCAAATATGTCATTATCTTGGTATGCAAAATTTACTTCCATAATTTTCTCTTTTTTCTAAGGGGATGCTTGATAGAGATCAATTAAATGCTTTGACGTATGATAGGTACGTGGCCAATGCCCAATCATTCCACATTGGGAGCATTTATTTTCAACACTTTTTGAACTCTTATTTTGTGTAGCTTTTTCTTTGTGATCATCATTTTGTGTGGTTCTTTTTAAATTTGAATGGTTAGAATGACCACCACAAAAATAATAATTATTTTTTCCTCTGCCACGGTAATGACCTCAACCACGACCACGACCTCAACCACGATTATTATTAAAATTCATAGTATTAACTTCAGGGAATGGTGTCGTCTCGATTGGTCAAGATTCATTATTTTTCATTAATAACTCGTTATTTTGTTCGGCCACGAGAAGACCTGATTTTAGTTCAGAATATTGTTTAAAACCTTTCTCTCGATATTGTTGTTGTAGAAGCATATTCAAATCACTAATTTTCTCTCTGCATAACAATAGTTTCGAACTGATTTTAAATAATGCATAGTTGTAATCAGTTACTGACTTGAAATCTTGCAGCCTCAAGTGCATCCACTCATAACAAGCCTAAGGAAGAATAACTATTTTTTTTATGATCATACTGTTGAATGAGAAATTTTGGACCAATCACAAATTGTCATGTCATTTACTAAATTAATGACGAAATTCCAAATCATTAAATTTGGGCTCAATTAGAAGTTGACATTTGTCCTGAATTGAAGTTGAAGACAAATTTCGATGATGCCACGTGGTTTTATCATGAATCAGATAAGATTAATTTAGCTCAATTTGATATTATTATTTGGGTTAGAGTCCAACTAAGCAAAAAAAATAGGTTGAATTTGACCCAAATGTCAAATCAAGCACAAATCCAACTAATTGGGCCCAAAGGCTAGGCACATGGACCAACCAAGCCCAAGCCCACGAAGCCCACCTATGAACTCTATGAATAGAGAAGCTCTCCTCATTTGGAGGAGTCAACAATTTTACACTCCAGAATGCTTAGAGGGAATTCTCTACAACCAGAAGACTTCTTGACTCCTGAAGTTGACCACGCTTGAAGACTGAAGTCCTTTGGAGTTACAAGCATTCTGAAGACCGAAGTCCTTCGAAGATACAAGCATTTTGACCATGCTTGAAGACTAAAGTCCTTTGAAAATACAAGCAATTCTATATTTAGATATCCCAGAGAGAATTCATCAACAAGCAGAAGACTCTCAAGACTCCTGAAGATACACTCCTAGAAGATAGAAGACCCTTGAAGACACAAACACTCTTCCAAGACTTCTATTTCAAGAATGTTCGGTGTTTTCTTCTTCAAGTCAAGCACATCTACCCAACCGAGAGAGAATAAGAGGATCAAGTACTAGAGATCGAACCACATCGCATCAAATCAACATCAACATCAACACCAACTCAAGTTTAACTCCATGAAACAAGTTTCTCAGGAAGCATCGTGCGAATACTAATCCTCCAAGAAGATCAACAAGCCCGAAGACCGATCATCCAAGCAGATCAACAAGCCCAAAGGTCGATCATCCAAGAAGATCAACAAACCAAAGGCCGATCATCCAAGAAGATCAACAAGTCCAAAGACCGATCGTCCAAGAAGATCATCAAGCCCAAAGGTTAATCGTCCAAGAAAATCAACAAGCCCAAAAGCCGATCATTCAAGAAGATCAACAAGCTTAAAGACTATAGTTTATTTGAAAGCATCAAAATATTATGTATTAGAGATTGTACTCACTTTCCATAAAATTAATATAAATACAAAGTTCAAGTTCCACGAAATAAATTTCTCTTGAAATCTCGTGCGAACACATACCTCTCTTTCAAATTTTTCCACAAGATACGGAGATATTTTATTGTAAGATACTCCATTTTCAATCCCTCGTGGAGATGATGACAGAGGAAAATCATAGTTTTTGTTTTATCCTGATTGGATGTCATATTACCTTCTTTTATAGTCTCTCCAAGATTTATAGCATCTAGATGGATTTCGGTATCAAGTACTCATGACAAATAATTATCATCGTTAATATCAAGTGCGACAATTTCTAATTTTGTGAGATTTGTCGTGGTAGCACTATCATAAAATATTGTATTTATATTAAAAATTTAATAGATATTAAATATGCAAAATAATGTTAAATTTATTAATTATAACGAAGAGGGAAACACCGACATACCTTTAGGGTCTACCTTTAGCGGGGAAAACGATAGGAGCTCGTGTTGATAATATGTTGTGAATTTGAGGAGCACAATGGCGCACAATGAGAATATGGACATGGAGAAAATATAATATAATAATAATATATAATAAAGTAAATAAATATAATATAATATAATATAATATATATAAATAAATAAAATATATAAATAACAAAAAGTAAATAAAATAACAAAAAATGGATTTCTCCATTTTCTCTAGTCTTTTTGAATTGATCACTAATGTCTGTGTCTTTCAAAATCCACCAAATGCCACTATTTATAGGCAATCTAGCAAGTAGGAGGTAGATTACATGGATACTAATAATGTGTATTCTTGAGACACATGGACAATACATGGGGTAATGAATAAGTGATATATGACCAATGAACACTAATAATAAGCATCTATATTACACCTAATTTAACATATTTTTAATCATTTTTAATTTTTTAAATATTACATTTGTGTATTTGAGTTAATTCTTCAACAATCTTGACCAATAGTAGGGATGAGAATATTTCCCGTTGGTCGGATCCTCGTGGGTCCTTTGACCCAATTGGGACAGGGAATCCTTAATTTGACTAGATATAAGGGTCAAATCGGAGATTTAATCTGGGTCTCCAATTGGAGATGGGAAGGGGATCCCTACCCTCTCCCTTACCCCCGAACCCGACCCGTCCCTGCCTCGAAATTTTTTTTTTTTTATAGTTTATTTATATATAATATATAAAAGTAAGAAAACTAAAAAAAATAGTTGTATATATAATATAATATAAAATAAATACTATATATATATAAACTACCAAAACAATAGCTAATATCTGCTATTGTTTAGTTAAATTTTCTTTTTCTAATTTCAATTTTTTAATATAATAAATTTATTTTTTAAAATTAAATTTATAACAAAAAGTAACAAAATATTTTTTTCATTATCCATTTAAACAAATACATATAATAATAATATTAATTTCTTACATAAAATATTTACCGTTTTAGTATAAATACTAAACTTTTATTAATTTTAAGTAATAAAAATAATAAAATAAAAAGTGGAAATTTTTTCCTACAGGGACCCCAATCTCAGAACGGGAAAATTCTCCAACTCAACTTCCCAAAACGAGGAATGGGACGGGAATGGAGATTAAAAATCCTACGAAGACGAGATGAAGAGTGTATCCCTACTCTCTTCCACCTCATTGTGATCCCTAACCACTATACGTGTAAGCATTATAAAATGATTTTGTGCAATAAAAGAGGGTAAGACATGGTTGCATAGGGAAGAAAAATACACATGGAGACAACATTTTTTAAAGAAATGCTAGAGAGGAAAGAAGAATCTTTTATGAGTCAAAGAACCAAATCGTAGACGTTAATTTAGTTAAACATAGCTTTTGATTCCAAAGACAAAAAAAATAATCGACTAAATAGAAATATATGGTTTATTTGATAATTATTTAGGTCATGTTTGATAACAAATTCGTTTCTTTTTTTTCAAAATTTATTCTCGTTTCTTCTCAATTTTGTAATAATGAGTTTCATCCTTATTAATGAAACATTTGAATTCCTAATCAAAATTCTAAAATTAACCACATGTTTTTGAAAACTACGATCCCATTTGGTAACCATTTTATTTTTTGTTTTAAAGTTGTTTTTGTTTTTAGAATTTGGTTAAGAATTCAACTACTGAAGAAAGATGCACATCATTGTAAGAAATGTGGATAAAATAGGCTTAATTTAAAAAAAAAAAAAAAAGAAAAAGAAAAGGAAAATTATTTCAAATAAACTGTTAAAAATATTTACATGATTGTCTATCAATGTCTATCATTTATAGTTCTAAAATTTTGCTTGTAAATATTTTAATTCATTTTTCTATATTTAAAAATAGCCCAAAACAAAAATTAAATGATTATCAAACAGAATCTACATTTTATTTTAATTTTAAAATTTTGATTTGGTTTTGGAAAGTATGAGTAGAAAATTAGATAACAAAATGTAGGAATTTTTTAATGGAAGTATATAGTTTATAAGTTTAGTTTTTTTTAAAAAAAAAAACTAATATTAAATGGCACTTTAATTTTTTAATTTTTATTTTTTGAAACTTAGTCTTATAGACACCACTTGTACTCCTAATTTATCCATTTTCTTCCATTTTTTTAAAAACCAAACTAAGATTACTTTCCTCCATTTTAAAAAAAATCAAACTAAATTTTGAAATCTTAACAAAAACTTATTTAACCGATATGAAAACCGTAATTAAAAATTTAGGAAAAAAAAGTATAAATTTCATAAACATAAAACAAAAAACAAAATCATTACCAAACTCTCTACCTAATTTCACATTTCATTATTTGCATAGTGAAAGACTTTTTAGAGTTTGCTATGTGTGTTTTCCTTTGTAATGAAGTTTCTCAAATGAATTTTGTTATAATATTTAAGTTTTTTACATGGCTGTCCAAGTAATTAATTTTGAAACGGTTAAAACATAAAATTAAGATTCTTATAGGGTAGATCTATACGGTTGAGAGTAATTTTTAGAAATAGTAATTTGAGCGAAAATGATTAAAACATAATAAAATGTCAAAGTTTATCATAGGTAGAAAGACAATAACATTTTACTATATTTGTAAATAAGTTTGTTCATTTTACTATATTTGGATAAAAAACATCCTTTTATATAATCATTTTAATGTTTTGTTTTACATTTAAAATCTGATTTTCATATACAATTAAAATTGATTTTGAATATCGAAGAACATATTTAAAAGTCATATCACCAAAAGTGATTTTAACTCTTTTAAATCAGTTCGAATATGTCTTCTCCTTCTATTAAAACAAAATCTTGGCATTATAACCTAAACTTTAGGACATAAATTTGCAATTTACCTTTAAATTTAATAAAGTAATTGTTCGATCTTCCTCCCTCCTTTTGAGCTCGTAGATATTAAGTTAAGAGTAAAAATCGTAACCCATTATCATATGTTTAGATTCAAATAAAGACAACAACCCCTTCATATATTTCTATAATGATATTATATAGTTCACATTAAGCATAAACCTTCATCACTTTACTTTTGAAGCCATTCAATATGCTTCATACTCATGAAGATAATTGGCATCGGCAGATATATAAAGGGGTTAGGGAGAGGGCACGTATCCCCTCAAATTATGGCCTTTTACATATTTGAATATTGATTTTCATTAAATATTAAAATTTTGTAGTTATAGTTAATATAATTATTCGTTTAATACAATGCCATGAAAATCAATAATAAAAATATTTAATGAAAGAGAAAGATATCTATGGTATATCAGTGATTTAGTGACACTTATATACCATAGATATCTTTTTATTTTCTACTTGATGTGAGAATTTGTTTATACTAACAAAATTAATTTGGTATGAAAAAATAGACAGATGGCAAAAAATTGTAGAGTACCAAAAAGTAGGGCACTCATAATCATTGTTCCATATGACCAAAAACCTTCATTTTCTCAATGTGATTTAACCATTTCTTTAGGGCCACACATCCATTCAACTTTTTCTCATTTGTGCATCTCCATGTTTGGAAAGCTGGAAAACCAAGACCTTAAAGGCAAAATCCCAAAAAGAACTTAAAAACAAACACCACTTTCAATAATGTAAAAGTTGATTAAACCTAAAACCAAAAAGCAAAGAAAAATATATATCATTAATTACTTACACACTTTGAAGTGGTATTAGTCTTTTCTTTAGAGATAGGAGTACAGGAATAAAGCATTTGATGCTTCCTTCTATGAAACAGAGACCATTTCTTTGTCCAAAATGCCTTCAATTTCTTTTGTGCTGTGAGATTTTGGTCCTTCCAAAAAGGATCTAGCTTGTTAGACCTCTTCCTAATGTTTGTATGAATTTCAAACTTACCTAAAATGTTTGTGGACTTGGTATGCTCTTATTATAAAAATTATGACGGAGTTTATAACTTTTTATGTGTTGTCGAATCGTTTCTATTTGTTCTCTAGATTTTAAAATATTATACTTTTAGTCTTTAAATTTAGAGTTTGATGGACTAAAAGTATAACATTTTGAAACTTATTGACCAAATGAAAGCAAGATTCAAAACCTAATCATCAAAAAAGTATTTTTCTTTATACCTAAGGGGGTGTTTGGCTGACCAATATGAGCTGAGTTGAGTTGGTATAATATATTAACTCATTGTTTCACCCACCAACTTTAAATGTTGATGGAGTTGAGTTTATATATTTTATCAACTCACCCAACTTTCCATTCTTTCCATGTTTTCAATGGCTCCACTCATCGGCCACTGTCACACTTTGAGAATTAACCCAGGGCTTCGACAACCGCCTCTGATGACAACTCCAACGACCACCTCCGAACTCCGATGGCAACTCTGGTGACTCAACTTCGAGCTCTGACAACCACCTCCGATGAAAATTCTAGCGACGAAATTCAGACTCCAACAACCACCTCTGGTGAAAGTTCCAGTGACCAACTCCGAGCTCCGATAAACTTCGCGCGACCAACTCTGACAACCACCTTTGGTGACCCAACTCTGACGACCACCTTTGCACTACCAACTCTGACGACCAATTGGTTACGACAACAAACTGCGATGACCAACTTCGACGACCAATTGGCTATGACAACAAACTCCGATGACCAACTCCGACAACCACCTTCATAAGCTCCGACAACCACATCCAACTACAAACTTCGATGAAAATCACCTTCGATGATCACCTTTGAGCGAGAAACTCTAACAACCAACTCAAGACTTCAACAACTACCTTCGACGACAAACTCCGACAACCAACTCTAGTACCACCTTCATGCAACTAACTTTGGGCTCCTACAGTCACCTCCAACTACAATCTCTCGCGAAAATCATATTTGATGATCAACTTCGACGACCACTTTCGTCCGTCCAACTCTGGGATTCGAAAACCACCTTCGATGACAAACTTCGACAACCTACTCCAATACACCTTCATGTGGCCAACTTCAGGCTTCAACAACCACCTCTGGCTACAAACTCCAGCAAAAATCATCTTTGATAATCAACTTCGACAACCACTTCCGACTACTATAAGACTGATGACTGTTAAAGTAAGTTGTAGGATTGTTAATTATATAAAAAAAAAAAAAATTATTTTATCTATATTAAGTGCAATATTTATATGTGATGAATTCATATATCAAATGAGTGTTAAGAATATTTAAACAAAAAGTATATATGTAGTTGAAAAGTATGTAACATATAACAAAAAAAACCATAAAATGAAAAAAAATTTCCTGAAACATTTTCCAACAAAAATTAGTGAAAAATAGAAATTTTTTCTCTGACGATCCTCCAAATTTAGAGGAAATGAAAGTGAAACTGTTGAAGAAATGTGGTGACATTCTGTTGGCTGTTACGATGATGAGAGAAATTTAATTAAAAAAATACATGACATAGTAAAAATATAGAGCAACAATAGGAAGAAGAAGAAAAAGAATAAGATGATAATGAAATTCATGGAGAAAAATTAGCTAGAAAGTTTTTATTTTGCTTTAGTTTCTATATTTCCATAAGAAATGTAATGGGTTAGTTGTCGTTCATTGCCCAAGAAAGAAAAAAAGAAAGAAAAGTTCTAATAATTAAAAGTGAACAATTACAATCCATATTTTATTCAAACAAGATGGGTAGAATTATTGAATAAAAAAATTCAAAACAAAAATATTAATCATAAAAACATATTTAGAGTCAAAAAACTGGGTTAAATACCCATATATATGAACTCAATTATGCACCACAAACACAGACATATAAACTCAGACTAAATAACGTCTACACTCCACAGACATATAAACTCCACAGATATATGAACTCCACAGACATACGAACTCCAGACATCCTATCTCAACTCAACGTCTCAAACAGTCCCTAAATGTTTTTTAGTATAAAAAGGCAAGAATCTACTTAACAATCTAAGAGATAAAATTTTTGTACTCAAACGAGAATATATTACAACATCAATCTACATAAAGTAGGTTGATCGATAAGACTCATATTCCATGAAAAATATCATTGATATTCTAACCTATCATATGACCTTCGATCAAAAGGTCAAATGTTTGAATCTTTTAGTTTGCATAATAAAGTGAAGTTTTACTATGTAGATGAAAAAGACAACACAATCTTCGAAACTTAAAGGTAAGAGTTATGATTGATTGATAGAGTAAGAAAGGAGGGATATATGGATGGCTTTCCTGTCCATATCCTTGCCCATCCTTCGATTCCTCTTCTTCATGAAATTATCTTCGTTAAATTCTATAAAGGTTTGAATAGAGAATTCCTGTATAGATCAGATTTTCGTGGAAAAAAGTAATATATTTAAAAGGTTGTAAGTTAAAACAAAGTTGTCTTTCCTATTCTAATCAATTCAACTAAGCATCGATTATTTTGACCTATACTTGACCTAATTAAAGAGACTAATTTTACCATTATCTATAAGATTTTGAACTTTGGTCATGATTTAACATTGACTTCTCCTATTTTCTTTGAAGAGAGAAGAAGAGGAAAACAAAAAGGTAGAGAGAATAACTAATTGGAAGGTGATGAGCCATCCCATTAGATTTATTGGCGAGTTGTATTCCCATGGAGAATTGATTCATAAGATAAAATGTTCAAAGCATTTTAGTTGCTTTTAGTGAAAAGAAAGAATAAAATGACTCAAAACTTCCTCCCACTAATATGCTTCCAAAGAGGGTGCTGTAAATCATTCATTGGATTTTCAAAGAGTCTCCTCCAATAACTTTTGGTTATCAATCAAACTTCAAAATTTTAAGATCTCGTTTGATAATCATTACGTTTTTTTTTTTTTTTCTGTTTTCAGAAAATTAAGCTTATTTTCTTCTTAATTTTTACAACGGTTTGCATTTTTGTTAAGTACAATGGTTGATTTCTTAACCAAAATCCAAAAACAAAAGCTTTTAAAAGATTTTTTTTTTTTTTTCAAAATTTGGCTTAGTTTTTTAAACTATTGGATAAAGGTAGATAACAAGTGAATAAATTTAGAAGTGGAAGTAGTGTTTATTGGTTTAATTTTCAAAAATAAAAACAAAAAATCAAATGGTTACCAAACAGAGCCTAAGCGATGAAAAACAGTATAAGAATTCTCTTTTTTTTCAGTATATTTATCTCATTGAATAATCTAACATAGTATTTTACCTTTTTTTTTTTCTCATGTTTAGATTATTTATATTATATAACACCTTGAGAAAATCTAAGGAGAGAAATGAAGACAATATCACACACACATACACAACATTAAGTCTTTTCATATAATAACCTTAGCCATTTGTAATTTGCATTTGTTCAAAGTTATATAAAAATACTAATTTGTGAGTGAAAATGGTCAAGAAAATTAGGTCTAAGCCAACTCCGGTTCAAACTGTCATATATTATGTCTGGATGATCAAGATATCAATAGTTTGAATCCCAATTTCCATTGTACTAAAAAAACTGTCAAGCAAATTAAAAATTCAAAAGCAAATATATATATATATATGAAAGAAGGATAGGGATATAAATTTTGAAGGATTTTCTTGAAGTATGTTGAGAAACAAGACCTGGATAAATGATTTCTGTATATATTCTATTGATCAATAACATAATTGTACAGGTATAAATAGTTTGATACAAGAACTAAAATAGCTAACAAAACCCCTAACAAAGCTCAACCTACCATGTGAAAATCCTAACAAAAGAAGACTGACTTTACAATTTAACATCTCCCCTCAAACTCAAGGTGGTAGGGTAGAAACCACCTTGAGTTTGCATAGTAGCTGAAGAAAGTGCCCAGAAAGAAAGGCTTTGGTGAAAATGTCGGTCGGTTGCTCGGTTGTAGGTATGGATTGAAGGTGCGAAGTAGAAGTTTGAAGATGATGGCAGACAAAGTGACAGTCAGTCTCAATGTGCTTTGTCCGTTCATGAAAAACATCAATATGTGCTATCTGAATGGCATTATGATTGTCACAATAAAGAATAGTGGCAGAATTTTGAAGAGGCCCTATATTAGCCAAGAGTCAGCTCAACCATAAGACCTCTAAAGTTGCATCAGCAAGTGCATGATACTCCAATTCAGTGCTCAAAAGTTTGTTTCTTACCCCACCAAGAAATGAGAGAGTCACCCAAATAAAAACAGTAACCTATGGTAGATCATCTATCCGTAGGATCGCCTGTCCAATCAGCATCAGAATATCCAGACAGAACCAAAAAGGATTTACAGCAGAATTAAAGTCCATGTCCCAGCGTACCTTTAACATAACGCAGAATATGAAGAACAACTGTGAAGTGGATAGTGTAGAGAGTGGACATGAAATAAGGCTACCAAGTAGTTGTCTATACAGTGTTAGATCCTGGAGGGGAATACTATCAAAGGAGGTTAGACAGATATTGGAATCTAATGGTACCAGTGTTGTGGCAGAATCAGTAATACTTGAATGAGCTAACAGATCTGATGCATACTTTGCTTGACATAGGTAGTATCCATCAGAGCATGATGAAACCTGAAGACCAAGGAAGTAACTGAGCGATCCTAGATCTTTCATCTCAAAATATTCTCCTAGATAGTGTTGGAGATCTGAAATAGCCTGAGGATCATCACCAATAATGATCATATCATCCACATATAACAGGAGCGGAATAATTACACAGGAAGTTTCTCGAGTAAACACAACAGAGTCATGAGTGCTGAAGGAAAATCCAAGCCAGGTAACAGTAGAATTGTTGCAAATCAGACACAGGGAGCTTGTTTGAGCCCATATAATGCACGATGAAGAAGACAGACCTTCTTTGGTAGAGAAGATACATAGGGTGGTGGCTGCATATACATTTCCTCAGATAGTATGTCACTGAGGAAAGCATTTTTAACATCCATTTGAAGAAGGGGCCATTGCCTGGCAGCTACTATGGCCAATAGGCTCCGAACAGATGTCATTCATGTAACTGGCATGAAGGTTTCCTCATAGTCAATACCATATTCCTATGAATATCCTTTGGCCACCAGACGAGCCTTATAGCATTCGACAAATCCATCAGAAAAGGTCTTGATTTTATAGATCTACTTACATTCAATAGGTTTCTTGCTAGGTGGGAGATCAACATACTCCCAAGTGTGGGTCTTGTCTAAAGCCTAAAGTTCCTCATCCATAGCTTGTTGCCAAAGAAGTTTCTAACACCCCGCACATTTTTTAGCAATAATGTAATTTCAGTAACTTTATTATTTGGAATTTCAGTAATTGTTATTAGTTGGAGGGCATTTTTGGAATTTTGGACTTCAAGTGTAAGTGCGGGAATTTAATTGTTGGCGTGAAATTATTCAAATTGGAAATTACTGTCATGAATTAATTTTATTTTGAAACGGAAAGGAATTTAATAGTATAAAACGGAAATGAATTAAATGTAATTATATCTATTTCCTTTTTATTATTATTATTATTATTATTATTTTTATATAAAAAGTCAAACCCCACTCCCCTTTTCTTCCTCACGTTCATGAGCCCGTCCGACGCCGCCCAAAGCCGCCATGTCAGTTTCTTCTTCATGACCTCCGTCCACCACTACTCAAGCGTCGTTCGCTTTTTCTGTCATTGGATCTATCGATTTGAGTAAGATTTCTGCCGTTTGGGTTTGTTTTCGGTTGATTCTTGAATACTCATTTACTTTTGGTATCAATTCGTTGATACCCATTGTGTTTCAAATTTGGATTCAAGTTTTTGAAGGTATTGAGGTGTTGTTCAGTGAAGTTGGAGTTTGTTTTAGCGAGTTTTGGTAAGTTTTATGCTTTGATGACCCTCTTGTAGATTAATTTTAGTTGTTGAGAAATTTTGGTAAAGTCATTTGGAAGTGATTTTTTTGACGAAGCTACATATGGATAATTTATTTGAGACATTGATAGTGAAGTATGTATTTGATTCAAGCTTTAATCATATAAGCCTAATTTCAAATTATGATTAGGGAGTTGATTCAAGAATTTCATTCAAGATGAAGAAGAGTTTGGTTTGCTAATTATTTAGGCTTAAAATTGGAGGTTTGGAAGGTGAATTCGAATTGGACCACACCTTAGGTAAGGTTATCTGGAAATATTTTGTAATATTTGGGTGTTTGGAATTTGGCCTTAACTATTAATTTTAAAGCTTGGTTTATGTTTAGGCTTGATCAAGGATTCAAGAATTTCACAAAGATTCAATTGATTTTTGGTTCGACCTAATATCAAGGTAAATAATCTTACTACTGAAACTGCCCAGGGGCTAGGCATTAGATGTATGCTAGCATGTTAAATGAAGGTTATGGAAGAATGACAACATGAAAGATTGATAGTATAACATGATTAAAGTATGTTCTGTTACGAGATACGAATTATTTATTTATGCACATAGACACTTGAATGCTAGTATGAGATGGTATGTGCTTCCATGGTTGTATTTGATCTAATGATGTTGAGGTATACATGTATGTTGTAAAACCATGATGTTGAGGTATATGTGTATGTTGTAGAGCCATGATGTTAAGGTTTATATGTTTGTCATAGATTCGTACAGTGATGATTATGATGTTGAGACTGTGCAAATGTCCTTACTAATTAGTTAGATGCCCATTAGATTTTGTGTTTCCTTCGGGATTCACCAGTTTGTGTTTCCTTCGGGATTCACCAGTTTGTGTCTCCTTCGAGATTCACCAGTTTGTGTCTCCTTCGGGATTCACCAGTTTATGTCTCCTTTGGGATTCACCAAAGGTAGTGGGCATACTTAACTACAGTAAGATAGGACTCAGTCTCCTTCTTGTTTCATGTGTGTCCCATGAGGACTAAAGCAGTTTATATGTTTCACCAGAGGTGGGTATCTAGAGGACATAGATACCCGGCCTGAACCCAGTAGTGGGGTTACTTACTGAGTATTTTATACTCATTTTTTCTCATGTTGTTGTTTCAGGTAAGGGTAAAAATGCACCGGCGATGGACAAGCAGAATTCGTGATCGAGCCACTGGGACTAGTTTTTACACTTCCGCTCATGAGATTTAAAGTTCTTTTCATGTTTCTCTTAATTTTTAGTTTTGATGTTTAAAACTTACCTTTAAGAATCGTTTTTCAGATTTATTTATTATCATTTATAATTTATGGGTACCCTACTATTGATTTAGTATTTGAATTTAATGAAAGTCTTTTGAACTTACCTTATTTAATTAGCATTTATTTCGCCATAACTGAGTGTCATTTTGAGTTCAATGCATGCATGTATTTAGTACCGGCCTAAAAGTCCTAGGGGGTCGGGTCGTTACAGTTGATATCAGAGCCCATGTTTTGGGTTCTGTAGACTGACTTACTATGTAAGTCTAGATTGTCCCTGTGGCCCATGAACGGATTCCTCGTCATCACCAGGTACGTCTTATCAATTACAAGTTTTATGATAGTTGTGCATTAAAATATTTGTTTAGCTTAAATGCACCAGTTATGTTCTAATGCTAGGTCAGTGACTCGTTAGAAGTTATTATAAGAGGATTATCAGGTATGACACTACAAAAGGAGAAAAGTAAAATAGAGTAAATTATGAGGTCACTCGATACTAGTTTATCTCATGGAAATTATGTTAGGAACGAACAAATATATGCCTCAGTTCAGAGATGCTAAAGATTGATGAAACTATGTAGAGTTATGACAATTTAGGAATGAAAGTATTTAAATGTTTAAGCTAATGAATAAAATTGTCGAGACAAGAATTGATCAAGGACTAGTGTTATGTTTTGTGTTGGATAGTGCAATCGGTGGTAGTATAAATACACAGGCCAGTACTCAAGTATAAGGTTAAAAGTTGTTTTATGAATAAGGAGGAAAAGAAAAAGAGTCTATAAATTTATTGAAAGTTTTGAGGTATTAAAAACCCAACATTTTGAGAAGAATTTTAGAAAGGATTCATAAGTCATAATCATTTGAGTAATACTACGACTTGATGGACTAGGTAAAGTATGTATAATGATATGAAGGATTCTTTTGGAATATCTGGCGAAGTAGATGTCATTAAAGGAAGCTAAAATAGTTGGACATGACCTTGGGCTTAAAGGGGTTAAAGCAAGGTATTATTTGTTTAGGTTGAAGGATTATTTTAGTATACCTAGACTAAATCCTGCACCTTATTGTGATGAGGAGATCCAAGTTACGCAAATTTGAAGAAACAAAAGTCTTTTGGAGTTTAAAAGTATGCAAATTGGCAAAGGAGAATTCTACAAGATGGAAATTCTTAGTGAGAAAGATAAGACTTATAGAGAAGTTAAGTAAAATATAACTTAGTAAAGAGATTATGTTCTAATTGGACAGTGAAAAAAAAAGTGTCTTGAATTTAGTGGTTTTATCAAAGATAAGTGTAAAGGAGAGAGAAGTATCCAAGGAAGTTTACTTTTTGGAAAGAGAAAGGAATTTAATGTGTTCAATACTCGTAGTTAAGTATGGTTTGGAGGTAGGATATGAGGGGTTACAAGGTATTTGTTTTGGTGTAAAAAAAAAAATCTAATGATCATGTGGGACTTTGGGACAATGTGTATTAGATGGAAAGATAGCTTACATAGATGATTTGGTATGGAACTTTGTTTTAACACAAGAATTTGTTGCTGAAATAGAAGGTCGAGAAGGGATAAGCTAAAATGGAGTTACTAGTAGCAGTAGATGATCGAGAACTATTGACATGGTATGTTGAGGCTTCATTAGTTAAAAGGTAAATCATTGAGGGCATTAGTAAGATTTAAGGGATTTTGAGTTTGTGTGCTTGAACTAGAAAGACCATCAAGTTGATTGAGAAAAGAAAATAATCCAACTCGAGGTAGACAATAATGGTATATGCATAAAAGTAAGTAAGTTGGATCTTCCAATATAACCATTAGTATAAGGGATAGACTTGGCAATAAAGTTGAGTTGATAGTAAGAAGTTACTAAAATTGGGTTTGGAGCATTACTAGATAGTATGTATTCTCTTGCATGGGCAATGAGTTAACTAGCTTTAGGGAGTACGAGTAATCCAAGCTAGGACTTATGAATCAAGAAGGTTTTATCGTTAAAAAAAAAATGACTTTAAGGATCAATTATGATTATTACAAGGTTATGGAAATGTGTTATCAATTGACTGACGCTTTAGCATTTAAGGACTTCAAAACCTCATTTTCAGAGGGAATTTTAGACTCATCCGCAACAGGGTCTAACTAATGATATGTGATTGTTTTAAGGCTAAGAATAATATGAGGATTGACTCAAGCAAGTTTTATAACCCATGACAGCATAGAGCCTCATGATGAGTTTCTCATGAATGTGAGACTTAATTAGACAGAGTTATTCTCAGACATATAGACCCTAGGAAAAACATCACAATTGGCGCTTCTAGAGTAGAAGCAGTTTTCAGTTGACTAGATTTGTTCTGGTACGTATCTTCAGATGACGTATTATATAGTATGACCAGTTTCTTCACTGCACATATGAAGTTTTCCCTGTGACATGGTAGGCTCAGATATATGTTTTTAGTATATAAGACTTTCTTAACTTCAAGACCATTTTCACAGTTCTCAGCTCGGACGTGTAGAAGTGTTGCTGATTTTCAACATCTTAAGTTTCATAGTTATTTATAGAAGGGGTTGTTACACCTCTTTTGGTACTAGTTTCTGCTATGTCAAACGATGACCCTCGTTTTACATCTAGTTTTTTTTTTTTTTTTTTTTGAAGAGTCTCCAGTTAGTATTGGGTACTCGATTGGATTTTGGTACAATTTTCACCCATAGACTGATGGTCAAATATAACGTCTAAACCAGATATTGGAAGATATGTTGTGTGCTTGTGCACTAGAGTTTTCAGGGAGTTGGGACTCTCACTTGCATTTAATGGAATTCGCATATAATAATAGTTATCAGACTGCCACTGGCACTTTGCCATTTGAGGCCCTATATGGAAAGAGTTGCAAGTTTCTAGTATGCCGGGGTGAGGTTGGTGAGAGGAAGTTGCTAGGTCCCGAGCTAGTGCAGACCACGAATGAGGCAATACAGAAAATCAGAGCTCATATATAAACAGCTCAGAGTAGATAGAAAAGCTATGTCGATGTGAGACGTTAGCACCTAGAATTTGAGAGTGGTGTGAAAGTGTTCTTAAAAGTGGCACCTATAAAAGGTATCCTGAGGTTTCACAGGAAAGGAAAGTTGAGTCCAAGATTTATAGAACCTTTCGAGGTCTTAAAGCGAATTGGCCCTGTAGCTTACTGATTGGCATTACCTCCAACACTGTCTTTAGTTCACAATGTCTTCCACATTTCTATTTTGAGGAAGGTATGTGATAGATCCGTCCTATATAGTGGATTTTGAGGCTTTACAGTTGAATGACAACTTGAGCTACGAGGAGAAGCCTGTAGAATTTCTCGCCAGAGAGGTAAAGAAGTTGCGTCGCAGGGAAATTGCTTTTGTGAAAGCTCTATAGCAGAATCACCAGTTCAATGAAGCTACCTGGGAGCGAGAGGATGAGATGAAGACCCAGTACCTAGAGCTTTTTCAAGAATGAACTTTCGAGGACGAAAGTTTTTTGAGGAGGGAAGAATGTAACACCCTGCACATTTTTTAGTAATAATATAATTTAAGTAACTTTATTATTTGGAATTTCAGTAATTTTTATTAGTTGGAGGGCATTTTTGGAATTTTGGACTTCAAGTGTAAGTGCGGGAATTTAATTGTTGGCGTGAAATTATTCAAATTGAAAATTAATGGCATGAATTAATTTTATTTTGAAACGGAAAGGAATTTAATAGTATAAAACGGAAATGAATTAAATGTAATTATATCTATTTCCTTTTTTATTATTATTATTATTATTATTGTTTTTTTTATATAAAAAGTCAAACCCCACTCCCCTTTTCTTCCTCACGTTCATGAGCCCGTCCGACGCCGCCCAAAGCCGCCATGTCAGTTTCTTCTTCATGACCTCCGTCCACCACTACTCAAGCGTCGTTCGCTTTTTCTGTCATTGGATCTATCGATTTGAGTAAGATTTCTACCGTTTGGGTTTGTTTTCAGTTGATTCTTGAATACTCATTTACTTTTGGTATCAATTCGTTGATACCCATTGTGTTTCAAATTAGGATTCAAGTTTGTGAAGGTATTGAGGTGTTGTTCAGTGAAGTTGGAGTTTGTTTTAGCGAGTTTTGGTAAGTTTTATGCTTTGATGACCATCTTGTAAATTAATTTTAGTTGTTGAGAAATTTTGGTAAAGTCATTTGGAAGTGATTTTTTTGACGAAGCTACATATGGATAATTTATTTGAGACATTGGTAGTGAAGTATGTATTTGATTCAAGCTTTAATCATGTAAGCCTAATTTCAAATTATGATTAGGGGGTTGATTCAAGAATTTCATTCAAGATGAAGAAGAGTTTGGTTTGCTAATTATTTGGGCTTAAAATTGGAGGTTTGGAAGGTGAATTCGAATTGGACCACACCTTAGGTAAGGTTATCTGGAAATATTTTGTAATATTTGGGTGTTTGGAATTTGGCCTTAACTATTAATTTTAAAGCTTGGTTTATGTTTAGGCTTGATCAAGGATTCAAGAATTTCACAAAGATTCAATTGATTTTTGGTTCGACCTAATATCAAGGTAAATAATCTTACTACTGGAACTGCCCAGGGGCTAGGCATTAGATGTATGCTAGCATGTTAAATGAAGGTTATGGAAGAATGACAACATGAAAGATTGATAGTATAACATGATTAAAGTATGTTCTGTTACGAGATACGAATTATTTATTTATGCACATAGACATTGAATGCTAGTATGAGATGGTATGTGCTTCCATGGTTGTATTTGATCTAATGATGTTGAGGTATACATGTATGTTGTAAAACCATGATGTTGAGGTATATGTGTATGTTGTAGAGCCATGATGTTGAGGTTTATATGTTTGTCATAGATTCGTACAGTGATGATTATGATGTTGAGACTGTGCAAATGTCCTTACTAATTAGTTAGATGCCCATTAGATTTTGTGTTTCCTTCGGGATTCACCAGTTTGTGTCTTCTTCGGGATTCACTAGTTTGTGTCTCCTTCAGGATTCACCAGTTTGTGTTTCCTTTGGGCTTCACCAGTTTATGTCTCCTTTAGGATTCACCAAAGGTAGTGGGCATACTTAACTACAGTAGGATAGAACTCAGTCTCCTTCTTGTTTTATGTGCATATGTGTCCCATGAGAACTAGAGCAGTTTATATGTTTCACCAGAGGTGGGTATCTAGAAAACATAGATGCCCAGCCTGAACCCATTAGTGGGTTTACTTACTAACTATTTTATATTCATTCTTTCTCATGTTGTAGGTAAGGGTAAAGTTGCATCGGCGATGGGCAAGAGAATTCGTGATCGAGCCACTGGGACTAGTTTTTACGCTTTCGCTCATGAGATTTAAAGTTCTTTTCATGTTTCTCTTAATTTTTAGTTTTGATGTTTAAAACTTACTTTTAAGAATCATTTTTCAGATTTATTTATTATCCTTTATGATTTATGGGTACCCTACTATTGATTAAGTATTTGAATTTAATGAAAGTCTTTTGAACTTACCTTATTTAATTAGCATTTATTTCGACATAACCGAGTGTCGTTTTGAGTTCCATGCATGCATATATTTAGTAACGGCCTAACTTAAGTCCTAGGGGGTCGGGTCGTTACAGGGTTAGTACTAACAGGTCCAACATGTGAAATAGGCATGTGGTTACCAACAGCAAAATATACCAGAGGCAGGGATTGTACAGGGGTGGAAGAAGACAATAAGGTCGTATTCGAGATCATGTGACTGCAACAGGCTGAATCAAGGAGCTAAGATGTACCTAGTGTGATAATAAGGGTAGGAAAATTGGGAGAGAGCATCTATTTCAGCAAGTCTTGAAGATCGCTGATTTGAATACTTGGAGGATTGGAGGGTACCACATTGGAGGCAGTGGCAGCCGCCGCGACAGACAGAGAACCATGCTTAGGGGAATTCTTGGATTTATTGGTGTATCTTGGAGGTCGAGGTGGTTTGGTAGGATAGTTGTCCAGGATATGACCCCACCTGTGGCAGTACCTGTAATTAATAGTGGGCCAATTGGAAAACTTGTGACCATGCTATTTGCAATTTTTGCAGAAAACGACCGATCCGGCAGAACAACTCAAAAGATAAAGAAGTATCGTTAATTGCTCTATTGGAAATCGTGAATGGCTGGTTACGAGAGTAAAGTCCGGAGAAGGAGAGGAGACTAACCCAAGTCGCCTCTCCTCAAAGAGAATTTCCTAAATCGCAGCATCAAGAGGTGGTAGAGGATTACGATGTAACAAGGTAGTACAAACAGACTCATACTCAGGGTGAAGCCTCATAAGGACCTTGATAAGTCATAGATGATCTAGATTGATATTAGCCTGGTTCAAATAGGATGAAGAATAGTGAGATACTCATTTACTGATCGCCTGATCTCCTGACTTGTGCCAACTAGAGTAGTGTGAAGTTGATAGTAGTGAGCCAGACTCACAGTTTGGAATCCGGACAGAAAATCCCATAGTTCTTTAGTTGTGTCAAATGCATCAAACTGAGTGTGAATGGCTGGGATAGAGGTGTTACCCAACCAGGTGATTATTTGATGGTTCTTGCTATCCCAGTTTTCTATTATGTCCACAAACTTACTGTCTTCTTCAGTGACTCCTTTAACAGGTTTAACGACATCACCTGTTACAACTCGCCACAGTTTACGACCAATCAGGAAGCTCTTCTTTGATAGGCCCAGGTAATATAGTTGGTGCCATCAAGGATTGTGCTGATAGGACGAAAGATGTCATTTTTCTCCATTTATAATGAGAAAAAAGACAAAGAAAAACCAACAGGATTAAGGAAAAGAAAAGAATAATGGATAGATCGACTCGACTAAAAAAATAGTATTGGCTCGGCTCAATTCTCGACTCGGTGATGGACAAATCGGTTCGGCTCAAAAGAAACAATATAATCGGCTCGACTCATTTATCGACTTGATTGGGCTCACCTGGTTCAGCGTGCAGTTCTTCACGGGTGCAAAGCAGGTCACGGGTCGAGTGTAGGGCACGAGCCTGAGGCTTGTCTTCACGGGTCAGGGTGGCTGGTCTTCTCGGGTTGGTTGCAATGACAGAGACCAGATCTGGAAAATCTGGGTTGCCTTCACTGATGCGACGTGTTCGACGATGTGTTCACTGGATCTGGGTTAATGGAGTTGCCTTCCTGGATGGGTCGGTTGTATTCGACGACGAACGGACGATCTGGGTTGATGGCAAGAATGACAAAGGACAAGGAGAAGAAGAAAACCAACTATCAATGCTCTGATACCATGTTAAGAAATAAGACCTAAATGAATTATTTTTGTATGTATTTTATTGATCAATAACGCAATTGTATAGGTATAAATAACTTGATACGAGAACTAAAAATAGCTAACATAACCCCTAACAAAGCTCAACCTACCATCTGAAAATCCTAACAAAAGAAGACTGACTTTACAATTTAACAAAGTAAAAGCATATGACTAGTTCACTTGTAGTTAGAGAGATTTTCAACTATGAGATCATATCATGAGGTTCAACAAGAGATGGTATATCCCCACATCCTATATTGTCTCAGTGTTTGGAGGTTCATTATCCTATCTCACTGATTTTAATTGTTTGTGAGCCCATGTTCAGAACGTGTTTCATATCTCACCGTACTTTTCCTTCCGTGTATCGTATATCATCTCAGTGTTTGAACATACTCGATCATTCTCGATCGTTCATACTCGATCAGAACTCCCCAAACATCATAACTCTCCAGACATCAGAACTTCCTACATCCTATATTATGTCAGCACCCCAAATAACCCTTAAGTATATAAGTAGGATTGCTTACAAAATATTTGCACACAAAAAAAAAAAAAAAAAAAAATGGTTGAAGACTATCTGCAAAAAGAGGATTATTTTTTTGTCCATGAAATACTATAATTTGTCTTCACAAAAAACTGAATATTTCCACCTCAACAATCCACATATACTAAATTAATCTATGCAACAACATTTCATTTAATATATATAATTTTTTTCATTTTCTTTTTAGGTTGTTTTCAAATACAAAAAAATGAACTAAAATATTTACAGATAATAGCAAAATACCACAATCTATCTGTGATAGACAACAATGGACTGCTATATGTGTCTATCATGACACAAATAGACACAGCGGTCTATCACAGATAGACTGTGATATTTTGTTATTAATTATAAATATTTTTAGCAGATTTTTTATTTAAAATAATTTTCCTTCTTTTTTTTTTTTGGTTCATTTTCCTATTTTTTTCTAAATTTTTGTTTCCTTTATGTTTTTTCTCCTTTCATTTATTTTTTTCCCTTATTTTTTCATTTTCATTTGTTTAAGTTTGTTTTTTTCTTTTCCTCTTTTCTATTTAAGAATTTTTATTTTCTCATTTTTATCTTATTTTTTTTCATTTTGTTGTATTTCCATTTAAGATGGAAAACATTTTTGTTAGAGATTCAAATGAAAATTGTTAGTTAGACAAGATCTAATATCATTTATTTATATATAAAAATAGGGTTGCAAGTGAAAATATTTGTAGAAAACGAGTGGACCCGAAATTATTTACAAAAAGTCTTCTAATATTTCACATCTTAATTGAACGACGAATAACGATAAATAAAGATAAATTTATTATTTTTCACATATCCTCTCATTTTCTCTTCGCATTTCAATCAAATATAGATTTTAGAAAGAAAGCGCCAATCCTAGTATAATTTTAATTTATAAATTTTTCGACCAAGCATCAATTACAGTTGAGTTTTGATTATAATATAAACATTTTGCAAAGATTATTATTTTATTAAATTAAAGAATAACCATATTTTTGTATAAATATTATTATAAATATTTCAAAAGAATGTAAAAATATGGTTTGTATTAATATTTCAATATTCCCAAAAAAAATGAACATTAGTGTATAAATTATATTCACAACACACTTGAAGTCTTAATTATATATATATATATATATATATATATATATATATATATATCAATATGATTCATTTTATTTAATTTATTTTATTTGAACTTATAAAACAAAATTGGTACATGGCCAAACGAAACTTTTTATTTTATTCCAATAAAATGATCGAATAAAAATATGGCTATTCTTTAATTTAATTAAATTATAATCGAAACTCAATCATAATTGATGTTTTGTTGGAAAAATTTAAAAATCAAAATCACATCCGACCCTAGTCAGATTTTGTCTAACTAATTATTCTTTTTCTTTTATTTTTTATTTAAATCACTAAAAAATATTCACTATGTTAAAACAAAATAAAACAAAATGAAAAAAAAAAAAAAAAAAAAGAACAAAGGAGAAAACAAATTTATTTAAATAGAAAAGAGAGGAAAAAACTGACGAACTTAAAACAAATGAAAATGAAAAAAAAAAAGAAGAAAAACAGAAAGGAAAGAAGAAAACAGAAAGGAATAAAAAAATGAGAAAAAGCAAAATGAAGCGTTGCATTGATTAATTTGGTATATGTGGATTGCTGACGGTGATGTATTCAGTTTTTTTTAAAAGATTGAAATTATAATATTTTAGTCTTTCCAAAAGACGAAAATTGTAATATTTCAAAAAAATTGTCCTCTTTTTGCAAATAGTTTTCAACCTGTGCATTTTTTGCAATTATTTTCACAAACAACGTTATTTTTATACTTAATCCTCATATCATGTATATGTATTATTACTTCACATTCCAAGCCTCAAATTCTACCGAAATTAAAGTTTTATTGCCTCTACTCTCTTCTTAGTATTCTTTAATGAAGAAATCAAATTGAAACAAATTTGATCAATAATGATGATATTAGGCATTTGGCTCATCGTTATCCAATTTTGAGTTTTGATAAGACTTAGGATTGGAATATTAAATAGAGACATGATCAGTTTAATCTCAAAATAAAACTAATTAATCACAATAACAGGAGATCTCTTAATTTTTTCAATGCGAGACAATTCTCGATGAAAATTTAGAAAATGGGTAACTTATGTTTTGCTGATTGACATAAAATATTGAATTTACTATGCTTGAATTTGTGAGTTTTATGAGTCGAAGAAGTTAGTATGTGTAGTAGAAAATGTGAGTTAATATTATAAGTCAGTGAATTTAGGATGTACCTCACGGGAGGGAGGGAGGGAAAAAAAAACTAGCTTTTAAATTAAGTACTTTTATAAGCAGTTTTCTTAAGAGCACCCTACGTTTTAAGTGTTTTTTTCAGGATTTCTAAATTTATTTTTGGTTACGGAGAAAAAAAAAATTAGGAAGTGTTTTTAATGGATTAAAGTGCGATCAAGTAAACTCTTAACTAGTGCTCACGTGTTCTTTTCCAATATTTTTGTCATTTTTGTATTTCCAATTGTCTCTTCTACGCTTATTAAATTTTAAAAATAGGCCATGATTATGAAATTTCATCGACAGATTTATTATAATGTGTCACAGTTGTAAATGTAATTGGATTGTCTTTGATCACGTTTACTAAATTATGAATTTTTTCCAAATTTACTATTACCGCTACCTTTACCTTTATTCTTGAGGATCAAATGGTGACGATAATGGTAACGATACCTGTAAAAATGTCAAACATCATAATTTTTCCTTTGGAGGTTACTGTTCCGGTAGTAGTGATGATACGATGTAATTTCCAAATTGGAATGTCCACCCTCTACTCGTCAGTTAGTTTGTCTTTTTTCATTACAAATTTGAAAGTGTTCCCCAAGTGTCAGTATAGCAGACACGAGCAAACAATACCAAAAGATAATCAAATGGAGCCCACTTTTCTTATTACCATTTATTTATTATGTTTTCACTAGGGTAAATGTAGCATTAGTCATTGCAATTAGTTTTTTTCTATATAAAAAGTATAATTTTTATGAACATCCTCTTTAAAATGTGAAAATATATTTACATGGTACATTCTTTAAAAAAAAATTATTATTATTATTTGATCAATTTCAATACAGTTACTTTGAATAACTAAATTTAAGATCATTTTAAAAAAGTATAAAAGTTTATTTTAAGATTTATTGAAAAAAATAAAATTGGACATTTAAGGGTTCAAAATGAAATAAAAATCAAAATATTAGAGACTAAAATGATATTTTAACCAAAATAAAATATATCTTATGTATTAATACTATCCATAGTTAGAAAAGTAACGAACCAATAAATCAAATCCTATAGTTAAAATTTCGAAATTACTAAAAATAAAAGAAAAAGTTAGCGACAATGTCGTAATTAGACGAAAAAACAAAAGTTGTCCCTCGATATCAATTATGTTCTTGTGAAAATTTCGATCACATCAAGGGAACAAATATCAATTAGGATTCGATTAAAGTTTCTTAGAAGGGAATGGAAAAAAGTAAGGATAAAAATCAAATTTCTTGGTTTGAACTTTATATTATAAAATCAATGTCGAAATCGGAATATAGTTCAAATGAAAATATTGTCAAGTCGTTTCACCAAATATATATTGCATGTGAGTTGTAAAGCAATTATTGGTAACACAAGTCATTACTTCGAACAATGTGCCCGAATTAACTTCTAGATTCCCTCCACCGACACACGAGTCAACCTTTTTTTTATTATTTGGTTTAAATCATATTTACTTTCAACTCTGTTTTATTTTGGATTCTAAATTTTTAAAATTTTCCGTCTTTAACTCCGAATTTTTAAAAGAAATTTATTTTAGTCCATTTTATTAAAATTATGTTAACATTTTAATATAATTATATCTTGCACAGGTTGAGTAAGATAAAAGTGAAGTAAAATATCAATAATCAACGTGTCAAAATAGTGATTTCTATAGAAAGTTGCTTTACACCTAATTCAAATTTGAAACCGTAGATGTTTTGGCATGATTAACTTATTTGGTAGCTTAGTCATCAAAAAACACAAGTTGTTTCACTATTATATTTAAGAATTAGTAGAATCATAATAACAGGGACCATAGTAAATACTTTTTAAAATTTTAGAGATTAGAAATGACTTTTTTAAAAGTTTAAGGATCAAAATAAATCAAAATTCAAATCTTGAAGATGAAAATAGGATTTAAACTTTTTTTCTTTTCTTCTAAAAATATTTTAGTCTTTGAAATTAAGTCAAAGTAATTATTTGTTTCTAAGTTCTTTAATTAAAATATCTGTTCTTTATTTTAAATAATAGTATTTTTATACTTTCGAAAAAAGTCAAAATATATTTTTAATTTTTAAATTTTGGATTTAGTTTCCATTTAATTTATAGGTTTCAAAATATTATACTTTTAATTTTAGTACTTAAATTTTGAGTTTTATTTAAATTTAGTTCATAAGTTATAAATTGTTACAATTTTATCCTAGACATTTGAGTTTTATTTCAATTTGGTTCACTTGTTTCAAGATTTGTAACTTTTAACATCAAAATTTCACCAAATATCCATTTTCAATCTTTGGAGTTAAACGCCTATTAATTCATTTAAAACTAAAAAATATATGATTAAGTTTCACTATTTTTCATCACCATTAAAATTAATTTTAAAATTTTACCTCATAATTAATTTTAATTAATTAATGGACATTAATGCCAAAGATTAAAGGGAGTATTTAGAGAAAATTATGTTGAAAAATATAAATCGATATAAACCTCAAATCTTAAGGGTAAAATTGTAACATTTTAAAATTTAGGAACTAAATTGAATTCAAATTAAAAAATTTAAGGACTAAAAGTGTAACATTTTGAAATATAGAGATTAATGGAAACTAAACTAAAAAACCTAATGATAAAAAAACGTATTTTTTTCCCGAAAATAGTAAGCTTGTATGACGATGACAATGACGATGGCGATGGCAATGATGATGAGGAGTTTGAATTTCTAATCTCAATAAATGAGTATGAGTTGGAATTTCTAGTATGAACAAATAAGTTTGTGTTAATTACCTCAAACTAAAAATATTTTAAGTCTCCCATTACTAAAATAGAATAAATATAAAAGTCCATGAACACTTGATATATAATACAAATTTTATTTTTAAAAAATAAGACTCTATAATGTTCAAATTATTAAAAGAATTTTATAAAAAAACTCGAAATTAAATAAACAACCGATAGTGTAATATTTAAAAATACTAATATCTATGCTTTATAGATTTATAAAAAAAAAAAAATTATAGATAAGAAAAGATGTCAAACTATTTATAAAAATACCAACAAAAAAAATACTGATAGACATTAATAGATTTCTACAAGTGTCTATCACATAATATCAATGATAGGCTTCTATCAATTTTTATAACAGGTAGACATAGACTTCTATCTGCCTCTATCAAAGAAGATTTAATTTTTTGTTATTTTGTGTAACTAGTTTTACTTATTTTTATATTTTTGAAAACCCCCAATTTATAATGTCATTAATTAAATATCTATCTCGCTCGAGGATTGTTGTTTGATTTTTCGGTCAATGCTTAGTTACAAACTTTTGGTTAAAAGAATGCTTAATTACAAATTATTTAGACTCAAGTATTTTGTTTTTTGTTTTTATTTTTAAAAATCAAGTCTATGGATACTACTTTCACCTTAAATTTCTTCATTTGTCATCCACTCTTCAGCTGGTTTAAAAAATCAAACTAAAATATGAATATTAAAAAAACAGCTTTCAAAAGTTTGTTTTTGTTTTTGGAATTTGGTTGAAAGTTGAACTATTGCAATTCAGAAAGATACAAATTATTGTAAGAAATGTAAATAAAATAGGCTTATCAAAAACAAAAAAAAAATAAATAATTACCAAATGGGATTTTAGTTAAAAAAATGATTGTTTATTTTTTGAAAAGAAAAATAATAATAATGATAATAATGTCACATTATTATTTTTTTATTCCAATTTCAACCTCTTGTTTTTATAAGCTTTTGGTTTGGGGTTTTTTTTTTTTTAAGTAATATTAAAACTTTATGATTGGGGATGAAACTAAAAGTGGTATAAACTCCAGTTTAGACACGGTATGTTATATTACTCTATTTTTATTTTTTCATTTCTAATCTGACAATTTATATTATTAAAAAAAAAAAAAAAACTGACAATTTGTTCCTCAACAAAATTTGACGTCATTTGTAATTTAGTTCCCCTGTTTTTGTTTTCCAAAATCCTGAATCTTGAAAAAATAAAAAGTACAGTTCAGATAAGATGCAAATTTCTTAAAAAATGAAATTAAAAAAGAAAAAAAAGATGCTTTGAATTGTTCCTAAATTTATGGGAAAATTACAAAAAATTATAAATAAAAAAAAGTCAAATTCACTTTTCAAAATTCACACTTTTTTAAAATTCGTTAAATTAATTTTGTCTGTCATTTTGGACGAGATCGACCATCAAAATTTAATTAAAAAAATTATCTTTGTCTAATTTTTGGATTGTTTTGGACTTTTTCGATGAAATATTGGATAAGATTAACATTCAGACTCTACTAATTTTCCCAAAGATTATATAATATTCTCAAATCTTTACCAAATCTTATATCTTTTCAAAATTTCTCCAAATTGAATTATTTTTAAGATTTCACAAGTGTACTGCGATTTTAAATTTTTTTTAAAAGATGAAGTTTTACAAATAAAAAATTAAGATATTTTGTAAAAGATCAAGTTTTGCAAATAAAAAATTAAGATTTGGGAAAATATAAAGAATATCGATTTTAATCTGCCCTAGATTTCACTGAGAAAGTCCAAATATATAGAATCTCGGTGTTAATTTTGCTCGATATACACCAAGATTCTTTAGATCTCCAAAATCTTACTTAATTTTTTTTACCGAATTTGATCTTTGGGCGGATAGATTTGAAAAATTAGGTAAGTTTTGATACAAAATTTGGTAGGATTACATAAAATAATAGAACACAAAGCACTAAACAATCAATAACTTAGAAAAAGTTAAGTTGTCATGTAAATCTTGTGATCGATCCTTGACGAGACGGATCGAGAAAAACTATTGTTACGAGTTCTGAAAAATGAAAACTCGAAAGGACTATTTCTAATGATTTCTCAACAAACATTCAAAACAATAATTAGAAGTGTCTATATGATACTCTAGACAAGCAAGTAATTATTAATTAACCAAATGGGATGAAAATCGTAATCAAGTTTGTGATGGGAACTCGGATCCCGACCGTCACACAATTTCATTAGCAATGTTAATCTGCTGAAAAGACATAATATTCGTAAAAACAAACTCGCATAACCTTATTTGTTAAGGACTTAATAATCCTAAGGTTTTCCATCTCCTTGATTAACAATGTTATAGTCTCAAGAGGACGCATCCAACTCATTCTGATAAAAAGGAATATATAGGAATTAATTGTTAGAATTGAATAAATAAGAAAATATAGGAAGATAATATTCGACAACTACATTGCCATATTTGATATTCTCGTACTTTAGAATTTGTTTTATGTTAATTTTTTATACCTTTGAATGTTCGATTTTAATCATGTACTTGCAATCAACGTTTAAAATTAATCTCTATTATTATTTGTTTTACCATTAGTTTTTAATTTTAAAAAATTGAGTGTCGACTAACTTTTTCAATAAATTTTTTAATTATATATACGTATAGTGTTTTTTAATTATATGATAAATATTGTTATTATATATATAAACAATAATTCAATAAAAAAATAAATTCGATTCTTAAAAGTATATAGATCGATCTCAGGTTAGAAAGTACTTTTGTTTTATTTATTTATTTATTTTTTATTATTATTAATTTTTGTTGTTGAGAGTTAAAATTTGACATTTTAGTTGGATCTTTAATAAGAAAGTTACTAGTAATCTTAATTATCTTAAAGGGTTGAAATACATTCAAGTTTTACAAAATCCTTAAATGACTCCAAATCATTCTAAAATAGTATATATATGGGTACAAGTCTAATCATTAGGTGTCGTTTAGAACTATTTAAGCTACCTCGATAATGATTTCACCTCTAGTTTTTTAAATTTAAGTTTGTTTTATCTCAATTTCTTTACCATTGTTATTATTTTTTTTAAAAAAAATACTTGAATTCCAAATTTTTAAGTCATTCTAAAATAAAAAATAAACAATTATGCATCGAACTTTTGTTCTTAAAGTTAATAATAGAAGTTTTATGTCGGTTTAATTATGTTCATGTTAGCTATGTTGTTTATAATATTAATCACTTCGAGAGAATCTAAGACCAATAGCTAACAACTTAAGACACTAGGTAAAAATTTGAAACCCATGGTAAATGAAACTTTCATATGTTTACTAATAAAGTTGAAACCCATGGTAAATGAAACTTTCATATGTTTACTAATAAAGTGACACATTTGAAAATTTTTAAAATTGATTAATATATTAGATATAAAATTGAACATATTATGCATAATATGACTTTGAACATTTTTCTTTTGTCTAACATATAGAAGAATGAAATTTAGAAAATATGTAATGGGTCAAGACACAAATTAATCAAAATTTAGATACTTGATACAAAATTAAATGGCAAGTTTAAGAATATACTCAACATTTTTTAGAATTTAGAAACTTGCGATACACAAAATTGTAAGTTTACGAATTTATAAGTTTTTTCTTTTTTTTTTTTGTTGAAAAGAAAATTCAAATACCAAATAAACACAAATATATGAGAGATTAGTAAATAAATTTATAATTTGACTTATATTTTACAAGGAGAAAAAAAAAAGGAAAACTCATCTCCTCTTTAATGTGGCAAAGATTTTAATAAATTTCATCTTTGGTTCCAATTCGTTTTTTCCACACACACATATATATAGAATGGAGACATTATTCAACGAATCATATTTCAATCTTATTGTCATATCCATAGTCCTTCCAATAATAACGAACATAATTATTTTGACCTAACTTTTATTTAATAAAGAAAATTACATACATATATATACATATATCTATGCACATATATATAGATACATATATATGTATATCGCGAGTTTCTAAATTCCAAAAAATATTGAGTATATTCTTAAATTTGCCATTAAATTTTGTACCAAGTATCTAAATTTTGCTTAATTTGTGTCTTGACCCATTACATGTATGTATGTATGTATGTATATGTATGTATTACATATATATATATATTATGAGGGTTGGGAAACTATTGTTAATCATTGTTTTTTTGACTACTCTATGATTTAATGGGTTAATTTAATATTATATTTACTCAAATAATTAAATTAGAAGAGAGAGGAAAAAGTAGAGCTTAAGCCCAAATTGGTTCAATGCACACAACCACCCAATTAAAAGCAGAGTGAAAAGTGTCACAAAATGATTGGGTCTATAGGCACAATAATATGATAATAATTTGAAAATATAAAAAAAATAATTTAATAATAAACAGTCGAAACGCACCCGTTTTGCCATTGAGGATTTCTTATTTTATTTTATTTATTTTATAAAAGCATTGAGGAATTAGTAGAACGGATCAGCAAAACACCAACTCCATGTCCGTTTCACTCGATATTTGTGATCTACCGTCTAAATTTCTTATTATATATTAATATATATATATATATATATATATATTTTTTTTTTAAAAAAAATAGATTAAAATATTATTTTTTATCATTGTATTTTCGATAAAATATCTAAATTTTTGTTCATCAAAATTAGTTTTTAATGAAAATCGGCTAAACAATGATAATAACTTTTACGAGAAAAATATCGTTTTTATAATTTACAATTAATTTAATTTTAGTCCTTATACTTTTAAATATTCAATTTTAACTTAGGTACGGTTAAAGAAATTTAGGATTTATTCCTAATTTTTATTTTTCTTTATAGTATCTTGTTTTTGTGGACTTTCTTTTGTTGGATCTGTTAGTATTTATTTATTTATCTTTGTAATGTTACTTTGATTAAGTTAATTATTCAATATTATACAAATTAACATGTATTTTTAATAAATTTTGAATTTAGTATTCTATTTTTTCTCCAAAACTATTAGTCTCTATTAACATTTTTCCTTTATAAATATTTGAAATATATTTTACATAATGGTTTTTCTTACCTAAAAATTATTGGTATTATCATTTAATCAATTTTGATCAAAATTAGTTGTTAAGTACTAAATTTAAGATTTATTATTAAGCGATAAGAGTCTAAGAAGCATGAACCATTATTTTGATGAGATCGATATTTTGGTGAGACATCGGGGAAGTGTTTCTTTTTTTTTTTTTTTTGTCCTTGTACTTGGAATCAAATTTCATTGTATAGTTTGTTATGTCGTCGATTTTTCAATTATTTTTTTTTTTGTCTAATTTTCATAGCTAAATTTACAATGTGATTAATGGTTTGCCTCCTGGACCTTAGGCGTTGGATATTTTTAGAAAATTTAAAAAAAATGGTGATAAGGGTCTAATATTATAGCTCCTTGGGCAATAAAAGGAAGTCCAATATTTCATAGAAAATTGAAATAAACAAAAATGCAATAGTGAAATTTTACGAGAAGTAAATTGCACATTAGTTAATAATTGCTCTGTATAGTTTACTCAAACCAACATCTAAATCAATCGTCAATATCATTATTTATTAATCAACATATGCTAATTAATTAATCAGTAACATATGTGGTAATGAGCGATAATTATGATACATATCAATCAATTTAATGTAGGTCAACTATTAATTATAACGGTTGGAAAAGAATAATTAGTACAACAAGTTGCTAAATGTCATATATATTAAATAAGTTTAAATCTTATTTTGATCATTTTGAATATTTATTTTGGTCTCTAAACTTTAAAAAATGTATGATTAAGTTCCTGAATTTGAAATTTTATTTTATTTTGGTTCTTAAACTTTTAAAATTGTTTTTTTTAGTCCCTAAATTTTTAAAAACGGTTTAATTTGGTCTATGCGATATTAAGATTTTGTTAATTCTTTAACAAAATGGCGAGATGATTTTTATTTTTGGATGACTAGACTAATAAGTAAGCTACGCTAAAAAATCTAGAGTTTCAATTTTGAATAGGGTGAAAAAGGAGAATTTAAAAGACATTTTTAGTTCAAAATCTTGGTCCTTCGGTATTTTAGTGTGTTGGTTATTGGCATTTTACTTCACCTTCATCTTGCTCAATATATCTAGAGCATAGTCATCAAAAAGTACAAACTCCAAATTTGTATTGAATAGTTAATATAATTTTAATAGTAGGGACTTAAATAAACACTTTTTTAAAGTTTAGGGACTAAAATGAACGTTTTTGAAAGTTTAGGGACCAAAATATATCAAGTTTTAAAGTTCAAGGACTAAAATGGGATTTAAGTCTATTAGATAATTTATTAGAAATTTAAATAAATAAAAATTAGGGAAAATACATTTTGTTCTCTAAAATTTGAGTCTAGTTTCTATTTGACCCATAGATTTTAAAATGATATATTTTTATCTTTAAAGTTTTAGTTTATTTTCATTTAGTTATTAAGTTTCAATATTTTACACTTTTATCCACAAGTTTTTGTTAATACTGGAGTTTAATTTGTAACATTAACAAAGTTAATTAATTTCAAATAATTATGTTGTGAAATTCCTTATTTAACTTTAATAATGATGAAAACTAATAAAAACTAACTTTATAATTGCTTTAAAATTGTGAAATTAATTAATAGATATTAACCCAAAAGATCGAAATTGAGTATTTAATGAAATATTAAGTAAAAGTGTAATCTTGAAACGTAAGGACCAAAATGGAAACAAAATTCGAAACACGATGTTAAAGATGCCATATTTTAGATCTAGGGACTAAATAAAAATCAAAACCAAAATTTAAGAGTAAAAGCACAACATTTTAAAACATATACTCAAAGCCTATGGATAAAAAAAAAATGTCTCAAAAAAATTAAAGATTGAATTATAAGTTTGGTTTTCAAACTTTTAGATTTCATTTGAGTATTTGTCAACCTTAAAATATATAAAATATTTTTTTAAAATAGGTATGTTTAATACTCTTTTTAGCATGAAATTGTTTTATTATTGAACATATTTTTAAATATAGCAAAATGTCATAATTTATTCGTGTCTATCAGTGATAGATGTATTAAATATTTTACTTAATTTTAGTATATTTAAAAACAATCATTTTTTAACTTTAAAAAGTTATGTATTTTAACTTTCAAATTTACAATTATCAAGTATTAATTAATCTTTAAGAAGATATATGATAAATAAAATAAAAGTCTAATAAATTAGAGAAAAATACATTTTTAGTCCCTAAATTTTGGGAGTGGTTTCCTCTACTCTATGTTTAAAAATGTTAAAATTAAATTCTCGTCCCTCATTTTTTTTTTAAATTTTCATTTGATTTTTAAGTTCCAAAATGTTACTTTTTTTATCTTGAATTTTTTAGTTGATTTTACATATGTCCATATACGTTAGGATTTTACGTTTTACTCTTGAGCTTTCATTATTCAAAGATAAAAATATAAAATCTAAAATCGGTAGGTACAAATAATTAAATTATATTTAAAAGATAAAAATGTAAGCTTTTAAAATTTAAAAGATAAAATAGAGGTTATATTCAAAATTTAAGGGCTTAAACAAATATTTTATTTTAATAAATTAAAAGATAACCTATATTAAATACAACCTTAAAATTTAAAAGAAGACCAAAAGGAGAGAATAATATTTGGTCAACATTTTGAAGAATGAGATTTGGCATTTCACGTTGACTAATGAGAAAAAAAAATTCAAAAGAAAGAGATCAATAAAGGTCTTCTCAACGAGAAGAAGAAGAATGGGGAAAAAAAAAAAAAAAGAAAATGAAAATGAAAAAAATCTCAAGACAATAAACGGCTCTGACCATAGTAAAACAACTTCCCATCTTCGAACCAAGTTTTGGATAAGCTGGACTTAAATTCAGTGGGAATCTGCTGCATGCAGAACCGCCATCTGTGTTGCCCTTTTTAATTCTCTCTCTTTTCTCTATCTCCTCTCTACCGCTAAAAATTCAACCTATTTTTAAATTTGTGTCTATTTGATCAACATACCCCTCAAGATGAGTTCACCAATCTTGATTAGATCATAATTTCTTCTTATTGGACCGACATCACCCGATTGAGTTTTATGGGCTCTAATACCATGTTTGATAGTATGGGGTTTCATCTCAAAACCAATTGGCAATGAGAGGAGTAACCAATCTATCTTATAAAGAGTGTGAGTCCCCTTGGTTTTTCCAACGTGGGTTCTTAACAGATGCAACCATTCGTTTTCATTCACAAAGAGAAGAGAATATAAAAAAATATCTCTTTTTAGGAAAAAATGTCACGTGACAATTTTTTATTGTGCATGTGGGTGAATTTGATGGGATTATTCAAAAGAATTAAACTTTAAAAACATAAGCGTACCTGTATCCGTTACAAATCCGAAATAAATAAATGATCTTTCAAGTTTAGTTAGATCAGGGTTTCCTTTTATGTTTAATCTCTTTAGTTTTTCCTCCGTTTGTAGGAAGATGAAGAAATTATCTCTGATGGTGATGATTACATAATATCTGTATGACGTTGGGGCCATTAATTTTTCATAACGGATCAAAACAATAAAGTTATTGATCCGTTTGTGATAATTTAATTTTAATTCATCCTCTCATTAAATTTTAGAATTAGTAATACGATATCAATACTTATACGTTTTGTCCGTATCAAGTTGAAAGTTTAGAGTCTAATTAGTAAACATAAGATTTAATTTTATAGCTAATGTGTTAGACTTTTTAGATATAAAATTGAAAGGTACAAGAGAACTTAGTAGTCACATTTATAAAGCTCATATTCCTTTTAGATACACAAAATTGAAAATTCAGAGACTAAAATAATTTCAAGAGTTATTTTCCCATTCAAACACAAATAACAAACTAGGAGAAATATTGATCTTTTTGTTTTGACATATCACTAGACAATATGCATTTATAATATAAGCATTAAGTACTATTTGAGAAAAAATTTTAGTATTACGAGAGTATCTACTCCCTTTTATCGACACTATATTTATAAATAATTTTTAATTTACATAGACATTCACGTCAAAAAAGAAAAAGTTGACATAACATAAAATAAATAGAAAGAGCATTCATACTCGAGTCTTTTAGTACGCACATTTACTAGTTATCACATCAACATCATTTGTACCAAACATTCAAGGATTATTCATGAGGGTAAAAGTAAGTAAAAATTAAACTACACAAATTTTTTTTACACTATTGTAGTACTAGAAATTTTTTTTTGAGAAAATTTTGAAGATAGTGCCCACCTCCTCCCCTTATCCCTCTCTCTCCTTATTTATATGGGCCCCTTCTCTTTTATCCATGTGTTGGCTAAAATTTCTCTGCCCAGTACATGTCTTGCAAGTGACCAACCCTTCTTGCTTACAACTCATTCTACTCCTTCCCTTCTATATATAGAACAACCCTTCTCCGTTTTCAATCCCACACAACACTCTCTCTTTTCCCTAAACATTATCCAAATTCTCTTCTTTGCTTTCTTTCTTTGTTTTCACCATGGTTTCTGCAGATGCCATTCGCACAATTCTTGGAATCATTGGTGGGTTTCTCTTCTTGTTTTCTTCTTCATAAACACCCTCTTCTTCCCTTTCTCAATTCTTCTTTATAATTTCTTGTTTTGTGTTTGTTTTTACAGGAAATGTCATCTCTCTCTTCTTGTTCCTCTCCCCTGTGTAAGTATTTTCCTCCCATATTATGGTGTCAACCTCTCCATACCCGCCGGAAACCGAGTCGTCGGTGGTTGGTTTTCGTTTTTATCTAAAATCGACTCCGACTGACCGATGAACACGTCCGCCCCACACTACCTACCCTCTCGAATTACTTTTTTGCGTTGAAGCCATAAATTTTCATAGTACCTTCTTCAAACTTATTTGGATTTATTTTTTAATTGTTTATGTATAAAAGGAGATATTTTTGAATTAAAACAATGATTAATATAGACTGCATTTAGATATCATGCAGTCATTTTTGTTACCTAATGAAAAAAAATAATCTATCACATGATACATTTTTATTGAGCCAGTTGTATCTAACTGACACTTAAATATTTTTTTAAATTTTTATTACAAATGATATTATGTATTTTTTTTTAAGAAAAAAAGTGCGTGTTAAATTTTATTGAGAGGAAACGGTTGTTGAAGTTTATCTTGTTCACTTTTAATGCTATATATACGATAAGGTTAATATATCTTGCTTGCATGCCGCTTTATCACCGGCAAAAGCGAGAAAATTAAGGAGAAACAAAAAGTTTCAAACCAACCAATATAGACAAAATCAGCATTAAAATTTGAGAAAAAGTGCATTAAAATTAATATTCGCATTAAACACATTAAAATTTTGAAAACAATTCAAAATTAACCCCGATAACGTTTTAACTATTGAGCTATGTTTATGCAGACCGACGTTTATTCAAATATGGAAGAAGGGATCAGTGGAGCAGTACTCGCCTGTACCATATTTGGCGACGCTGATAAACTGCATGGTGTGGACGTTGTACGGGCTACCAATGGTGCATCCGGGTAGCTTGCTTGTCGTGACGATCAATGGCACTGGGGTCGCCATCGAGCTCGTGTACATTATTTTGTTCTTGATTTATGCCGATGGGAAGAAGAAGCGGTTGAAAGTGTTGCTGATGATGCTGGTTGAGATCATCTTCGTGGCGCTCTTAGCCCTTTTGGTCCTCACCTTGGCTCATACCTATAGTCGTCGCTCCGCCATCGTTGGCACTGTTTGTATACTCTTTAACATCATGATGTATGCTTCACCCTTGACCATCATGGTTAGTATAATCTCTTTGGCCCTTTTGCTAATTTAAATTTGACTAAGATGAATATTAACTGAAATTGATGTGAAATACCAAAAGTATTTATATAGATTTAAATGAATATTTAGTGGGTCATTATAATGAATCTTCATAAATGAATATTGAATTGAATGTTTGAATAATGAACTTTTCTCTTTGTGAATGTTAGGAACTATTAATGATTGGATGATTCATGATATAAAATAATTAACCTTTCTTCTATATGAAATAACAAAAAAATTGCCAAAATACTTTTAAAAGTCAAAAGAAAAATACATGAATGCCGAATAATTTCTTTGTAGAGAGTTTAAATACCATATTTTTTTAAAATAAAAGAGAGAATAAATGATTTATACACTTAATTTAAATTAATTATTGATTTAAAATGTGTGTTGAATTGTGTGGTGCAGAAACTGGTGATTAAGACAAAAAGCGTGGAATATATGCCGTTTTTTCTATCCTTTGCTTCATTAGCCAACGGCGTCGTTTGGACTGCTTACGCTTGCATCCGTTTCGACCCCTTCATCACAGTAAGGAAAAAGAAAAAGAAAAAAGGAAAAAAAATGTTAAAAATACTTTAAAGTTGCATGTATTTTTAATTTAGTTCCATTAGTTTATTGTATATACGATTAATAACTTTTATTTATTTATTTATTAATATTTTCACTCTAAATTGTGAGGACATGCGCATGTCCTTAGTCTAAATTTAAAATTTATAGTAAAAATCAAGTACTAAATTTAAATTTTAATAAAATTATTGAGACTACAATTGAACTAACACAAAATTATATGGTCTAAAAGGGTATTTTAACCAAAAATAAAATCACATTTTTGTACTATAAATTTAAATTTTATTTAACTTTAATTCATCTATTTTAAATGTCTGTATTTAATTACTTTAAATAAATATTAATTTTAATTTTCATAATAAATTTTGGAAAGATATTCATTAAAGGAAAAATTATTTAAAAAATCATTTTTTTCTAAATTTTTTTAATAAAAATTGTTTAAAATAATATTTTAAGATCTATTTTAAGGGGTTGTAAAATAGTATTCTTATAGACTTGTTTTAAAAATTAAACATTTGAAAATTTAAAATATTCATTTTGAGGTTTTGAGGTTTTAATAGGAGGGTAGAGACTAAAATTGAATAAATCTGAATAAAGGGTCAAAATAATATTTTTGGGTGAAAAAAGAAATTATATTTTCTCTCCCATTTAAATCCGCCATGCTTTCTGCGAAAAAAAAAAAACTTACTGACCTCAAAAACTGCATTAATGGCGTATTCTCAGGTCCCCAACGGCCTCGGGACATTGTCGTCCCTCCTTCAGCTTCTTCTCTACGCCACCTTTTATAAATCTACTCAGCGCCAAATCGCTGAAAGAAAAGCCCAAATTCATCTCTCTGAAGTCGTCGTCAACGGCGGCTCTCTGCCGGACAAGACCACCGCTATCGGCGGAGCTGCAACCACCCCTGTTTCAGGCACGACGGCCACCAACAAGGCTTGATCGACATTCGGCCGACGGACGGCGGAACCCAATTCATAATTGGAAAAAAAAATGGAAAAAGAACTTTTTTGTTCATGATTTTGGGAATTACATGGTTTTTGAATAAACCTAATTGTTATTATTATTTACTTAAAACAAAAGGTATTAATGATAATAATAATAATTATGGTTTTGGTTGGGTCTCTTTTTTTCTTTTTTGGATCTTTTCTTTCCTTGACAAGAAAAGTAAGGAATTTGATTTACATTTTGGATGATCTGTCAATATTTATTTAGAATTTTGAAGTGCTTAAATTTGAAATGACTATCCCATATCATGTGTGAGACTAGAAATAAATAGTCTTATTTTAATATATAGAAAATGATTTCAAATTATTCTAGTTAATAAAACAGTTATATATCGTTTAATCTAAATAGTTGCAATTATCCGTCTATAAAAGACAAAATAGAAATGGATAACAATTCAAATGCATGATATATGTAATATCTATAGTTTTGATCATCTCATACATGAAAAAATTACATCATTTTAACTCTGAATAGTTGTAATGAAAGATTAAATTATAAATTATAAATTATTAAAGAATATAAATATAAAATAGGAAGGTAAAGATTCTCGTGTATATGGAATTAGGGGTTGCTTAGGAAAATTGAAAATAATGCTAATATTTTATTGTGAAAATGTGGTTAAAACCTTTTCTGTTGGAGGGTAAAATGTCTTTAGAGAAGTCTTTGGGAATAGTTTGATTTGAAGTTAGCTACGTTTTAAAAAAATTATCTTTCACTTAAAAATAAAAAGTAACAAACATTTATGTTATGTGTAAAAAATTGGTTGGGATTGAATATATAATTCTTTAAATCGAATTTGGATTAAAAAAGATATTTTATTGTTTTTCCTCTTTTCATTTCAAAAAGAGAAAAGGAAAAAAAAGAAAAAAAAAAAAAAAAAAAAAAAAAAAAAAAAGAAAGAAAAGAAAAAAAAAAAAGAAAAAAATAAGAACAAAAAAAAAATAAAAAAAAGAGAAAAAAAAAAGAAGAAAAATAGAAAAAAAGAAAAAGGAAAAAAAAAAGGGAGTAAAAAAGAAAAAAGGAAAAAAAAGAAAAAAAAAGAGAAAAAATAGAAAAAAAGAGAAAGTTCGAAACAAGTAGGATTTTTTTGGAGATTGGATGTGGAGAATCCAGCTACAGGAGAATCAGGAACGGAGAGATTTCTCCCCTTTTCCGCTCGCCTCTTTGGTCTTAAGAATGCTAGTTTTAAGAATGAGTGATTGCCTTTCTCCGACCCTTACTGCCAATCGAATCGCTTTTTCGAGAAATACAAGACATCTAAGTCATACAAGTAAAGAAGGAAGAAAGAGATCTTTGCCCGTGCTGACTTGGATCTCGGGTGACGGAATAAAGAGGCCAGAAGCGACGAGCAGTCGCGGTCGAAGCTTGGCTGACGTCTTCTATGCGAAGCGAATTTTTTTTAACAGTGGAATCTACGAAAAAGTTCCATGTTGTTAAAATAAAAAAATAAGAAGATTTTGAATCTCCAAATTTTTGTTGTAAGGTAATTGATTCTTTGATCGATTAAATTATATTGATCATATATGAATAGATTAAACAATTTTTTATCTTTTAACAACCATAAAGGGCATTATCAAACTATATAAATATATTAAAAATAAATAAATAAAAAGTCAAATCGATTTAACCATCATACCTAATCTTTTAATGAGACAAAAGAAAACTCTCATTTAACCAACCGTAAAATAAAATTTAATTAAGTCGTGTTGCGTAAAATATGATGGAAAAGTTATTCTTCACACGTCAACTCATGAATAGCTCTTTAGATTCCTTATACATTAATGTTGTAACCATACAAGTCTTTGTTGGGTCTGTACATACTATCACAATCTTACCAACCTTGTTTCTCATCCATATAATTGACTTAGGTGTCTCTATCAAGTAAGATTTGTTAATAATCTCGATCTTATCGATTTTATAATTAAATTATGTTGCTGAATATAATTCAACTATCACACATGTACATACTTCGTTAATTAATCTAAATTACGGATAAAAATATATATGATTTTAAGTTTCGATAAATTACAAAATTACATTTGCCCTCGTGATAAATATAAAAGACACAAAAATAGATGAATCAAATAATATACCTTGTCTATTCTTGATCTATTGGATAAGATAACCCAACAAAATTATGATGTGACTATTGAAACCAAAGCTAATTAAGCTTTTGAGCTCACTAAAAAAACTGAGCTAAATCACGTTATTAATTAATTTAGACTCTATTCGATAACCATTTGATTTTGTGTTTTTAGTTTTTGGAAATTAAGCCTACAAACATCCACCTCTAGATTTCTTCTTTTGTTGTTTAATTTTCACCCATGTTTTAAAAAATCAAGACTTTTTTTTTTTTTTAAAAAAAAGAAGTAATTTGTTGGGTTATACTATCTTGTGTAGGTCAATTAATCAAGATCAATCCTGAGTAGGTGAAGGAATAACTAAGGAAAGCTTTGTTTCTTCGGATAAAGCTATTTATGTTTTTCTCTCTTATTCGATAGGCACCGTTAAATCCTCGATGAGTTTCTACTCGTTACTCAATGGATTTTTCCTTCTATCCTCGATGAATTTATGTTCTTTCCTCGATGGAACTCGACGAGTGTTAATCTTTACTCGATCCTATTTAATGTGTTATCTTTACTCGGAGCCGCTCGAAGAGAGAAATTTTGGCTCGATACTACTCGTAAGAGAAATTCTTGACTCAATGCAAGTCGATACTCTAAAAATGTAGTGATTTGATTACAAGATCGTGTTTTCTTGATTTGCAGAGGAATAGATGAAGATTGAAAAGAAGAAGATAAGGAGAAGAAGAAGGAACACAATGAGTTACGTGGTCTGGCTAATAAGCTTACGTCCATGGGAAGATTCTCTTTCTTTCTCACTTAAAGATTGCTTATAGTGAAGGATCTCATATCGAGAATTCCATGAGCGGGCTTAGATCGCTCCGATTTCACAGTGACCGAAACACAAATGACATACATTCCAAACATACAGTTATGCATATAAAACTCATTATCGGCATGCTCAGAATACAATAAAACACAAGGAAAAAGGTTCATACCAAATGAAAACTGTCTTCGTATGTCAGAACCCTCAGCAGCGAAAAACCTTCCACCGATCTACCGACACCCGACGAGTATGTGGACTACAACAGCACAATCCAAACCCACACGAACAATGTTGTGGGGATGACACCACCATAAAAGAAACCCGGGTATCCTTGGTGTCAAAAACCCGAAGAGTGGGCTCTAGTGAGTTTGGTAGAGGAAAGAAGAGAAGACGTCGTGTAGACGATAAAGAAGTGGGAGATGAACTCTGCTATCGTATAGCGGAAATGCTTATCGTATAAAAGTGCTACACGATCGTTTAGGAAAAATTGAACGATCGTTTAGGAAAGATGCATACGATCGTTTAGAGAACGCGTGAAGTAGACGATTGTTTAGATGAATGAGCTTCTATTGTATAGGCTCTCGCGATCATTTTCACGGATTCTTTTTGGGCACGGGCGATACGAATGCACAATTGAAAAAAAAATGAAAATAATTTTCATTGCTTTAACTCGCCCGTTACCATAACCTTCGCAGCCCCACTTCCCACGTCCGAACGTGGATTAATCGGCTAATTATCAAATAATTAATCAATTAATTTAATTAATAAATATAATCATATTATATTTATATCCTATAGTTTTATATCATATATCTATAATAGTATTTTCTCCTCTTCTTGATATAAATCATATTTATATATAATTTTCTCCAAAATAATATATCTCATACATTTAGCCAATTATATCATATATAATTAACCAGTCCAATTATATCATATATAATTGAACTTCCTTTTGTCAATTTGAACATTTCAAATTAACCCAAGCACTGGTTCTCGACTTTATCTAAGCTACCCAGGTGACCTAATGGACCTATGGCTCGAAGCTCCAACGGTACGTGAATAGCTGACTAAACTCTTTAGCCATGCGATCCACCATCCGTTAACTGTCAGTGATTCCACTAAAGATCAACAGCTGAACTCTTCTTACCACAGATATATTTCTGTGTCCATCGAATATAACCAATCATGAGTACGATGACCCTTCACAGATGCTCGTAAGTACAACTGGGCCAATTTATCGTTTTGCCCTTGTAATTACATCTCACTTCTTAAGTACCATTGATTCCTCTAATGAACAATACAACATAGTTCAACTATGTATAAACACCTCTCGGGCCAAGAGAAGGTGTGTGGCGCCACATCGTTCAAGCCCCGGAATCAGCCCTTAAGGGAGCCATCTATCTACTTACCCCCTACCTCGGGGAAGGAATGAATTCCATCTTATGTAGCTGAGTTCTCAGCTCCCAAATCAGACGAATCCCCAAAATGGTAGGTTTGAATCGGCGACTTGACCATTCGCACTCATACAACTTATACAAATCAAAGGACCGACCTCAATGGTAAGAGTTCCCAACTCACTTAGGATTGAGGTCATGTTACTTATGGTCATCCTAGTGAAGTGAATATTCTATCATGAATGGTGTTATATAACGATACATTAACACTTTGTGGTCAGGTCTTATACAAACTCTTTGTATAGGACGCCCCCGCTCGTATGTCTCTAACACGAATGATCTGTCACACCCCGCCCCATACTACCCTCTGAGCCTGAAAAGGATGTGAATGCAGCAGTTATCAACCCTTTTGTTGACACTTACTGTCTAATAACTCTTGTGGAAATAACTCTGATACCGATGAACAAATTCAACAACCAACTGATTAAGTAGGCCCATTTTATATTACAACAATGAAATGTTTATACAACTCCAAGACTTAGCGATAAAGTTTACAACACCAACTGTAAAATCTTCCGGAAGTGTAACTGTGGCTTGTGGCAGACCTTAATCTTAGCAGCGCCCTGGAACTCCTCACCTTTCCGCTACCTGGGGGGAAAAGAAAAACATTTGGAAAGCATGAACTATAAAGCCCAGTGAGTGACCAGAAAACTAATTATTATCAAAAGAACTACCTCATACTTGGGTACTTTTGCTCAGATACCTTCGCAACTGTGTCCTTCAGTATCGAGCTACTCGGATACCTTCTCAACCGTCCTTTGGTATTGAGTTTCAAATAAAACTAATCATACAATGACTCTCTTTAATAAAACTTAGAAAACATGTCACACCCTCTCCCAGATTACCCTTTTAAAACTAGAAGGGGATATGACCGCGATAGTTACTAGCCCTACTGCCAGTACCCACCGCCTTAGCTCTCTAATCTAAATGCCAACTTGTTAAAAATTAATAATGTATGAATAAGATATGCCTCCTTAAGATTCTACAAATATTATATAACATATGCATGCAACCATGATATAACATCTAAAAGATGAAACGTTCACAGATGGCCTAAACAACTCTAATAGAGCCCTAGTCCCTCTCAAAACATGTGTACATAGACAGATCAATAACCTAAATTTTCTAAATAAGCCGAGTCTTTTAGTGGCAAGCAGCAGCAAGATCAACCCCGAGAAATCTGACCGCTACCTGAAAAGGGAAAACACAGAAAATTGGTGAGCTAAAAGCCCAGTGAATAACTATAGAATCGTAAAGCAACAAGCATAGCATTACTATAAACATGTAAATATATAAACAACTCTAATAGGTCAATCGTACAATTCTTCATAGGGAGCCATTTCGATACTAGAATGGTAGCTATTTTTGTAGGCAAATTCAATCAACTGTAGGTGTGTATCCCAACTTCCTTTAAATTGTAGTTCACAAGCTCTTAACATATCTTCCAGTGTCTGTATAATTCTTTCCGACTGTCCATCTGTTTACGGATGAAAAGCCGTACTGAAATGCAATTTAGTTCCCATAGCCTTCTGTAAACTAGGCTAAAATTTTGAGGTGAACCTCGAGTCCCGATTCGACACTATCGACACTGGGGCTCCATATTGACTGATTATCCTAAAATCTTAGCTAGACAGTCTAGTGAAAAAGTAACCTTTACTGGTATAAACTTGGCCGTCTTGGCGAGTCTATCAACTATTACCCAAATTCCATCAAATCCTGAAGGTGTCTTAGGCAATCCAAATAAAAAATCAATTGTCACATGCTCCCACTTCCACTCAAGCACTGGGAGTGGATTGAGTAATCCTACTGGTCTTCGTCTCTCAGGTTTACTTGTTGACAAATTATATATTGGTCCACATATTTTGCTATGTCCCTTTTCATCCCAGGCCACCAATAAGTTTTTTTCAAAGTTCTATACATCTTGGTGCTTCCTGGATGCATAACATAGACGGAACTATGTACTTCCTCTAGAATGACTTGTTTAAGTTGTAGCTTGTTAGGCACATACATTCTCCCCTCTTTTTCTAGTATATTATCTGTTCTCAGTTGGAAATCAACTCTGATGCCCTTCCTTACATCATCAGCAATCTTCTGAAGATCAGGATCTTCCAACTAATCCTACTTGAGGTTTTCTACTAAGGTAGGCCTTACCTAGAAAGTAGCTATCAATCCTCTTGACGACTCCATTGATAGGGCGGTTCTAGAATTCCTGAACTCCTGTAATAGCATTCCTCTTATTGAACAAATAATGGCCTTGGGTCCCGAGGATTTCTTACTCAGCGCATCCGCTACAACATTAGCCTTACCAGGGTGGTACTCGATGGAACAGTCGTAATCTTTAATCAATTCAATCCATCTTCGTTGTCTTAGATTTAATTCCTTTTGATCAAAGATATATTTTAAGCTTTTGTGATCTGTAAATATCCTGCAGCACTCTCCAAATAGGTAATGTCTCCACAACTTCAGAGCCAAAACAACTGCTGCCAACTCCAGATCATGCGTGGGATAAATGCCCTCGTGTTTCTTAAGTTGACAAGAGGCATACGCAATCACCTTCCCATCTTGCATCAACACACATCCCAATCCTTGTCGAGATGCGTCACAATAAATCTCAAATTCCTTACCTGGAATAGGCAAGGTAAGCACTGGTGCTGATACTAGTTTCCGTTTCAGCTCCGAGAAACTATGTTCACACTTCAACGACCATTCAAACTTCACGCCTTTCTTGGTCAGGTTCGTCAACGGAAGAGCTATCTTAGATTCCTCCACAAACCTCCGATAATAACCTGCCAAACCTAGGAAACTGCATATTTCTGAAACAATCGTGGGTCGTTCTCAATTAACTATTGCTTCCGTCTTATGGGTATCTACACTAATGCCCTCTGCTGAAACAACATGCCCAAGAAATACTACCCGATCTAACCAAAAATCGCATTTAATGAATTTAGCATACAACTGCCTATCTTGCAACATCTGCAATGCTATCCTCAGGTGGTTAATATGATCCTCCCTACTACCAGAATACACTAGTATATCATCAATGAATACTATCACGAACTGGTCCAAGTAGGGATGAAATATCTGTTTATGAGATCCATGAATACCGCAGGGGCATTTGTCAATCCGAATGGCATCACTAAGAATTCATAATGTCCATATCTCGTTCTAAATGTGGTTTTAGGAATATCGGCTTCCCTCACTTTCAGTTGATGATAACCTGATCTCAGGTCTATCTTTGAAAACACCATGGCTCCTCTTAGCTGATCAAACAAATCATCAATGCGTGGTAACAGATATTTGTTCTTAGTCATTACCTTATTCAGCTGCCTATAGTCGATACATAATCTAAATGTACCATCTTTCTTCCTTACGAACAATATCGGAGCTCCGCACGGCGATACACTAGGTCGAATGTATCTCTTGTCAATTAACTCTTGCAGCTGAAACTTTAATTCTTTCAACTCGATTGGTGCCATTCTATACGGTGCCTGTGATATAGAAGTTGTTCCTGGAATTATGTCAATGGTAAGCTCCACTTCTCTGTCAGGTGGTAATCCCGATAGCTCTTCAGGAAATACATCTTGAAATTCATTTACCACTGAGACATCTTCTGGGTTAAGCTTTTTCCCTTGAGCAACCATCACATGAGCCATATAGGCTTTACATCGCTTGCCCAATAGCTTTTGAGCTTTCACTATCGATATCAAATTCCCCGCGACTGATCATTTGCTTCCTGTCAGCATTGCATCCTAGCCATTTTGATTTTCTGAGCACCACCTCCTTCTTATAACAGTCTACTGAAGCATGATACTTACTTAGAAAATCCATCCCAAGGATAGCATCAAACTCCAACAATTCTAAAGGAAGTAAATCAGTATAGAAGTTCTGACCATTGATCAACTTCACAATGATTATAACATCTATCTACTACTATCACATCTCCCAAAGGGGTAGAGATAAATAACTCTTCAAGCATAGGTTCAACCAACCTATCTATACTAGGTGCATACATGCTAGATATAAATGAATGTGTGGCACCAAAATCAAATAAAACATAAGCAGACTATCCACATAACATAACATTACCGGTCACAACATATGGAGACTCTGCTTCCTCCTTGTGTGTCAAGGCATACACTCGCCCCTGCTATTGGGGTCGACCTATAACATTCTTCTGCTTGGCACCATTCGACCCTTCGCCCCGATTTCCGACACTCTTTGGTTGGTTAACTGTCTGGGAGGTCGGCTGTTGTGCTGTTGGAACGTCCTTGTTCATCTGGGGACAGTCCCTCTTGAAATGCCTTGTTTGTCCACATTGGAAACATGCACCTCTGCCACTATAGCATGCCCCAAAATGCCTCTTGCCACAACTAGGGCATGTCGGTCTCCTGTCTGTGCTGGCTACCGACTCACCAGCTGGTGGCATCTCTGTTCGGCTAACTATACTGGCCGAGGGTCTCGTTTTCCTTTTCTTAGATCCCTGCCAATTGATTCCCCCGAAATGGCTTCCACTAGTCTGGGTTGCAACTGGAGATCGGAATCCCCGATCTCTAGGCCCTACTATAGCCTCACTGCCTCTTGGCAACTGCTCAACATCTGCCAAACTCTGCTTGACTCATATTGCTATTTCTACTAACTAGTTAAAATCTAGCCAATTAGCCATAGACATCACCAGAGTTTTAATTTATTTCCTTAAACCTTGTTCAAATTTCCTGCATCTATCTCTTTCCTCAACAATAATCGGTAGAGCATACTGTGATATCTCTGTAAACTTCTGCTCATATTCTGCCACCGACATCGTTCCCTGCATTATCTGAGTAATTCATCCCTTTCTGCATCCCAAAACGAGCTGGGATAATACTTATCTTCAAAGGCCTTTTTAAACTCAGGCCATAACATCGCATCTATGCTGGCTCGTCTGGCGGTTGCTCCTTTCTATAGTAGAAAGGCGGCTAGCCCTACTTTCCTATCCTCTTGGCAACCCATAACATTGAAACATTTTTCAACTACATCCAGCCATAACTCAACTTCAGTCGGATCTGCTGTACCTTCAAATGGCACAGCCCCTAGGGCTTTAAATCTCAATACCATATTTCTTCTCTGAGTCTCGTACTGAGCCTACACTAGCTGCTAACTTTTGCACCATCCTGTCAAACACTACATCTCCTAGCTGCGAATCTGCCCTTACTTGGGGAGTACTAGACTCTCCCTCGGACATCGTTTCCTGACCCACTGGATCATTCACCTTCTTTTTCCTACCTGGTGCGTTCTTTCTAACCTCCGGGCCTCTAATGGTAGGGTAAGTATTCCTGCCACCTGTCTGCTTACTCTGTCTGTCACTTTGCCTCGGCATTTTACCTAATACAATGTACACATGTTAGGGACTCACACTTAGGGACTTAGGCTTATGCATAAACTTCCCTCTCATTCCCAAAACCTGGCTCTGATACCAACTTGTCACACCCTCTCCCAGATTACCCTTTCAAAACTAGAAGGGGATATGACCGCAGTAGTTACTAGCCCTACTGCCAGTACTCACCGCCTTAGCCCTCTAATCTAAATTCCAACTTGTTAAATATTAATAATGTATGAATAAGATATGCCTCCTTAAGGTTCTACAAATATTATATAACACATGCATTCAACCATGATATAACATCTAAGAGATGACACGTTCACAGATGGCCCAAACAACTCTAATAGAGCCCTAGTCCATCTCAAAACATGTGTACATAGACAGATCAATAACCTAAATTTTCTAAATAAGCCAAATCTTTTAGTGGCAAGCAGCAGCAAGATCAACCCCGAGGAATCTGACCGCTACCTGAAAAGGGAAAACACAGAAATTTGGTGAGCTAAAAGCCTAGTGAGTGACTATAGAATCGTAAAGCAACAAGCATAGCATTACTATAAACATGTAAATATACAAACGAGTAAACCATTCTCAGACATCATTAAACATTATTATTCCCTAGTTGAGAACAAGCCTAAACGCTTTAGCCCCCAAACGTTTATTATCGGCCAAGAGACCCATACTTCGGTCTCTCATTCATAATTGCCTATGTGCACATGGCTATACTAAATACCATCATATCTTAGGTACTTCTCCTCAGATACCTTCTCAAATTTGTCCTTCAGCATCAAGCTACTAAGATACCTTCTCAAACGTCCTTTGGTTCAAATTGGCCAGATACATTCTCAAATATCCTTCGGTATCAAATTGGCCAGGTACATTCTCAAATGTCCTTCGGTACCAAATTGATTAGATACCTTCTCAAAATTCCTTCAGTATCAAATGTGTATTTTGTAACATCAAATTAAGTTCCATTGCCTAGTATTTACACAAGAACTGTTCCATTGCCACTCATTTACATAAGAACTCATTTTCTCATAACCTTCCTTTAGGAAGCATATATCAAAACCAAAAACATAGCTTTTGTAATGGTTACACGACATACCTTGGCCTGTGTTACACACATACAAGCCCGGAAACATGCATTAAGTTATTCTCCAACCTTTTGTTGCTTGAGGAAGTATAATTTCATCATTAATGTCACTATGCTTTACTTGATCATATATGCATGAGTATTGGAAACCTTAAGTTTACTTAGTCACTCACTGCTCGTCAGGCTCTTAATGGTTTATACGCTTCCCCTAGCTCTTCTTGGCCTGAAAAGATATAATTCCTGATTAAACTACTTAGAATTCCTAGTAAAATACCTCAAATAATTCATTTATTAAAGGAACTTCCATCAACACAGACAGTCTTTAATAGTGAGATCCCCCTGAGCGAGGTCAGTGAGATCCTCTAGAGCGATGCTAGTGATATCCTCTAGAGCGATTCCAACGAGATCCTCTAGAGCGATACCAGCGAGATCCTCTAGAGCGAGATCAAGCTTTTCGTGTCAAATTTTCATCTTAGCGATACTCACCTTACCAGAGATACTCAGCCAAATTCCTAGCGAGATTTTCCCCTAGAGCGAGATCCTCCTTACAAAATCAGCAAGATTTCCTTTATAAGCGAGATCCTCATGCCCAAATCTCGCTATAATTCTCCACGATGAATTGCTTGCTTGTTCATCACAAGCAACTGTCTGCTTATGAACCAATTTCCTGTTATATCTTCAAAATTTCATAACTCATAATCTAAAGCTCTTTTCAAGAAATTTCCTTCTACAAACTTATTTAAAATTGAGTTAATTCCTTATCTCAAAATTTCAGCCTAGAATTCCTTATAGTTTGGCTTGGAACTTCCAATCTTCACCTCGGCCCTGCTTAAATCTGAAGTTCTGCATTCTCTTTATTTTCTTCACTCCTTGTTCTTCTCCTCCTGAAATCTTCCTCCGGCAAGAAAATTTCACAAGCTAGATTCTCTCAGTTTTCGAATGGCATTGAATTCATTAAAATTTTCATGTCAACTGCCGAAACCAAGCTTTTGAAGTTCTTCTTCCAAAACACTTCCCACCGCCTTCCAAGTTCAAGGATTAACCGCCACGTTTCCCCCACCTAATACGTTTTTCCTTCCCTTCCATCATAATTCCTATGAATAACCATGAATTACTACTACTTTAATAAAAAAAATAAGAAAAGAAAAAAAATATATATATATTATAACATTCCTTTGGCTAAACATGCTTATCTAGGAACCTAGAGTTCGGGGTTTACAAAACATGTCTTTATCTAAAAGATATTTCTTTAGCACATGGTTTCTTAAAAAATTGAAAATATTTTAGTCACTCACCTTGATCGTTTTGGAATCTTTCTCTCTAGAATTTCCTTGGTCACCTCAGGCTCCCTCTTGAACTCAATTTAAAACTCAGATTACTCATAGTTATAAGCTTTATCTCGAGTTACTTCCTTCTACAAATATACTCTAAATTGTCTCAGGAAGCTTACCTCAAAATCTTAGCTCTTAACTCTTCGTAATTTGGCCGGAAACATTAAAACATCAAGACTGGCTCAGCTTACCAGACAGCTCGATCCTTTTGTCTTTTCCTCATTCTCCAGCACGATTCCTTGGATCTTCTTCTCCGGCACCCTACCTTGAAAACTAGACTCTCCTAGATTTCAAGTGGCTTTGGAATCAAATCAAACGCACGAGTATTCTGGGAGAACTCTTCGTCCCAAGTTGATGCTACTTCCTGTCCTTTCTGTCCGACAGCATCTTCCCTCTTGGAATCTCTTGACCAACGCATGGTCTTGCTACCAACGCATAGGCTCCTCCCAATACACTATTCTTTATGTCCTTTAAAGAGAATTTGAGTTCTCATCTGAAGTCTTTGGCCCTATATATAGGCGTCCAAAAACTTTCCAAGGTCAACACCTCCTACTTGGCCGTATGTCCAAGTGTTTCTTCCCCATACTATCAACGCAATCTTGCATCAGCGCAACCCAAGGTGTCTTGCTCCCCTTTTACCAATGCATAGCCCTCAACTTTGCATGTCTTCTTATGCATCTACTTCATTTGCTTAAGGCTTGAGATTTCTTCCCAACAAGCCACATGTTCGGATGACGACCTTGCATGAGTCTATCCAACCTCATATGCGTTAACCACAAATGCGCCCAGAAACCCTTGGATGTTCAACGCTAGCACATGTCCAATGCATAGCACATCACCAATGCATAGTACATCACCAACGCATAGTACATCACCAACGCAAAGCACATCACCAACGCATAGCACATCACCAACGCATAGCACATCACCAACGCATAGTGTAGCACTGGTGCATCCATCGTGTCCATCGCTGCTTACCATCGCATAGCACTGCCGCGTCCAACGTTGCATGCCTCCCTCGCCGCATGCCATCCATCGACGCATGCCTCGCACCGCATCATCGCATGCCCTCACATCACTGCAAACTATCAATGCATTTCCTTCGGCCGCATGCCTTCGGCTGCTTACCGTCCCATCCATCGTGTCCAACGCATCCATCGTGCCTGCCTCCATCGCTGTATGACTCTATCCATCGCATCCATCGCATCCATCGTATCCAACGCATCCAACGTACAACACCCTTGGATGCGTAACTTGAGGCTGCCGCATGCGTTTTCTAACCTCTTTGAGACCTTGGCTGCTGCATGCACTACTAACCTCCCAAATAACCTCTCAAAGTCCAATGGCCAACGCATGGCACACACTAACGCATTGTCAAATACTTAATCGTTTTTCTCCTTGGCTTCCAATGCATGGTTACTCTTGGCAATGCCTCTTGCCAATACTTCGGCCAATCATGAGTCCAACCTTACAAGCCCATGGTTGCTTTTTCAACTTATGAGTTAATTTCTCCTAACTCCTAACGCATGGGTCCTTTTGACCTTACACTTAGCTAAATTCCCTCAATTAAAGCTTAACTCAAAACTACTCAAGGAAAATCTATTCAACATTTAGAAATTTCCTTCACTTCAACATAGGATTTAACTTTCACTTAGTTAATTCCTTTTAACACTTGCTTAGGTAGGAACAATGGAAATCTGGGTTTCACATGATCAGGATCAGACCATCTGTGACAAGTCACAACACTAGTGACCATTCCACAAAGCGGGCTGTGTCCGTAGCATTACCAGGATAAAGTTTCCCTCCTTTATCTATTTACTACAGACCATTTTGGTTATCACTCAAGACATGATTCACTTGTATGTCACCACATACATGCTTGAGTCACGTACAGATAACCGGGGATTTTATGTTTATTGGTTTGTGGTAAAGTAAATAAAACAAATAATTGAGCAAAACAACAAGATGTGAAGTAAATATCATATATTAACAATCACAGGTGTTCGTATATATACTGTTTACAAACTACATGACACGAGACTTTAGGGCATCAATCCCAACAATCTCCCACTTGTCCTAAAGCGAAGTGGGGTGTACAAAAAACTTAGTACAAAAAGATAAACTAGGGCATAAAAGCCCAATACATTAAAATCTCCCACTTGCTCTAGTTCAGCCGCGGGCGATCCTGTAGACCCATGCTCCGTAGGTGACCCTCAAACACTGTAGCTGTGAGAGCCTTTGTAAATGGGTTAGCAACATTGTGCTCCGAAGCGATCTGTGTGACGATCACGTCCCCTCGATGCACTATCTCGCAGATCAGATGATACTTCCGCTCTATGTATTTACCGTGTCAGTGAGTCCTTGGCTCCTTGGAGTTTGCCACTACCCCACTATTATCACAATAGAGGGTAATGGACCTAGACATATTTGGAACAACTTCCAGATCTGTCAATAACTTCCTGAGCCAGATGGCCTTCTTAGTAGCTTCATAAGCCATTACGTACTCCGCCTCTATAGTGGAGTCGATGATGCACCCTTGCTTAGTGCTTCGCCACACTACAGCTCCTCTGTTAAGAGTAAAGACTAACCCTGATGTGGACTTGCGAGAGTCTTTATCAGTCTGAAATTCAGAATCTATGTATCCTGTAAGGATCAAATCCTTCGAACCATACACGAGCATGTAATCAACGAAGATACTTGAGGATGTTCTTCATTATGGTCCAGTGACCCTGGCTTGGGTTAGACTGATACCTACTGACTATGCCCACAATGTAGTAGATGTCTGGACGAGTACAGAGCATCGTGTACATCAAACTGCCAACAACAGATGCAAATGGGACATGTCTCATCTTCTCAACCTCTTGAGGCGTTTTAGGACACATTTCCTTAGACAAAGTGACTCCATGCTTGAATGGCAGTAGGCCCTTCTTGGAGTCCTGCATCGAGTACTTGAGCAACATCTTGTCAATGTACGATGCATGAGACAGTGCTAGCACTTTGTTCTTGCGATCTCGAAAGATCTGTATACCTAGAACAAACTGAGCCTCTCCCAAATCTTTTATTTGGAATTGGGTCGCTAGCCAGTTCTTAACTGCAGTCAGTAGACCTACATCATTCTCAATGGGTATGATATCGTCTACATACAACACTAAAAAGACTACTAAAGCATTGATGATCTTCTTGTAGACACAAGGTTCATCAACGTTTTGGTCAAAGCCATACGACTTGATCGCAACATCAAATTGTATGTTCCAAGATCGAGACGCTTGTTTCAATCCATAAATGAACCAATTCAGTTTGCAAACCTTTTGCTCTTGACCTTGGGCTATGAATCCCTTGGGCTGCACCATATAAATGGTCTCCTCAAGATTGCCATTCAGAAAGGCCGTCTTGACGTCCATTTACCAGATCTCATAATTATAATAAGCTGCAACGGACAGGAGGATGCGGATCGACTTTAACATGGCAATAGGTGAGAAAAACTCCTCATAGTCGACTCCCTCTACCTGGGTATAACCCTTTGCCACAAGTCAAGCCTTGAAGGTCTGTACCTTCCCATCAGCACCCCATTGGGCTTGTAGATCCATTTATAACCTATAGGGTGAACCCCATCAGGCTGATCTACAAGATCCCATACTGAGTTGAAGTACATCGACTCCATCTCATGATCCATGGCCTTGATCCATTCATCCCGGTCAACATCCTCCATTGTCTTCTTATGAGCCAACGGATCCTCAACGTCGCCATCTGCTACCATAGCAAGGATTTCCGTGAAACCCAGATAGCGAACGTATGGGTTCGCAACCCTCCCACTACATCGAGGTTCCCTTAACTCTTTAGGTGGAACCGACCTACTAGATGAATTCCCATCAATAACTCTTGTTGATGTAGCAAGCTTTTCAATAACTATTGTTGAAGTTTTAGTAGTTTCATTGGAAAGCTCACGCAACACGACTTTGCTTCATGGACTGTGCTCATTTATATGATCCTTCTCCAGGAAAGTAGCGTTTGTTGAAACAAACACCCTATTTTCCGTTGGATCATAAAAATAACCCCCTTGTGTACCTTTGGTGTAGCCTACAAAGAGGCATAACCTTGACCGTGGTTCTAACTTCTTGGGATTAGCCTCAAACACATGAGCAGGGAAACCCCAAATGCGAAAATGACATAAACTAGCTTTATGCCCGTTCCACAACTCTAGAGGTGTTCTTGCAACACTCTTGAAGGGAACACAGTTGAGTATGTACACCGCAGTCTCCACTGCAAAACCCCAAAACGAGTCCGGTAAGGAAGCGTATCTCATCATCGAACGAACCATGTTTAACAAGGTCCTATTTCTCCTCTCCACTACACCATCCTGCTGAGGTGTACCCGACGCTGAGAGTTGGAAAACGATTCTGTGTTCTATCAAATAGTCCTGGTATGCAGAGTCCAAAAACTTTCCACCTCGATCTGATCGAAGTGTTTTAATCCGTCTATCTAATGCGTTTTCAACTTCAGCCTTGAACTCTTTGAACTTTTCAAAGGATTCAGACTTCCATTGTAAAAGATAAACATACCCGTACCTGGAGTAATCATCAGTAAAACTGATAAAATACTCATAGCCACCTCGGGCTCTCACATTCACAGGACCAAAAGGTCAGAATATACTAACTCAAGAGGCTCCTTGACTCTAAAACCTTTTCCAATAAAAGGTCGTTTAGTCATCTTACCTTCAAGGCAAGATTCACACACGGGTAAAGAATTTTCTTCTAACTCACTTAGAAGTTCATTCTTCACCAATCTCTCAATCCTATTGAGATTGATGTGCCCTAAACGTAGATGCCAAACTTGGGCATTTTCTTTTGGAGAAATTCGTTGACATTTTGATTGAGTTATGATAGTTCTGAACATTTCAGTATTATGGAGGGAATTAATGGCTAACGACCTTAGCACATATAAATTCGATTGCAGATTTGCTGTGCAAATAAAGACACCATCTTTATGAATAAACGCTTTACTCAAATTGAAGAAACAGTGTATTTACATTGCAATAAACACTTTATAGAAATAAGGTTTCTTTTTAGTTCGGGAACAATATATACATAATTTAAAATTAGAAACCTATTATGTAAAGATAACTAGAGTCCTCCCACTGCCACAGTTGAGACGATGTGCCCGGTGCCTACTCACATCGTCATTTCACCAGCCTCCAGCTATCACTAAGATCTAATCCTCTAAAAAGAAGATCAAGCATGGTTAGTGGCGCCTGAATGAATTATCCAAGCAGAATCATCATTCTCCATTAAAAAAGTTTCGAGCACTAGTAAATCACATTTACCTTTATCTGCCTTGGCCTTAGCCTTGGCTGCTTTCTTCTCCTTCAGATACTGAGGAAAGTTCCTCTTCCAATGTCCATCTTGGTTGCAATGGAAACACTTTTCCTTAGCAACTAGTGGATGCCTCCTCGGGGTGACAGGCGGTGGGTTAGCAGGTGCCTTCCTTTTTCCCTTACCACCTTTCTTCTTGTTCCCCTTTGAAGAGTTAGAAGTAGAAGGTGCAAACGTCGTTCTTGAGGTCGAATCTCTATGGAACGTCCTTGAGGATGAAGCAACATTTGCCTCACCCTTTTGCCTCTCCTTACTTTTCAGTACAGATTGGTATGTCTACAACTCGTTGAGGAGAGTTGTAAGGTTATATTTCACTTTGTTAAGAATCACATTGCTAACAAAGTGTAGGAAGCTCTCCGGCAAAGAATGCAGGATTATCCTAATCTGGCTGCCCTCATCGATGGTAGACCCATTCAACTCTGCCATATTGAAGTGGACCATCATGTTTAGCACATGTTCACGAACAGAAGTGCCTTCTTGCATTTTGGAGTTGAATATGTATTTAAGAGCCTCATGCATAAGTTGTTCAGACGGTTGTCCAAACATCCCTCGTAAGGACTCCATGATCTCACGGGCTAAGACCATAGGCTCATGCTTCTTGGTCAAGACGTCAGAAAGACTTGCCAAGATATAGGCTCGGGCCTTCTAATTCGCCCTTGTCCATCGCTCGTATGCCTCCCGAACATTTCGAGCGGCATTTGGAGCTAGAATAGGAGGACAAGCCTCCGTGAGAGCGAACATGAGATCCTCGATGATTAGAATCGTCGTGATCATGTGTTTCCATGTTGAAAACTTGTCGCCAGTTAATTTTTCGGCGCTTAACAACGATAAGGTGGCTATAGCCATTTGAAAAAGTTGCTGAAAATACGAACAAATCTTGACAAACCACTTTTAAACCAATTTGTTTTGCAAAACAGTTTCAAGTACCCTAAGTTATAGACTTTTATTTTGTAATGATGCCCTAGTGAGTCAGGACAAATGTCGCCGATAGGGTGATCAGTTGCCCCTTCACTGGGATGAGACATTTTCAACCATTAGGCAAAACCAACTCTTAGAACTGAACCTAATAGCCACCATTTTTCGATCCAGAATCGTTAACCTTTAACTATTCCGTGTAAATGTAACCCCTCGTTTTCGGTGCCAGAGTCCCGCCCTAATGCGCTTACAATAGGGATAAGACAGATTAGGAAAAGAGACTAAGTTACCTTATCCTCTTACAGGAGATCAAATAAAGAAACGCGCAAAACTGCCATCCTTTAGGGGGACACTCCCAGGGTGCCTCGAGGTGATGCACAGTAACTTTATTCAACGTAACGAGGGAGACCAAGGGATATGTTGTCACACTTCCCGCTCCCATTTACTATGAACATTCTCTCCATCCACCTTGATATTGACCTACCCAAACACCATCTTTTGGGGGGACACACCAAAGGTGTCGTGAGGCCAAGGAGAAAAGTGAAAGGTTTAAGTGAAGCATCTTATGCCCCACGTACCTACCGTTGAATGTTCTACCTAGAGATTCATTAACCTAGACAATCCAGCTATTGATTTTAGTCTAAGTGGTCTTTTTAAAGTCTGCTCACAAACAACGTTTGTTTATGAAATATAAACAAATTCATGTAGTCACATTTAAGCACTTTAATAGACCGTCCTTAACTTGCATGCATGCATCAAATCTATCTAATTCACCTTTCCAGGTAAGTTCCCAGGTAGGGGTCTTACGTTTTCGTCAACTTAAATACCCCAGCCTAGACATAACCCGCCTTAGATAAAAGGTCCCTTATAGATAGATTTTCTACACTTTAACCTTTTATTAGCCAATTTAATCCTATTAAACTGATTAAAATATTAAAGCCTTAGGTTTTTTAATCATATTAGAACCGTGACTTAGGTCTATGTGATCCAAGTTTTAAACATTTTAAAACCATGAATTAAACCTAAGTGAGTATGCATGTCTTTCTTATTTCTTTTAGTTCTAATTTCTCTTTAACTCTTAAAAAGAAACAACTAAAAAATATTGCGTATAACAAGGCGTTTATAACAATTATAAAGTAACCTATGTGTCATGCTTCATGCAATGTCCGGTCATCACTATATAACTTTTATATAACGTGTAATAACCAAGCAAACATGCTATCATTCACCCTTATACTATAACAATTATAATATAAAGATGATGCATTAAAATCCTTTTTATGTATGCATAAATATAACTCTTATATTATATGATGCATGAACATGCTCTTACATAATTAAAAAACATGCTTCTCTAAATTATAACAATTACAATAAAGAAATGATGCATGATCAATGCATAACCCAAGGTGAGATTTACTATATGTGTATATCACATAACATATAAAACATACATCGCATGTATTAAACAAATAGATTAATGGACCGGGATGAGCCTTTAAACCAAAAAATCGAAATGAAAAACCCTATCTATTACATTTTTCATCGAGCAAATCGGTTCACAGGCGACCGGGTCTTAAACCGCTAGGAGGTCTTCATTGTGCAGTAAATTCCAGCAGGTAGACGATCGTTCAACGCGCATTAGATGATAGGAACAATAGCAAACGATCACGTAGACGACGACGAGGCTGCGAAGCCTGATCGTCCAAACGATCGTGTAGCACGATGACAGGTAAACGATTTACCTTTGAGTTACTAAGCGATGAAGCTTGCTGACATAAACGATCATCTAGCGCGCTTTAAACGATACGCGAGCGTCTGATCGTCTAACCGATGCATGCAACTTGGTAAACGATTTACCTTGCGATGCTAAGCGATTGTTTAGTCAGTTACTAAGTAATGAAGCTTGTTGACCTAAACGATCGTCTAGCTCGGTGATACCTTATAAAAATACAAGTTATTTTTACTCTTAAGTTAGAACAACTAAAGTTTTTAATGATAAATTCTCCTCATTTTTAGAAGAAACGCATGGAATTACTCAAACATTAGGAAACTCATGCAAAAGAAGTTTTATTACCAAATACTGCGGCACCAACGCATTGTATTGCAAGATTTCAACAAGAAGCTAACGCATCATTAAGAAGTGTCGTAGGAAAAAAGTTCTAATGCATGGGTCGTGCATCGGAGGGAATTCAATGTAGAGAAGATTCATTGATCCAGGCTAATTGTGTCACATCACTGCTTGCAAGTATGGGCACCTGTAGCAAGTGGCGTCTGAAAAGCTTCTGAGTGTCAGGCGGCTGACTAGGGCATGGACTTTAGTACTGCCCATCACCAAGTGGAGATGACCAATGCCTATAAATAGATGAAATCCCTCCAGAGATACATATACATACACAGAAATTTTCAAGATCCTCACTCTCATGATTAGCGTAGTCATAGTTTTAGTTCTTTAGAAGCTGTGCTGTGGTGCCAAGACGATCAGAAGGGTTGAGAACCACCATCACCACCGGTCAGGAAGCAGAGGAAGTCAAGCTTGAGAAAGACACTTCGTCCAACTTCTATACAAGTGATTGTACACAACTAGATTGAGCCAAAGAGATACAAGAGATTGTACTCTGCGGCTTGACTTAGTTCATTTCATCTCATTTATCGCTTTCATTTCATCTGATTAAATATTGCTTTTGTAAAGACAATCTGCTTCTTTATAAAATTCATATATTTGATCCATCATACTTTGCCATTGTTTATTTCTTGTTTATGTTGAATGCATCTGTACTTTATGCAAAATCTCATTTCAAATGCTTAAGCCATCTTGATCAATTGGTAAAAGCATCTTTAACTTAGATTATTCGAGAGAATAACTAAGCCGCATCAAGTAGAACACCTAGTACATCTAGAGATAGACTTATTGGTGTTTATTGCATTCTATGTTCGACGCATGCATCCTAGAGATAGGTTTTGTATGTTATTCGCATTGAGAAGTGTTGAATGTAGTCCAACGCATAAACAAAGATAAGCAAATCATCCCATCTCATCCACATCACACTCTGGTTTGTGCACATTCATCTTAGATCGACGCATACCACTTACATTAAAATCCATTTTTGCATGATTCATCACTCACTACTCAACGCTTTTGTATCTTCTTGTACAAGCACAACACCTTAGTGTAAATAACACATTTCTTCATATATTTTAAGAAACCCTTACAACAGCTACAACGCAAGTTCTGCGTTAGCTTAACTGAATCCCTGAGTTCGACCTTGAACTTACCAGGAACCTAAATTGGATTTATACTTGGGTCTGGTTTAGAAAAACTTAAACGTCAATAGAAGGAGTGTCGTGCATTCTGTTGCACAGCTCTAACACACCAACGCATTACAAATACATAAACGCATCAAAGCATCAACGCATCATCTATACTTAGAACTTATTTTTCCAATTTATTTTATACAATACACTCCTAGCTCGAATCACGATAGCAACGAACACTCGCACGCACATTAAATGAAAATCAGCGATCGCGTGCCCGATCGTCAACCCGATACAACCAACTTTTGATCGAATACCCCATCGTTCAACTGATACATTCAACCGCGATCACATAGTCCTTTATATTTACGATGCGATGGACAGCGATCACATAGAACCTCTTCTGCATGATGAAATTAACCATAGATCATCTCCTTCCTCGAAGAGCCGCAACCTTTGCCCAGAACTTCGACGAACGACTCAAGACTTCAAACATTTTGAATACAGACTCGAGTACGATTATTTATGCCCAAAAAAATGCAGAGGCCTTTACAAACAACCGCAAATGTAAAAAGAATTGAACAAACCAAGGCAATTCATCCCAAAACATCCATTAATCCGACATTAACATTTAAAACAACGTAGAAATACACCCACCATTAATGTATACGTTATTTCGTTGCAACAAATGAAATTGGAGTATCAGAAACTGCCTCTGATACCAATTGAAGGATCTCATACCGAGAGTTCCATGAGTGGGCTTAGATCGCTCCGATTTCACAGTGATCGAAACACAAACGACATACATTCAAAACTCATTATCGACATGCTGAGAATACAATAAAACACAAGGAAAAAAGTTCATACCAAATGAAGACTGTTTTCGTATGTCAGAACCCTCAGCAATGAAAAACCTCCCACCAATCTACCGGCACCCAACGAGTATGTTGACTACAACACCATGATCCGAACGCACACGAACAATGTCGCGGGGACGACACCACCATAAGAGAAACCCAGGTATCCTTGGCATCAAAAACCCAAAGAATGGGCTTTGGTGAGTTGAGTAGAGGACGGAGGAGAAGACGTCGTATAGATGATAAGCAAGTGGGAGATGAACTCTGCTATCGTATAGCAGAAATGCTTATCGTATAGAAGAGCTACATGATCGTTTAGGAAAAACTGAACAATAATTTAGAGAACGCTGAAGTAGACGATCATTTAGATGAAAGAGCTTCTATCGTATAGGCTCTCGCGATTGTTTTCACGGATTCTTTTTGGGTGCGGGCGATACGAATGCACGATTGAAAAAAAAATGAAAACAATATTCATTGCTTTAACCCACCGGTTACCATAACCTTCGCAGCCAACGTGGATCAATTGGTTAATTATCAAATAATTAATAACAACGACTAGCACCCATTGCTATATGATCGTCTAGATTTTCCTCACACCGTCTAACGAATAAAGCTAAATGATCATTTAGGTACTAAAGCTCAGCAACGATAAGAACATAGGATTATTTTCTGGAACTGCAACTCGGCCTTTTCGCTTGTTTCTTCGATTTACAGCTTAATTTCTACTCTAATGACTCCAAATAAATTACAAACTCTTGGGAACACATTAAAGCTCATCAAGCAAGAGCCAATTACAAATTTAATGAGAAATCAAAGGGAATGAAATAGCCAAAACTTAGAAAACCATATCAATGCACCATTTCATATTTCTCATATAAAACACCCACCAAACCAAAATTAAACCGAATTGAATACTTATTTGATGCTCTGATACCAATTGTAGGATTGTATCAGTAGCAGCGGAAGCACAAGGATCATCTAAGCACTCAAATTTACTAATTTTGGCAAAATATAAAGCATGCTTTTGCAGAAACAAGTGGGTTTCAAGACATAACTCTTGTAGAACTTCTTCAAAGCTCTTTCTCCAGCTGCTATCTTCTCCATATCTTGTTGCAGACCACCTCAATATCTTCCCCACTATTCTCTTGGTGTTCTAGATTGAGTTGTGGGACTTAAAACAAGCTTGAATCAAGGGATGAAGGAGAAAAGCTTACTGCAGCAACCTTGTTGAAGAACCCTTCTTCAAACCGAATTTTCTCTAAAATTCTCTATTGATTGCATGCCCGATTTTCACTCCAATCTCTTCATCATATTACAGATCAACATGCAAAGAGAATAGTTGCATGAGTTGCAGCTTATACTTGGAGAAGACAAGGCCAAGTCATTGCTTCATGTGTGAGCTACTTAGGTGATGGATAATGGAAAAATCCTTTTTTTCCATTTTGTGTGTTTTGTTTATTTTTTTTTTCAATTTTATCTCAAAAAATAAAATTTTGATTTTATTAAATCTATTTTGATTTTAAAATGAAATTTTTTAATTAATTTCATAAATTAATTATTAAATAAAGCTTAATTAATTTAATATCAAATATTAAATTAATTTTAACACATATCCATCTTAATATATTTAAATCATATTTAAATATATATAAATTCTCCTATTTCGTTTAATTCTAAAATTAAACATATAATTATATCTCATATAATTACCAATTCCCTTAATTCTAATTTGAACATTTCAAATTAACTTATCACGTTATTCTAGAGCTAGTTCATTATGAGCTAGTAGGGGGACCTCGCAGACCTACAGATCATGGGCTCTAACGATCCGAGATTAATTGGCTAAACTCATTAGACCAAAATAATCTCCATTCGTTAACTAATGGGTCACTCCATTAAAGCCCATAGTTGCACTCCCCTCACTGTAGATATATTATGTCCACATGATTTAACCATAATCAGCAAGTTCATCCTTCACAGGTTGTTTGTAATAACGGCTGAGTCAAATATCTGTTTTACCTCCGAGATTACATCTTATTCCTCAAGTCTCTACTGATTCTCTAATGAACAACTGGTTTGTTATCTAATCACCAAACTAAACTCTCTCAGCCCAGGGAGAGGGTGTGGCCCCTTGTTCAAGACTTGGATTCAGTATTTGAGAGAACAATATTTCTCTTATCCCTAAATCGGGTAGGTGTGAACTCTGTCTTGCACCCTAGGTTCTCAGCTATCTATCCGGTCTTATCCTTGAAATGAGAGTCTTATTGAGTCAGCGTTGTTGAGCCAACCCTCAACTATGCAAATCTAAGGGCAATCCCAAATAAACAGGATTTCATAGTTAGCTCAGGATTAAGATTGAGTTACTTAGGTCATCTAGGTGAAATAGTCAGTCTTAAACAGTAAACAACGTTATAAAGTACAAGGAGATCCCAAGAACATACTGTGCCTCTTCCAAATCTTTCATTTGGAACTGGGTAGCTAGCCAACTCTTAATGTCAGTCAAATATCCTACATCATTCCCAATGAGTAGGATATCTTCCACATACAGTACTAGGAAAGTTACTGAGTTGTTCATGATCTTCTTGTAAGCACAAGGCTCATCAACGTTCTGGTCAAAGCCAAACGACTTGACAGCAGTGTCAAATCTGATGTTCCAAGATCGAAATGCTTGTTTCAACCCATAAATGGACCTATTAAGCTTGCAAACTCTTTGCTCTTGATCTGGAACTACGAACCCCTCTGGTTGAGTCATTTTTCATATTTCATAATCATAAAATGTGGCTATGGACAGAAGAATTGCGGATAGACTTAAACATTATAACAAGTGAGAAAGTTTCCTCATAGTCAACTCCCTCGACCTACGTATAACCCTTTGCCACGAGTCTAGCTTTAAAGGTTTGTACCTTTCCATCTACACCTCTCTTTCGTTTATAGATCCACTTACACCCAATAGGTCTTACCCTATCAGGTGGATCAATAAGCTCCCAGACATTGTTGAAGTACATAGACTCCATTTCCTGGTTCATGGCCTTAACCCATTCATCTTTGTCAACATCCTCCATTACTTTCTTAAAAGACAACGAATCCTCAACCCCATCATTCGTATTAACGTTTTGGGCTTCAGTCAAACCCATGTAGCAATCGGCGGGTTCATAACCCTCCCACTACGTTGAGGCAGTCTCAACTCTTGAGCTGGTTGACTAGACGTCCCGACTTCAACAACTCTTGTTGATCTGTCGGCCTGTTCAACAACTCTTATTGAACCCTCAGCAGTTTCAGTCTTACTAAAGATCTCACGTAAAACGAGCTTACTTCGTGGCTTATGATCCCCCATGTGATCTTCTTCCAAGAAGATACCATTAGTGGAAACAAACACTTTGTTCTCACTTGGATCATAGAATATCCTCTTCTCGTTTCCTTGGGTAGCCCACAAAGAGGTAAACCTTCGAACGCGGTTCCAACTTCTTTGGGTTAGTCGCTAGCACATGTGCCGGACAGCCCCAAATCCTGAAGTGGCGTAAACTACCTTTACGGCCTCTCCATAACTCAATAGGTGTTTTAAAAATACTTTTTGAGGGAACGTTGTTCAGGATATAACATGCAGTCTGCACTGCATAACCCCAAAACGAGTCTAGAAGATGAGTCATCATAGACCGAACCATGTCCAACAAGGTCTTGTTTCTTCTTTCTGATACACCATTCTACTGAGGTGTACCAAGGGCCGAGAGTTAGGACGCAATCCCATGTTTTATCATATAGTTCTAGAATTAGAGGCCCATACTCTCCACCACGATCAGATCGTAGTGTTTTTATCTTCTTACCTAACAAGTTTTCAACTTCAGCCTTATACTCCTTGAACTTGTCAAGAGCTTCAGACTTATGTTGCATTAGGAAGAGATACCCAAACCTTAAATAATCATCTATGAAAGAGATGAAATATTCATACCCACCTCGAGCTCTAACATTTTTCGGACTATAGAGGTCTGAATGTACAAGCTTCAAGGCTTCCTTGGCTCTGTAACCTTTTCCAGTAAAATGTCGTCTGGTCATCTTGCCTTCAAGGCATGATTCACATACCGACAAGGAGTTTTCTTTTAAACTCTTTAGAAGTCCACTTTTCACCAACTTCTTAATCCTATTGAGGTTGATGTGACCTAACCTTATATGCCAAAGATGGGTGTTTTCTTTTGGAGAAACCTTTTGTCTTTTAGCTGTTGTTGCCGTACTAAACATTTCAATGTTAAACAAGGCTTTTATGACAAACGGTCTTAGTACATATAAGTTATTTTCCATTGAACCAGAACCAATCTCCATTCCATTATTGAAAATAAACACTTTATTCTCAGAAAAGGAGACAGTATAGCCTTGTTTAATGAGACAAGAAACCGAGATTAAGTTCCTCTTAATATGAGGAACTACAAAAACTCCAATAATAGATAACATTTCTTTTCAACAAATAAGTTCAGCCTACCTACAGCAATAACTGAAACAACATCACCATTACCGACTCGAAGAGTCATCTCTTCTTGTGGCAACGTTTGCCAAGAACTAAATCCTTGGTAAGAGAAACTGACATGATTGGTAGTACCTGAATCAAGGATCCAAGCAGAATCATCATTCTCTACCAGACATGTTTCCAAGACCAATAAATCATATTTACTATCTTATCTCCTCTTTTGGAAAGTAGTGGGATGGAGGTCGTTTGCCACGAAATTCATTTCACACGATTCTTTCCACTGTAATAAATTGGTCATTTTTAAAAGCTTTAAACGGAAATTCTAACGAGTTGCTTAAAAGAAAAACACATTGACCTATGTTAGGTTTTTAAGAAAATACCCATTGTAAAACAAAACAACATCCAATAAGGTTTTAGCAAAACTAACATGAACCCCGTGTGACATCTAGTTTCGCAATGATGCTTCAAAGGTTTAGGATAAAAGCCGCCTAAGGGAGATCAGTTATCCCTCCTCTGAATTGAGAAGTTCTCAACCAGTCATTAATACAAGAACAACTCTTGCTTCTATAACGACTAGCCAACACTAATTTGGTCAAAAGATCATTACCTTATTTAAAAATCTCCCGTAAGTATGACCCGCCATTTTAATCCCTAGAGGTCCGTCCCAAAAGGCCAATCCTAAGGGAAAAAATCCGATTGGGTAAAACCTAAAGTGACCCTATCCATTTCTGGAGTTCATCTTGATATCGACCAACTGCACAAAACCCTTCCTAAGGAGGCCGCATCGAAGGCAACACGAGGGCGTACAAAATGATCTCACGATGTGAACCAATGACAGAGACCATAGGACGTGTTGACACACACCCTTCACCCACTTACTATAAATACTCTCTCCGTCCACCTTGGTATTGACTCATGCAAACACCATCCTAAGGGGGATGCATCATGGGGCATCTCGAGGCCAAGTATGAATCTCATGGTGTGAATACACATGGAGAAACGTGAGTGGAATCATAGACATATCTGATACGTCTCCTCCTCCTACTGAGTATTTTATAACCTAGGGTTTAGTTTACTTAGAAAAAACACGGCTAAGGATTTTAACTAAGTGTCTTTTAGGTTTTCCCAAGAGTAACTTTTACCTTGGATAGTTGAATAACTTTTGATCATCATCCATTAAACTCTTTAACGGAGTCTTTGACCAAATCGTTGTATGCTTGTTGAAAATCTATCTAATTCACCTTTCTAGATAGTTCCCAGGTAGGGGTGTTACGTTTCTGTCAACTTAAGAACCCCAGCCTAGCTAGAACCCGCCTTAGAAAAAAGGTCCCTTATAGATAAGTTTACAACAAATTTAATCTTTTATTTCAACCAATTTAATCCTATTAAACTTATTTTAAAAGATTAATCTAGGTTACTAAACTCTTTAGAGCCATTTGAACTTAAGTCTATCTCAATCCAATTTTAAAACCCTTTTAAAAAACTTGAGTTCACCCTAAGTCCGTATGCAACTCTGAATTATTGATTTTAGGTCTAATTTCCTTTATAACACTTATAAACAGAAACAACTACAATGCTAAGCTAACACATGCAAGGCATTTATAACGATTATAAACAGCCTAAGTGTCATGCTCAATGCATTGTCCATTTATTGCTACTTCTTTTATATAACACTTATACAAAACAACAATGAAACAAGCAAAATATGCTTCCATTCACCCTTAGACTATAACAATTATAATAAAAGGATGATGCATGATAATGCTCACTGCATGTAAAATATAACTCTTATATTTCATTATGCATGCGTATGCTTTCAAGTAATTTCTTCATGCAATATTATAACACTTATAATACACGATGCATGAGTAATTGCACAACCTAAGGTGGGTTTATAACTATATGATAAACACTTTGGCATATAAGCATCATACATCACATGTATAAGCAATCAAAATTGATGAACCGGGTGAAATTGTCTTAGAAACACAAAAGAAAAGCTAACTATTACAAAGACAAAGAGTCTCCGGTTCAAACAGGCGAATCGGGTCTTGAACCGCTCAACAAAGCATCGCTTCTCCAACCATCCATCGTGTACTAAGCACCTCGCAATCGTCTACATGATAAAAAACAAAAACTCTTTGTTGTATTGCTTACTAGCGCTCCCAAAGTTAAACAATCGTTTAGTTTTACTATACAATCGTTTAGAAAAATCCAAACGATCGTTTAGCTATTACTACACGATCGTGTACCTTTACTAAGCAATGAAGCCTGAAGTACACGATCGCTTAGTGCGCTCCACACGACGCTTGCCTTCCGCGATCGTCTAAGTGACTATGATGCCGCGAAGCACCATCACCTAAGCAATCGTTTAGCTAGGGCCTCTGTATCGCATACGCACGATCGCATAGGTAGTAACTAAGTGATGAAGCTTGCTAACTACGCGATCGTCTAGCGCGCGCATTCTATAAACGACGAGCATCGCATGCTCCCACTACGATCGCCTACCTCCATCGCCTCCGCGATCGCGCAACCAACGTCACGCGATATGGTAAATGATTTACCCCAAGCATTATCTAAACGATCGATTAAAAAATACTATACGATCGTCAAGAACGAAAAATCTAAACAATCACTTAGTAAAATCCCTAAGATCGTTTACCTCAGGCTACACGATCCGACCAACACTTGATCTTCTTCTTCGTTAAGAACAACATCGCCATGCACCGAAGCTTCATCACGAACGACTCGACGAACTCGAACTTTTTGAATTACAGACTCGATTGCAAAGTTAATTTCGCCAAAAAATGTAGGGGCCCTTACAATTAACACTTTGTAATACTTAAAGCTTTAACAAAAAAAAAGGCAATTTAAACCCGAAACGTTCATCAAATCCATCCACAAATGCAGAAAACGGTTAACCACATATGCAAAAACCCACTGTGACTGTAAAAAAAGTTCGATTCATATCTGTAATTTGGAATATCAGATAACCTGGCTCTGATATCAATTGAAGGAAATCAGAACTCGAGATTTCCATGAACAGTGGAACAAGACTATTCCAAATTACAATCATGAATCAACAATACATTTACAGTCGACTTCAAACAAATAGTTATGCAATTATACAGAGAAATTACAGCATGAACAATACAGAAGAACGAAAATCAAACTCTATACGAACATAGGCAGAAGCGTCTCCACACTCCGATGCATTCTAATCAAACAACAGCAACCACGAGCGCTCGATCTACATGACCGCAACACGAACAAACTCCTCCGCAGCACCATGAATGGCCTCTAGAAAACCTCGACGGTGTCGAGTTGAGTCTGACACCACCAACAAGATGATCTTGGTATTCTCGTTGTGAGAATCCAGAGGGTGGGCTGTGTTCGGACTTGATGTGAGGCAGACGAATGGAGGAAACAACAATCGCGTACACGACTGGGCAAGTGGGAGAAGTCGGAGACCTATCGTACAGGTCGTTGCCTAATCGTTTAGACAAAACTATGTGATCATCTAGCAAAAGCTATGCGATCGTTTAGCTCTATCATCTAGCTCGGTATGTCGCGTATAGACTCTACACGATCGTTTACCTTGGGCCAGTGATCGTTTAGTAAACACTGCACGATCGTTTAGCTCGCCCAGTCGTCGTTTAGTAAATTTGTATTTACTTGATGACTTCCGTGAGTTTCTTTTCATCGGAGAGAAAAACTCAAATGCCTTTTCAAACTTTTGTGAAAATCTTCTTTGTCAAAATAGGAAACCACTTTCCTTTATACTCACGGTTACCATGATCCAATAACCACCCACTACTTTGGTTATTTAAAAGAAAAAAGTATTAATTATCTAATAATTAATATTAGTATAAATATAAATGATAACCAACTTATCATACTATATTTATAACCCATAGTTTTAATATTTCATCTCATGAAACATATAAACCATCGTTCTTTTTCTATTCCATGGTACTTAATGTAAATCTCATTTACATCAATCCTCCACTAGATGTATCTTATACATCATACCGATTATATCGTATATAATTAAAATACCTCTTGTTAATTTGAACAATTCAAATCAACACTAAGAATTGATCCTTCAACATGAATCCAAGCTACCAAGGGGACCTCATGGACCTGTAGATCCGAAGTTCCAACGATACGTGAATAACTAACTAAACTCTTTAGTCATGGGATCCACCATCCGTTAACTGTCAGGCACTCCACTAAAGACCGACAACTGAACTCTCCTCACTACATATATATTATGTGTCCATCTTAACTAATTAGCAGTGTGACAACCCTTCACAAATCGCTCGTAAGTACAACTGGGTCAATCACCTTATGCCCCTGTAGTTACATCTGTCTCCTTAAGTACCACTGATCTCTCTAATGAATATAAGTCATAGTCCTACTATGACTGAGTCTTCTCTTCCAAAGAGAAGCTATGACCACTATGTTCAAGCCTCAGAATCATCCCTTAAGAGAGCAATCTCTCTACTTATCCCTGCTTCGGGAAAGAAGTGAATTCCATATTGTGGATTGAGTTCCCAGCTCCCAGATCAGACAAGTCCCCAAAAAGGTAAGCATGTTGTGTTGGCAATCTGGCCACTCTCACCCATACTAATCAAAGGACCACCCTCAAAGGTAGGAGTTCACGAAACACTCAGGATTGAGGTCGTGTCACCTATGGTCGTTTAGGTGAGATGCAAGTCTCAAGTATCAACGGCGTTATATATTGAGTCTAGTCATCTCGTGGTCTAGGTCTTACACAAACTCTTTATATAGGACACCCCCGCTCTACATCTCCACATGAATGGTCAGGATCTACCATCTGTAGTAGTTTACAACACTTGCAAACCTCTACAAAGTGGGTCGTATCCATAGTGTCACCAGGATCAGGTATCCCACCTTAATCCATATACTACAGACCGATTTAGGTTATCACTTAAGGCATGATCCATTTGTATATCATATAGACATGCTTAAGTTCATATAAGATAACCAATGAGCTTTGTTTAATAGATATGAGTAAATGCCAGAATTAAATAACACTTATTTTATTCATTGAACAATGTATATCTTTACAAAACAACGAGACTCCGGGAGAATTAGGACACTAATCCCAACAGGTACATGTATCCCAATGCTAAAATTCTTAAGTTTTCGTCAGGAAAGGCTACATGCCCCGATGCCAACATATATTAGCATTGGGAGAGATTACTTTTTTCTGACAATATATGGGCATGGTGTCAGGAAAAGTCTTAAAAATATTTAATAATAATGTTGTTTTTCCCGATTCCTTTAAATTTAGTACCGGGAGAGGTCTTCATTTTCAAATTAATTTTTTTTTATAATTTGATAAATATCAAACTTGTTTAAAGTTTACGAATGTAGTCAAATAAACTAAAATCTTCAACATTTAATTAATTTTCTTCCATAACATTACATATTATATTCAACATTACATAATTAAGACATAAACAACATCAAAATAATATTGTAGATTATCTTTAACATTACATATTATCTTCATCTTGAATATTATATAATATCCACAAAACATTAACACCAAAATAACATAACATATTATCTTCGTCTAGAGATGCCTCTTAAAGCTAGTCCTTCGAGCAACCTACAAAATACAAATTTAAATAGTTTTGATGCTACCAAATAATTAACTACTTTATATAAGTATATGAGCTATGCTATAAATTTTAACTCAAACATAACTATACATTTGTCTATATACTAATATTAAACTCAATGCATTTATTCATATATCAATCTCAAACTCAATATAAAACTTAAATTCATCTCAAACTTAAACATATTTATACATTTACTCCTATACCAACATTAAACTCAATATAAAACTCAATATTCAACCTAAGAAAATAAAAAATGCACTTAAGTAATCTCCACCACCCCTCCCTCAATTCAATTCAAACTGAAAGATATTTATGCATTTACCCCTATGTTAACTTTAAGCTAAATATGAAACTCAATGCTTAATCTAAGAAAATTCAAAATGCACTTTAAGCAATCTCATGTAAAACTTAAATTCAACTCAAATTTAAACATATTTATGCATTTACCCTATACCAACTTTAAACTCAATATAAAACTCAATACTCAATCTAAGAAAATTTAAAATGCACTTTAGGCAATTCCATCACCTCTCCCCCAATTCAACACAAACATAAACATATTGAACCTTGTCTCGATTCTAGTATAATGAACAAATTACTAAAGATTCGTTCCTTATATACCTTCTGCTATAGAACTCTGAGGACATGCTTTGTTTCTTAAGTATTGTTTCAATGTCCGTAAACTTCTTTCGATAAGATACATCCAACTATAACTAACCAGACCTACAACTTTTGTTTCATATGGCAAATGGACTACTAGATGCACTATTACATCAAAAAAAGACTAGTGAAAATATCTTTTCTAACTTATAAAGTATGACTATAATGTCTCTTTGTAAGCGATCTAAATTACCTATGGATATTGTTTTCGCACATAGATCACAAAAAAAAAAAAAACTCATAGCTCAACAATAGCAGTAAACACATCTTTTTCTAAATACACTCAAATACCAATTGAAAGAAGGCTTTGAAGCAAAACGTGAGAGTCGTGAGTTTTCAACCCCCATAGTTTTCCATCCTTTTCACTCACACGTCTTGATATATTTGACACAAATCCATCAGGAAATTTGACTGGTTTAAAAAACTTACAAAATACAACCCTCTCACTAGTAGCCAATGTGTCGCAACATGTGACTGTACAACTCTATCCATTACCTTTTGTAGGTGTAGTTCTTTTAGCATATTTATAGATCTTCTAAATCCAACCGTGCATTTATTTTATCCTTACTATTTCCATCCATATTTAACAATGTACCAACCAAATTATCACATATGTTCTTTTGATATGCATCACATCTAATTTATGTCTCAACAAAAGTTTCGACCAATACTAAAGTTGGAAAAATATATATTTTTTTTATTTCAATGTAAACCTCGTTTTCGGCTCTTATCACGTTTCTCTAAATATCTACTAAGCACGGGCTTAACAAGTTCACCTATCGTAAGATATTTTCTCCATCCATGAAAATTGAAGGAGGTTTACATTCCACTTTTCTATCATATTGTTTGCTTCTACGCCAACTACGATTCTCTTGAAGATAACGTCGATGCCTCTATAAAACATCATTTTCCTTATAATCCTAATGATGGTGTATCCTCTTTAAAAATAAGGCATGTTTGGTAACCCTTGGTACTCCATCCAGATGGGTCACTGTATGCAGGAAAGTCATTAAGAGTCCACAACAAGCTTGCGTGTAGTTAAAAGTATTCGCCGCCAACACAATCATAAGTGCGCACACCATTATTCCATAATTTTTTTAACTCTTCAACCAATGATTGCAAGTAAATATCAATTTCTTTACTAGGAGATTTCGACCCGAGTATAAGTAGGGAGACAAAGAATTTTGTCTCTTTCATGCATTTCCAAGGAAGCAAATTATAATGAATAAGCACCAAAGACCACATACTATATGAAGTACTCATATTTTCCAATGGATTAAAGCCATCTGAAGCTAGTCCTAAACGAACGTTTCGTGGGTTTAAAGCAAATTGAGGAAAATCATAATCAAAATGCTTCCACCCTTCCACATCAGTTGGATGTCGTAACACTCCATCTGTTTGATCACGTTTATCTTTATGTCATATCATTTCAAAAGCAAAATGTTTCGATGGAAAGAACTGCTTAATCTCGGTATCAAAGGAAAATGTTGTCAAATTTTATGTGGAACTTTTTTACCTTTTCCATCATCAACTTTGTACCGAGACTTACCACATACTGGACACCGTTGCCAATCGACAATTTTTTTTCCAATATAGGATGCAATCTTATTTACAAGCATGAATAGACTCATAACCTAGTCCTAATCACGTAATTTTCTTTTAGCTTCATAAAATGAACTAGGTTTAGATGCTCCGATAGGAAATACTTCCTTTTTACAATTAAAGTAACAAATCGAATGACTTATTAGTCCAACTGTTAAGAACCTTAATATGCATTAATTTCAACAAAAACATCAATAAAGAAAATTTTGTACAAACAGGATTCAACTTATTACATACTTCATTTATTAAGTATTTAAATAAGCTTGAATTATTTTCTCTTTCTTGGATATTGGTAGGCATTTCATTCTCGTTATCTTCTTCATTTATATCAGTAATTGGACACTGAAGATCATTTAAAATATTCAACATTTCATTTTCTTCATCCAAAATATTAAACTCTGTTATACTTAAATCATCATCACATGTCGGTTGAGATGTGTGACTCTCGTATCCCTTGAATAGGTCAATTGGGTTTCCATGACATACCCATTGATGATACGATGGAGATATTTCATTAATGAGTGAGTATCACTCAACTCTATCTATTGGCTCCCACATTGTGTTTATACATTTTCTGCATGGACATCTTGTTTTTCTCGAGTTATTAATTTGAAGTTTTGTTATTTTAAGGAATCGGGCTACTCCTTCTGCATACTCGATTGATAACTTGTTCTTAAACTTAATATCCATTCTTAATAATATATCTCTTGGCCCAACACGAACGTAATATGTGATAAGTTAAAACCTGTATGATTTAGACAATAAGTTATTTTAGAACTTATAATTTCAATTACTAACTATTAGAGTTTTGTTATAAGAGTTATTTTTCTTAAACTCTTTGATGAAAAAGATTAGGTAGTTGAAGCGAAGGAAGGTGTGGAGGCGGAAAAGTACTTAAAATATATAGTTTCAATTCATTAAATTGAAGCCATTCTTTGAAAGAATTATCAAAAAATAAGAAGCATACTTGATTTAATTATTTTTAATCACCGCTCATTTTAGTAAGTATTCTCTTCCTTGAAATGGTTTAAAAGAGAAAATATTTCTTTAATGTATTATAGAAAAAGGAAGTGAACTTATTATTCAACAATTCCAAATATACATCTAATTCTCACCAACATAGAGAACAATCCGATTAACTCAACATACAAAACAAACCAATTAACTCACTACCCAAAACAAACTAATTAACTCAATATTCAAATCAAACTAAATAAATCAACATATAAAACAAACCAATTAACTCAATATCCAAAACAACCCATTTAACTCAACATCCAAAACAAACTAAGCTAAAACTTAAAACTTCATTAAAAAAATTTTTAAAAAAAAACTAATATAAAATGTATATAAACATTTTTTTACAACTCATTTTCCTAATATAATTTACTAAAGATTAAAAATATTTGTATATCTATACGCATGTGAGAAAAAATGAAATGATAGATATTTTTTTAACTAATATCACAAAGTAAAAGAAAAAAAAAAAGGAGAGAGAATTAAAGTAATATATACATGTAGATGTTGAAATGTATAAAATGAAATTAAAAGAATAATATGTGTTAATCTAATAACAAAAAAAAAATGAAACTTCAAATAATATGTAAATATACATGCATAAATTTCTTAAAAAAGATAAATATACATGCACACAATTAAAATAAAAACTAAAAAAAATAAAGAAGAAATAAAATGCAAAAACTTGTTCCATGGAGGATTTTAGGAAACTTTGTTCATATTTATTCATATTCACAAAGGTATTTGAAGGTTATAAATTTTATTTGGGGATGGAACTTCCTTTACTGGAGGCGAACGAAGCAATGCCGCGACGGCAAGCTTCGATGGCAGCAGCGACTTGGCAGAACCGGCGGCTGAGACAGATCCGATGGGTGCAGCAGTTCCGACGGGGGTGGGTTTGTGAGCACCAATCGACTGGAACGAGGGTTTGAAGAAAGGGGGGGAAAAATTTGGGGGTGGGATTGAGAGAGAGGGTCAATTGAGGGGCATACGGTTGGAAACGCCCTTTTGCCGACGACATCAAAAATATTGTCAGCAAAGACAAACCGTCGGTAAAAGCTACGATTTTCTGACGCTTTTTTTACACTGAAAAATTTTTCTTAAGAAAAGATAGAATTTCTTGTAGTGTAAAGTTTAAAAACTAAATAGTTACTTTTGCAAAAATTTAGGGATCGAAAATATTTTCAAATTATACTTGAAGTCAAAATAAAATATCTTATAATTTTATCAATTAAACCTCTAAAGCTCCATATGTGCATCAATTTTAACTCTCAATTAAAATTTTTCTTGAAATTTGTACATGCATCCATTCTAATCATTCATTTTATAATTAACTCGACATTTCAATAAGTCTACACATGTGAAATTGAATGAATTGATATTTTCAAATGTAATCTTTATAAATTGTCTAAATTGATTTACTTATAATAACTTATAAGTTTAATTTGAAATAACCATATGTTTCACATGTTATTTTTCGAATAAGTCTAAAGATATGTGTTAATTGATACAATTATTAGTTCATATTTAAATTTACAAATAATAAATTAAATTTTTTTAAATCTATACTATATATAAAAGGGTCTATGATGAGAGAATCTTTGCATCTTCGTTCTATTCTTTTGGAAGACTCTTTAAGGATTTCTATGATGGGATTGTCCAAGTTGTCATTACAACTTTAATTTATGTCATTTATCGCAACTATTCAGGTCGAGGTGGTTATACGCGAAGTGATGTATATTTATTTATTTTTTTTTATGTAAGGGTGTGACTTAGACCATAAACATAAAACATCATGATCTAACGGTAGAGTCATTTTTTAATTGACAATCGTCATTTCCCAATTACAACTATTTTTGTTGGAGTGCTATATCTTTTCGTGTAGAGGTGTGATGTAGACCATAAATATGAAAAATCACAATCTAACAGTTGAGATGTATTTATGTTGTGTTTTGGTTTAACTTTTCAAGTATTTGATTTTGAAAATGAATCATTTTGTAAAAAAAATTGAAGTATTTAGCAACTATTCAAAATAACTTTTAAAATACTTTAAAATGTATTTTAAACAATTTTTTATCAAAAGCGTTTAAATAAAAATATTTTTCTAAAAAATATTTTTTTCTTTAGTTAATTCAAACAGACCAAACCGTCACGTTACAACTATTTAGGTCAAAGTAATATAGTGTGATTTAGATCATAGATATGAAACATTAATATCTAACGATGGAGAAATGATTGAAGGGACAATTACGCCTTCTACTTTTTAAAATTTATAAACTCCTATTTTTATCCTTTATCATCCAACAATTAAAAAAAAACTATTTCACACATTAATTTTAATCTTTTTCAAATATAGAAAAATGAAATAAAATATTTATAGATATACAATAATACATATCTATCAATATCTTTCGCAATAGAATTTGACATTTTTGCTATATTTAGAGAATATTTTGAGCAATTTCAAATTTAGAACAATTTCCCTTCTTTTCAAACATATTTTTCCTCAGGCCACAATTTCTTAGACTTGAAACCAGCGAGCGCGGGGCACCAGTGTTGTTTTCGTTCGACGGAGAATTTCCCGTCACCAGAAATTCCCAACTCCATTCGCTGCAATTGCAAGAGATGTTCCCGGTGAGTTTGATTTGATTTGAGAAGGCTGAGAGAGAAGAAGCTGAGGCAATGGGAGAAATGAATCGATGGAAGGTGACCTATACCAAGCACCTCAAGCAGAAGCGTAAAGTTTATCACGATGGTTTCTTAGACATCCACCGTTCCAGCAACAAGGTTTCTATTTCTTTCACACTTTAACTTCACTACACATCTTTTATTTGGACTCCTAGATATGTAATTCTGCAGAAGAACATGTCCGATTTTGAACTGAAAAGTACGGAATTAACTAGCATTAGTGGCGCCAAATCCTAAAATTGGATGTAGAGCTTTAAAATCTTCTAGATGGAAATGATAATAGTTGATTGAATTGCTGAGAAGTGAGTCGGTAGTTGGTTTATGTGGTTCTGATTTCGGTTCGGAGTAACATGGTGATGATTTGTTTGATTCTCACATATTTGGATTTTCTCATTCTAGTTGTTAGGTTAGTCGATTTTTTTCTAATGGCTAGATTGATATACAGACAATGCTCTACGATGAGTGCGAGAAGCTGCTCGAATGCAGGATCTTAAAGCAAGATGAAGTAATTGGCTCTGGCGAAACGCTTATATTCAACAGTTACCTTGTTGACATTGACACTCCTCTGGGAGATCATAAGCCAGAGTCTGATCTGAATTTCCAACCAGGTGATGATAAGATATCTGAAAAATCTGGTGTGCTGCGAGGGAAAAATTTCCGAAATAACTCAGTTAGCTTTGGTAATTAGCCTAGTTTTATCTCCTTGGTTTATTTATTTATTTAATAACTTCCATATTTAATTAGCACGGGATTAAGTTCATTTCTCTTACTGATTGGATTATGATTAGTACTATTCTCTTGGTTGTTACTTCAAAAATAAAGCAAGTACAGAGAAGAATAAAGCTCGGCCGAGTCTCAGCCCTTCACATAGAATAATCAGAGGTAACTTGCATTATTTTGCTAATGCACCATTTCTGTTATCATTGTTAATTGCTTGTTTAAAGCGGTTTTAATCATAACTTGGGCTATATATGTAATCAATCTTACTGGTGATTACCATTTATTTCATACATGCTACTCTCATCATGCATGTGCCAATGTGATTTTAGATTAGGTTGTAACGCTGTCATTCCTTTTACATTCCAGAATTTAAGAAGAGAAGATTGAAGTGCTACGGATCGCCACAAAGTAGTCCAGACACTAGAAAGACAGAGGAGACAGGTTAGTTCATGATTTCTTTCCTGGGTTAACTTAAATCATTTTTTTTTTTTTTTTTTTTTTTTTTTTGTTGTTGTTGTTGTTGTTGGTTGGGGAGGGGGGCAAATGTGCAATGGAAATAGAGCATAATGCTGATAAATTTGAGTCCTGCCGTCTTGAGAAAACAATGTAATTGAAATACGTGAAAGTACTCTACATGTTTACGTACGTCGGTTCATTATGCTACAAAATATTATAAATAGCCAAATATAGAGTATAACTGAGGCACCTCTGAGAAAACAAATTAATTAACAACAGCAACTGAAATCAGCTACTTTGCCTAATATGCTTTTCCAAGTATATTTACATTCCTCAAAGAGTCAAATTTATTATGTATCTACCAATTTCTTTCATTCTGTCCTTATCCGTCTTCTGCTTCTGTTGTCTTTATTCACATGATTAACCTTATGATGTTTGTAGAGTGGCAGGTCCTTTACACCACAAATATTACTCAGAAAGCTAAGAAGTTTCATGATGGTTTCTTAAAACTTTCTATTTGTGGATCCCTCGGGAGGCAGGTTAACTTCTTGGTTGTCACTTAAATTATCTGGTTTATCAGGCCTACCATACTTTTTATTTAATTGTTAACTATTCAGTTTGTGAACTTTATATCTTCTACGCAACTTTGATGAATATTAGAACTTTTTATCTTCTGCTCAACTTTGATAAATATTAGAACTTTTAGTAGGGATGTATGTCATCACGATGAAGTATTAATCAATTGAAAGGTAGGTCAAGAGTTTGAGAGGAACAATAAAATTTGTAGGGAGATCGAGAGATCAGTGATGTGTCTGTACAAAATTATGGTCTTAGTTTTTGTTCTTTTATATTGGAGTCCTATATAATTAGGGTCGGACTCCTCTCTTTTTTTTTTTTGAATAATAAACAAAATGCCCTAGCATTCCATTATTTTTCTCAAACCAGCACCTTACCCCAAATAAAAGGTTCAATGGAAAGGTAAAGTTTATGCCTGGACCTCTCCTGGTCTTTCTGCAGGTTATGCTCTTTGATGAAAACAGGAAACTATTGGATAGCAGATTTATTAAGAAGGATGAAACGGTAAAATCTGGAGAATCAATAGCCTTTGATGCTCATTTGGTAGAAATTGGAGAATGTGAAAAGGACCATAAGCCTCCTAAAATTCTCTCAAATCAAGGTAACAGTTCTGGAGAAGGGGGAACCAGGGTACTGCATGGACGGAAAAACTGTTTCAGTGAAAATGAAATATCAACTGGGAAAGGTCAGCTGTTTTTGCCACATTAATTTCTATCAGCTAATGATCGTAATGAAATTTATCAGCATTGTTCATCTTTTTCCTCCTTCAGCCATAAGGTGTCATGACGTGTGTTTTCCTCTCGTTGTGCTTCTACTTAGGCATGTGTAGTGTTTTAGTGCAGAATGGAATGTTTTGTACACTAGTCAGATGACTCAAAAGTCCAAGAAATATCACAATGGGATCATCAAAGTTTCCTCCTCTGGCTCACACCTTAGGCAGGTTAATTTACTTTGCATTGAACACCATGTTACCTGCTTTCTATTTTGTAGTTGTACAAAAATACAATTTGGTCACTCCCCTCCTCCTTCCAGAGAATGTATATTTTAGTACACAATATGAGTTTCATGTTTAAATTAAACTGTTTGTATAATCCAAACAGCATTTTTGATGCCATGGATACAAATAGATACATACACAGTGCAATCGAGATTGTTGAAAAAGAACATCAGAACTACTGATGGCTTACTCTAATAATAGGCAGTGTGCCCAAAATTTCAGCTGTTATAAATTAATTGATCACTTCTGGAACATGCTGTTCATTATCAAGTTAAAAAACAAATTCTTATCAGACTTGACCGTCACTATTTAAAGTTCTAGAGTTGTCTGATGACTATGAATGCAAGTTTAGATTGTATAGCAGATGTAAAAAGAAAGGTAGAAGGTTCAGGATAGGATATTAACATATTAACCGGGTTTATATATATATATATATAATGCAATTCAATGAGTTGCAGGGGTTTCTTATTATCTTTTTTATGAGACTAACTCTTACATTTATTTCAGGTTACTTTACTGAATGAAGATAGAAGTATATTAAGCAGCAAACACTTCAGTTTATCTAAAAATGTGAGGATGGGGGAGATACTTGAGTTACCAAAATACTTGGTGGAGATTGGCGAGGCATGTGAAAATGTTAAAGGTCTGATACTTATGTAACATTTTAGTTTCTTAACCAATGTCCTTATGGCTATCTAATAATTTTTCTGGCTTGCATGCGACCTTTGGTCAAATGCAGTAGAGCTCGGCAACAGAAATTTTGATATAAGAAAAGACGCAAGTTTTTGCATTTCTGGTGGAGATGAAAAGGGATCGGGCAGAGAGACTATGAAAAAGTCTTTACGGAATGGTTTGAGAATGGTTACTTGATGAATTCTGTCTGAACTCATTAGTTGTTTATGCTTGGTTCCTTCTGAACTAAATATTTATTTGTTTTATATCATGAAGCCCATCAAATATTGTCCATCCTTCAAAGGCCAAGGGCTAGAGTGATTCTTTCTTCAGGTCATATGGATGAAAATATTAGCGTATCTGTTTCGTCATATAACCCTGAACCTTCCCTTGCGGAGGCATTGCATCTTTCTATAGATGACCAATCTCATCAACAACCAAGTGAAGGACAGGACAAGAGGGAATCAACTAAGAATGCAGAAAACAACCAATCCATTGTTCTAACTCAACGTGATGACGTGCAAATGCAGCTCAGTTTAAGTCTAAATTTTCGTAATTTTACTATGAGATTGTCATGTCACATTACAAACTTATTTCAACTTTGATCCTGCAGCAACATTCACTGGTAATGCCGGAACATTGACAGAAGATGTTGAAATTGGACACTCCAGCCAGGTGTGGTTAAATTTCTCTTTGGTATCCTTTGAATGTACATTAGATGATTGTCATATAAGATCTTTTAGTAAGTTTGACTCGGTTTTATTCCTTTCCGAAATGTTTGCACAGCTTCTTCGGTCAGACCATGTGGAAGCTGAAATTATTTCTCTCAGAAACTCAATTTCTAGGACTCGAACTTCAAGTGACACTGCTGCTTGTAGCCTTGTTAATGATGAAGGGAAAATCTGCGAGGAGATTACATATGAAAGAGAAATGGATGCATGCCCAAGTTTTGATCTTGGAATTTGAGTTTGCCAATTCATATTTAAATATACGATGCGACGCTACAGGCTACAGCACAGGCCAGGAAAACTACATTCTAAACTGTTTTCGCCTTATTTGAAAATGTCTTCTTTGAATATTATCACATTAGTGATACGCCCTACGTCTATCAAGTATCAATTGACTTTAGCATGCAAATCCATTTTTAGGTCTCTAGTTGATGTGTAGAGAAGTTTTCTCCTTAGAAACTAAAGTTCTTTGCCTTCTGCTCGAGTATCATTTTCCGACATGCCCATATATTTCTCCTATTCATAGGCATAAACAATAAAAAGGATTGATCTCTCAAGTTTGTCTGTGAATAGATTTTGGATTAGACTGAAAAAAGTGTACAATGTTATTGTGCTAGGCATCCCCAGTTGGGGCTATGGCAGATGGATGAATTTCATTTCATGCCCACATTCTAAGTATTTATGATGGAATGTGAAAAGTTATTTTCTACCAACTTGTGTATAGTTCAACTAGTTTAAACATATTTCCTCGACTATAAGGTTAAACATCTCAACCTTTTACCTTCACATGTTGAACTTGAACTAAAAAAACGAAAAAAAAACTCTAGTTTCTTGCATAGTTAATTGAATTGTCATATTTCTCCTTTCAATTTTCATCTATAATGAAGGTTTTTTTATTCAACAAAGTACGATCAACCCAATTTATACAATATGAGTCGGATTATAAGTTTATTTGGTTCTAAGTTGAGATTAGATAAATTATAATTTTATAGGTGGAGCTAAATGCAATTAGCCAAAATTTAAATTCATTAAAGTTAAGTAATCTATTAGACACTTTAAAAATTCATATACTAAATAAACATAAATTTAAAAGTTTAAAATTAAACTTGTTAATGTGAGAATTTGATCCTGGATCCACATCAACTCTTGATTGAGGCGTTTGGTTAGGTAGTCGAGCTAAATTGAAAGATACTAACATTGATATGGTGTTATGCTTGTTATGCATGACAAGTTGTGGTGTTTAAGTTGGTGTTTAAAATTACTAAAAAAACAAAAAGTTAGTGTTTAGATCGAATTAACTCCGAGCTGAGCTAGGATAGTATCGTGTACATCTTTAGTGGGATGAGTACCTTTTATTTATACTTTTTCTCATTGTTCTATTATTACAGTTGAGCGTAATGGCAACTGAAAGTTAGGAGAAGAGGGACATGTGTGATGGTAGGTTAGTACTGAACTCGATAGGCCATGATATCGTATATGAATGGTGAGCCCATAGGCTCCAAACAATTTTTTAAGTAGAGATAAATAAAACTAGAAACCACTAACATAGGAACACTAAACATCAAGTCCTCTCGAGAATTAGGGACAAAATAGGAGGAATGACCTCTTTCCAAGACCCAGACGACTCAAAAGAAGATACGAAACTTGATTATAAGTTTGACAAATTTTAATTCAAGAGCGAGATAACTTCAAATGGTTCGGAACCCACAACTACCGATAAATTTTATTAACAGAATTTGTCCCAACAACCCTAACAGAATTCGTAATTTAATATAAGGCAAAGCAACGATATAACTCTATGAAAAACAATGGTTCAATTAATGGGGTTTTGTTAAAAATAACTATTATCCTGCGCAAGGCGCATGGCCTCTTATCCATATCTACTTCATTTCACCGGTTCCACTATGCTATCTCCTTGTTGCCACTGAATTCCGAGTCTGCCCCAATAGCAGAACTCGTTCGAATTAACATGGCCTTCACTTCCACTCTCACCGCTACTTCTTCAACCTCTCCTCTCTCCTCCAAACCACTTTCCCTTCCCCCATTCACGCATCAAGTTTCTTTCCCCTTTACCCTCAAACCCTTCAAATCCCTCTTTTCTCCCGACGGAATCGGCCCTGCTTTGGGTCTCGGATTGTCCGTGAAAGCCCAAACTCTTGAATTCTCAGGTTCCTTCTTCGAAGGTGGGTTAGGAACTGAGGATGAACCGCCTGCCCCTCCAGGAACAGGATTCGCCGCTGCCCTCGAAGATAAGGAGGAGCCTCAGTGCCCTCCTGGACTTCGAAAGTACGAGACTATGGTCGTTCTGAGGCCCGACATGTCTGAAGACGAGAGACTCGCTTTCACCGAGAAATACGAAGAGGTAGTATCATCTCTGAAATGTTGCTATTCTGCTGTTGCTTTTTCCCCCCTACTGTAATCTCTCTTTGGTTTCCGAGGAAGAGAGAGAGACCAAAGGAAAACCAAAATTTGTTTATATTAGTTTCGTATCTGAGAGAGAAAATTCAGTTTGTTACTCTGTTTAAATTGCGCCTAAGATCATACTCCTTTTGGCCTTCCTGAGAAACCACTTGCGAAGTAATGAGGTGGGAAATTGTCATTGTCTGAATCAGAATATATTATTCAAGTAATGGATAGCTCATGAAAACTTAGGCTGCAGTTTATGCAAACCAGTAGATATTATGGGAATGCTGTTGAAAAATTATAATATGTGAGTTTTCCTGTATGCTCTGTTTGAGTGTTTGGTTCCAAAGAAGAGAGAACCTTTTGTCATCTCAGCCTTCTAAGTCCTCTGGAGACACAAGTGTCGAGAATTTCATATCGAAAAGATGGAGAGACACATGAGCACTCCTCTTGTTGCCAATCAGATGGAACTCTATGTTTATTTAATATGGTATTCGAAGTCCAATCGAGTACTTGGTATACAAAAAATGACCTGACCCAAGAATGGGTGAACCTAAAGAAGCACCATCTATGGGGCATATTGAAGATTACACGTCGAAACGATTGAAAGAATAAGAGATATATACGTTATTTCTTTCATTGGCAATTGGTTTTGAGATGTAATTTTCATGTTCATCTGAATGGTAGGTGGGGATGAGATGGATTCTATGAGATGGATTCTTTTCAACTTTGAGGAAAGAGATTTTCTATTGAACTTTAGGAATGTTTGACTATCAATAAACGTGAGTTTATGAACCCTAAGTTAGAAAGGTTGCCTTTTTGGAAATTTGAGTTTGTGTAACTTGTACTTATTTGCCGAGTTTAGATTTTTTTTTTATTTTTTATATATATTTTTTGTACAGTACGTAGTATAAAATATGGGTTTTGTTAATCTAGATTTGTGTAATATGAATTTATGTAGTTTGTAAGATTAGCAAACGTATAGTTTGGAATAAACAAATCAACATTTTAAACACTTCATTCTTTTGATCTCATGTTACACAAATTTAATCCACGAACCAACTTTTAGTGCTTGAAAAATATAGTGCATTGTTAAACAACTTTGATGTGGAGGGGCACTAGCTGATTTGTTGTAAAGAGGACAATGGCAGCATTGAGGCCATATATGAGAGAACATTCAAGTAAGGCAGGAAAGAGAGGAAAGTTACCGTGCATTTTTGGAGGAAAAGTTGCCTGAATGGGCAATTTATTTCTTATAGGAACTGTTTGCTTGTTATATTCCTTACTAATATGCAATCCTTATCATGAAAACATTGAATGGAATACAATTTTTTTTTTTTCCCTTTTTCCTTTTGATGTGTGCTTATTGTTACAATAAAACACAGTAATATCTCATAATTGTGAGAAATTCTCCCCGTCCTTGATATAAGTAAAATTCTGGTTGTGGAGTAAAGTTACGAACTGGGGATTTATATGCTGTAAGTATCAAACTGATAATCATTTAGCTTTATATAAGCAAATGATTATTTGGTAAAAGGACAATCAAGTTAGTTTGAATCAAGTTAGTTTTGTTTTTCTTTCAACATAGTGTTTGATAAGAATGGCTTATTTTGCAGTTGCTTGTTGCTGGGGGTGCCATGTATGTTGAAGTATTCCACAAAGGGCTCATTCCACTAGCATATAGCATCAAGAAGAAAAACAAAGCTGGTGAAACTAACACTTACTTGGATGGCATCAATCTCCTCTTCACCTACTTCACAAAACCTGAATCAATGGGAATTCTCGAGGCAACACTTCAAGCAGATGACAATGTCGTTCGATCAATGAGTTTCAAGGTAAGGAAACGAAAATACTAAGTATGCCTTAGCCTAAATATCTTGGTCTTTCACATTATCTTTTGGACAAATTTTATTCAAAGCAATGGAAAAAGATGTGTAGTTGCAATTTGTGCTTTTCCTTTTCAAAATGAGTGCTGCTATTGTGACAACTCTGGCCATTTAGGCTTTATCCATAACCATCTGATTGCTGTTCTTTTCATCACAGCCTTCCAATGGAAGTGCTATTTGAAGTTGGAAACAAGTTGGATAAAGAAAAAAAGGAATTGTAGATTAGATGTTGATCTTTCATAGCTGGAAAATCCACTTAGTGACTTAACTTTTTTTTTTTTTTTTAAAATGATCCACCAATGACTGTCCTGTTCTATCAATCAAGCAACACACTCCGTTGAAAGTGCATTTGGATTCAAAAGAAATAGAAAGAAAAGTACGAGCATGGAGTACTAGGTAGAAGTTGAGGGGCTGTCTTTAAAATTATTATTATTATTATTATTATTATTATTATTTGGTTCTTTTTTTAAGTTGCGATCCAATGAATGGTAAAAGTTAATGTTATTGTTAGAGTTGAAATTATTAGTTACAAATTCATGATTGTGAAAGGAAGAAGCTCATTTATTTTTTACTAAAAATATCTTTTAGTCTCTAAGTTTCGAGTATAGTTTTCATATATTCCTTATGTTCAAAACATTAGATTTGTATTTTAGAGTTCTAGTTTTTATTTGTTCTCTAGGATACAAAATATTATGGCCTCATTTGATAATCAGTTTGCTTTTTTGTTGGTTTTTGAAAAGCTTATTTTTTTTCACATTTTCTTACAATGATTTACATCTTAAATTTCAAAAGCAAAAAACAAAGGTTTTCAAATCAAACCTTTTTTAGCTTTTAAAATATGATAAAAGCAAGAAATCTAGTGGTGGTAGAGGTGTTTGTAGGCTTAATTTTCAAAAACTATAAACCAAAAATCAAATGGTTATCACAAAATGATCTATATTTTTTAGATTTGAGTTTTGAGTTTAGTTTTTATTTGATGGGTAAGTTTGAAGGTTTTACACTCTTATCAATAGAAAGTTTTAGTTATGCTATTTTTTGTTATTGGTGTGAACTTTCGGTAAAATAATGTCTTTTAATAGGAAGAAAACAATAATATTTGTTTATATTGGAAGATAGTTGAAGTTATTACTTACTAAAAGAAAATTATTTTACAAAATAGAAAAACATTATGAAAGCAACTTTCAAGCAAACTTTGATGTCACATCATATGTTTTTATTGTAATGATGAGAACTTCAAACCGTAAATTTCACTTTTTGATAATGCTTCGAACATATTCTTTGCCTTTATCTTTTTCGTTATTATTTGGGCTCAGTCAATTATGGTAGGATGGTTCCTTAAGATTTATGTAAAAAGACTTTCGTTTTAATAAAATTTAAAACGAAAGAAAAAGAGAGATAATGGGACTTTAATTATTATTATTATATTAGAGAAATTTTTGTAGATAGAAAAAATGTCAAATTATTTATCGAAGTAGCAAAAAAAAACATTGATATTCATATGGTATCAATGATAGACTTTTGTGAGTCTCTATCAAAGAAAATTAAATTTTACTATTTCGTGTAAATGATTTTTCTTATTTTTCTAATTTTTAAAAATCTTCCTCATTATTATTATCATCATCTTCTTCTTAAAGATAAAAGTGTAACAAATATTGTCTAATTCGGTTGAAAGAATGAAAAAAAAAAGTTGATTAACCAAACTCAGAAATTTTCTAGTCAACAAATGTAGTATTGTAAGATGGAATCTTTAATTTTATGAAAGATATATCAAAAAGAAAGGTATGGAAGATAATTGGTATGAGGTTAGCCGTAAAATGTATGAAAATTGATGATAACTAATATCATTTGAATTGTTGACTATATATATATATATATATATTTGTCCTCTTTTGAAGAAAATTGACCATTAGATTAAAACTACAATGGAAATGCAATATTCTTAGTGCTAGTTACTACCGTTGACTTTTTATTGTCGTTTTTGTTCATTTTAGTGATAGTTATATTAATTATCGACATGAATATAACTTACTGGTATTAGATATTTTTTTTAGATCGGAGGTTTAAATTTTTATATTCCATATTCGTTGTACTAAAAAAGTGATTAATGTTTTATAAAACAAAATTTAGAAAATATCATATTTACTATTGCTTTTACAATTATATATATATAAAAGAATGCTACCTAATAAAAACTTCCTTGCAAAATATGTTTATTTACAGACACAATAACAAATACCAATCAATAACAAATTTGGAACGACTTGGAACAAATGATTTTTCTTTACAGAAAATTTTGTTTCAAATTTATTTCTGGTCATTACTGGCAAATGTCTAGAAATGGACATATTTTAATACTTTGGCTCCAAAAAAAATGTTGAAATTGCTGAAATTTTAGTAAAAGAAAAAGTAATGATAATGTAAATAATAATAATAATAGTAATGATAATATTTAAGTTGTTTTCAAATAATGGAAAATGAGCGAATTTATTTACTAATACAACAAAATGTCACAGTTTATCATTAGTTGACGGTGACAGAGCAATTTTACCATTTAAAACAATTATCCATAATAATTTGAAGGGTCTTTTTAAATATAAAAAAATATTTACACTTTATAGCAAAAAAATTTCAAATATTTGTACTTTTGAAACTTTTGCTATAAAATGTAAATATTTTTAGATTTTCCTATTTATAAGAATTTTTCATAATCTTTTATCTAATTTATAAAAATCTGATGCTTCTCAAGAGAATTTATAACTCGCTCAATGTTATTGAGGGCATGAAGTTTCCGGGTAAAGAGAGAGAAATAAGTTTGAAAAATCCGGTTTTAGAAATTAAATTTTATTTTAAATGAAAAGAAATTGAGGGACAATTTGCAATCTTACCTTCTTGAAAATTAAGACATTATAATATTTAACCTAAAAATTAGATGTTCATTATTAATCTAAAAAAAGGATCCCATTGCTAAAGTTTCAAACCATATCATCATCACTTGTACACCAAGGCTGCCACCAAGTCATATCTCATTTGTCCTAACCATTTCTCTTTGGGAAAAAAAAATTAAATCATATCAACTTTAAAAAACATTTTAATTATATCTTTAAATTTTAAAATGTTTCGTTTTAACCCTTGAATCGAAACTGTTTTAGAAAAATATCCTTGAAGAGTTAAGGATGAAAAATAACATGGCAATACATGTGTAAAAATTGAAAAATGTATGTGACATAATTTGCAATTAAATTCTAACCATGTAAGAGAATTTTTTATCATTGTTACAATTCATTTAAACATATTTTACAACACCATCTTGCATAATCAATTTTTATACATAAGTTATCATGTCAACTTACGGGAATGAAGTTGTAAATGATGTCACCTATACTTTTCAATTTTTACATATCAATCACGGTCTATCATCCAATCCTAAATAAAACCATCGCGGATTACATGAGTAAAAATGCACTCAACTACTCCAACTCCCAATCCTTGAATACATTCATAAGACAACTCTCTATTGTCCTAGCTTCCAACCCTTTCATCATAGAGTGGGAAAAAAAAGGGACAAGAACAGGGACCAAAAGAGGAAAAAGTGGTATTTTCTTAAATAATATCACATGCATTGGCCAAAAGCTCCGCAAAGTATGAAATTAAGACACTATCGCTGATGGGACAAATTTAGAGACAACCTTATTGTATGTAATAAAATTAAGTACTGAGTAACATGTTCATCTTCAATTTGAACCAAACCAAACCAAAAAACCCATTTGTTTGCTCTCTCTCTCTCTCTCTCTCTCTTTTTCTTTTTTCTCTTTTTTCCCCTCTGAAAGTAGTTACAACCCATTTGACCTACTAACCAAACATCTTTAAATTTGAAGGAACAATGATTAATTTTATCTTTTATTAAAAAAAAAAAAAATCATCTTCTTCAAGAAGAAATAAGGAAGGATTGGTTATGGTTATGGTTATGGAAGGAAGCTGTTGGAAGATTCAGACATGGGGGCCTCAGTGCTTGGGGTGAAAACAGGGCCCTTTGTTAATTCAGTGGAGGGTTGTGGCCATGTCCCATCACCTCTCAAAAAAAGGGGAAAAAAAAGAATAAATACCATATTTTATATATATATATCTTAATAAAAAAAATAAAAGGAAAAAAATCCTCCAAATGGGCTTAATTAGCTTGTGTTTTGTTGACAAAGTGACATTATTTTAACAAAATCCCCTTCTCCTTTTCTGACCTTAAATTGAAACAAACTTCCTCTGTACAAGCAAAGCAAGAAGCTTTTCTTTCTTTCTTTCTTTCTTTGTTCAAATTTTAGCTTTGAGTTTGGGTTTAATCTTAAAAAAAAAAATTGTTTTTTGTTGATGGGTTTGCCTCAAACTCCTTCTCCTCCTCATCTTTACCCTCAAGCACTTCAACTTAAGCTTTATCAAGCCTTCATATTCTCCATTCCAATCCTCTTCTCCATTATTCTCTTCCTTCTTTTCTACTTATTTTATCTCAAAAGAAGAGCTTCCTCTCTCTCTTCTTCTTCTTCTTCATCTCCTCCAATACTTCCAACTACTTCCAATACTCTCACTCTCTATGTTACCACTGTAAGTAATTTTTCCTCTGTTTCTCAATTTCCTTAACTTTTTCTTTCTTTTTTTGTGTGTGTTTTCAATGCTGGGGGTCAGAGAATCTAAGCAAAAAATTAGAAGCCTTAATATTCATCTTTCTTATTATTCATTTTCTGTGATTTGTTTTGCCATTTTTCTTCATCTCATTGATCTTAATTGTTCTCAGGCTTGTCAAGTGGATTTGAAGGCAGATAATCTCATAGAAAAACTTCCCAAGATCCAATTCGATGAAGAACTAAAGACTAGAGATTCTCTGTAAGTATCACCATTTCTGATTGGGGAAAAAGAAAACTCTGTTGGCTTTTTGGGGTTCTTTTGAAAGCAAAAAAGATGTTCATGAACAGTTGTTCCTCTAAATGGTATTGGAATACTGAATTTACAAAAGTTGCCAATTGATCCTTCGCCACCCACATGCACAAATTGATATAGATTACATGAATTGAAGAGTTTTTTTTTCTTCCCTTTTTTCCTCCCTTTCTTTCCCTTTAAAATATTTCCGATTATAAATCAATAGGTGCACCAAAACATCTCCATTAGAATAGTATCAAGTTAACATTGCTCCACTAAAATAGATATTGACATGTTACATTTGCGTAACACGAAAAGTTCTCTCTTTGTTCTTTATCGAGTTCATCAATGGTTAATGTAGCAGAACAAATCATCGACTTTTAAAATGATAATTAGTGTCATATTCATTGAGCTATACAAAACAACAGTCAAGGGATAGGGATGGAAGATTTAGTGACTTAAATAGGGAGCACACATAACAAACAATATAAAGATAAAGGTGAAACTGATACTTTTTCAAAATTTGTTGATTTTTTTAGATTACTTTTCCTTGGAGGATTGGAATCTCTTATAACGTCCGCTCTTTAATTTCTCAAAAGTGACTTTTAAATTTTTTGTTCTAAAAGTTTCTTTTTTGTTATTTGTTTTCTTTTCTTGAAAGGTGTTGTTTGTAGAACCTTAGGCCGACAAAATTGCTACTGAAGATGAAGAGCATGTTTGATTTATTTCTTTTCTTTTTCCCCTCTAGTAATTATGTTTCAATCTTATATCTAAATATTGTTCTCTATCCTTGTATTACTTTAATAAATAGTTTGATGAAATAATTTAAATCTCATTTTTAAGCATTACTATCAGATAAATTTTAAAGTCTTATTTCTCTTCACACGGAGGGGTCTTTCATTTACAAAACTAAATTTCTCATTACTCCAATCTCCTTTACACGTCAATTAGATTTATGATCTAGGACTAATAGTTAGGTATCCAAGTGAGTCTCAAAAAAATTCTAATACTACAAAAGTACCATATCATTTGTCTCCATAAATACTAAGGAATCATGAGTAGAATGCCACCCTATTTTTATAAGCATGCTGATGTGGCACACAGTAAAAAATATGAAAAGTTTTTCATACTTCGGTAATATAGAAAAATTTCTTGTTAGCCTCTCCTCATAGTGAATTTAACAATGTATAGAATGAAAGATTTGAACAATTGACCTTTAATTAAAAGATATAAATCTTAACTAGTGGAGTTGTTTCTCTTCGCACCACCTGTAATTCAATTTATCTTATTTGTGTGAGAGAGATTGAGATTTCAAGTCAACCTTATATTGTCCTTGAGGATATACGTTAGCAATGAACATTGAAACAAAGAAAAAGGCAATAACTTTCTTATCCATTTAACAGGTGCTGCGTTTGCCTGGGAGAATTTGAGATAAAAGAGCAATTGTTGCAAGTCCCATCATGCAAACATGTGTTTCATATTGACTGTATGAACCACTGGCTCATCTCCAACTCAACTTGTCCTCTCTGTAGATGCTCAGTCATCCCAACGACTCGATGTTCTGATCCGCCCGGCATTGCTCCGCCACCACCACTGGCTGGCTCATCAGAGCTTCCTCCAACTTCCAACCAGACTGCAGAGATGGGATCATATTCACTCCAACATCTGCAGCTGCAACAACAGCAACAGGAAGGATCAAGTCAGAGTATATGCTAAGTGCAATAATCCAACCCTGCATTGGAATCACGGGTTTAAATGAACAAATAACTCAAGAGTTACTCCCATGGAGGGAGGACAACATGTCCTCCATATTCAAAACGTGTGTATATATATATATATAAACAAGCTTTTTGCAACCTCCCATTGTACTTGACAGCTAGCCAGGCATTGTGATCTTCAGACAGCCAAAATAGTCCTGTTTAAGATCAAAATTGTAAAGAGACCACTTGAAAATCGTCAACTCGAACGCCTTTTCCTGGTTCCCTTCCTTTCATAGCATTAACCACTGAATATGGAATGCTAAATGTAAGGAAATAAAAGGTTCTATTTGTGTGTGCAAATGGTGTACAAAAGTTAAACTGAACGGAGGAAGATTTGCATTTGAACGCGTTCAAATTCTTGAAACTTGTGCATCAAATGATGCTTCCAGTCTTCTGCCTAGTTATAAATGATCGAAGTCCAGAAAATACATATTTACATTGATCAGGAAAGAAGGCTCACACAAACTCATACCATCCCCAGAAACCAAATCCTACTGATATAATGCATTATTACACCGAGCATCCAATCCACTCCTTTGGCTCCTAGCGAGACTTTCGTGTTATTAAAAGCCAGTTTGACTTCTAATTGGCTCTAAAAAATGTGCAGTCACATAAACAGCCTTTCATTTGCCACTTTCAATTTCATACTTTATTATCGACCCAATACCAAACAAGCTCTAACGAAACAAACAAACAAGGGAAAGACATCTGAAGTGGAGTTTAAATAACAAAAATTAAGTTCCCATCTCAAACTGCGGGGGAATCCGGGAGTACTAAAGCCCCTTCAACTTCTGTTGGAGTCAGCTGCTTGTTTCCTGCGCTCATATTCTTCACTTGCTCCCTAGAGCATATAAAAATTCTTCTCACCATGTTACAGAATTCTCTGCAAAAGATGGAAAACAAGGGAATAAGTTGAAGCAAGGTCTAGAAAAGGAACTCTGTAGATTGTACTTGTAGTATCTAATGGTACTCACTCCCATGGGTCATCTCCAACAAGCATCATATCCCCTTCATCGTCAGTATATACTATCTCCCACTTATCTCGAGCACACAGCTGTCCCCTGACATCAAACATCTTCTCAAGTTCATCTATTAGTTGGTCATAGCTTTCTAAGATGGTTAAATCCACTGCCCTACCCACGGCCATTCCATGCATGTGAACCTTTTGGCACAATTGGACACCAAACAAAAGTGAAAAAAGAATTGCCTGCTTAGTTCATGAATACAAAATTCTTTACAGCTAAATTGAGTGAACGAGTTTAACTTCTGCACCTTGGTGCGGCTTCTAGTGTTAGCTGAGCTACTTTGATTGCATTGAATCTCCTTCAGAGATGCTTGTGATGGTTCTGATTTTCTTTCTATAGAGCCCTCCAAGTTGTCAGATTTCGGATCGGACTGAGCCACTGACAAGGTACTGATGCGCCCATCTGTGTCGCTAGACACACTGCTTGGTTGAGGAGATGCTTTCTCAGCAGCCAAATGATTAAGATCAATACCGAACAATCTACAACTAGCTACTGTTTCACCGTTCCTCCCATTTTCAATGGGGTCATGTATTTGATCATCACTTAACTTAGCCAAGTGACAGGTTGAGGTTCCTAACAGAAAGGACCACCCACCGCCAGGCACAGTTTTATAATCCTGCGCCATGTCATGTACTGGGTGTTTATAACTATTGGATCGGGTAGATAGCCAGGTGTCAGTCTGTGTTCTTGATACACATGAGCTGTTGCTGATGGAATCTGTCTCTCTATGGTGGCACAATTCAGTATTTTCACCTTTTCTGCTTTCAGCTGCATTACTGCATTGTTTACCATCATGTGACTGTGCCAATCCAGAATCCCAATGCGCTGGCTTAGTCAAATCAGCGCCATCTGCAGTTAAATTAGAAACCAAGAATGAAATAGAAGCTGGAATACAAATTGTACGGACTGATTCAGTGACTTGCACATATGTACATAAGGAAATGAGACCAGATAAGAGAACAGAGAGCAGAGAGAAGAAAGAAAATCGTCACACCATGAGCTGGAGTTGGTTGTCGAGGCCTTTTGTTTTTTGAAACGGGTTGAGATAGACCTGTGACTGCGGAAGACGTGAGTGGTTCTATATCCCAAGGTGATACCCTGTCAGGTCTCATTATAGATGTTTGTTCATCCCATTGAACCTGAAAACTATTAAATTAAGTAAATAATTCAAAAGGGATTTGAAAAGTGATATTCCCGGCGGGAATTGAATTCAAGAGCAGCTCACTCTTAGTGATCTCCAGCTTGAGTTAGGCCAATGAGGTGAAATATCTGCAGCTCCAATTATAGTTCCTGAAAACCTAATTCGTCCAAAAAAAGGGTCAAGAGATAAAACTCAAAATAACATTCCAGTAATTTTATAATTTACTTCACTACCTTCTCTCTGGAGAATCCTCTCCCTCAAAACTCATGTTGAATCTCATGCCAACAGAAAACTTGTTATTGACTGCTTCCAAGTATTTATTTAGACTTATTATGAACTGACAAGTCCTGATTTAAGGAGAAAAAATTCAGTCCAGTTCAATGAAACATAATTGACTTCAGAATTAAAATGCTGAGTACCTAGGTTTATAATAGACTACAAAGCGGGTTTGAGTTGTAACAGCATGAGATGCAGTTGCGAGCACCCCTAGGTGCATGCTCTGACTTGATATCACAGATGGTGGCATGCTGCTTTGCTGTCGAGCACGACGCCTCACCCCAACACGCAACTCTCCATTGTCTCCCCTATTAAAGCAACTCTCAAATGAATTAAAGCTTGTACAAGTACAGAAATTAATACAGATTTTAGTTCACATGATGATACATTATGTTTTAAAGGTCAAATAAAAAGGCAGTTACCCCCAATAACCTACTTGTTAACTAATTATGTAATTCCAATATTATGTTTGTAACTAGCTTAAGTTGGCAACTGATGTTTTGATAAAACATTTGCGACGTTTGAATGTTCCATCATCTATTAGTTTCATAAGACTGTTCCACACTTGAGGATGGCTTGCTGAGGGCTCTAGAATGATAGTCATGAAATTATCACTGTTCTGCATTCTCATAATCACAACAAATACTGCTTGCTGCTGTTCTTCGTTAAGTGAAAGCAGGATCTGGCTCAAGAAAAAATATCATGTTAGCCGCACCCCAACCCCCCCCCCCCCCCCCCCGTTATACATCAATATAAGAGGAGGGGCAAAAGAATCATTACAGAGAGTGGGAGTTAGTTATGTGTGGGGTTGGGGGGACCAGTGAGAGAATGTTGTGTCTTATAGAAATAAGAGAATGTGTGACCTAGAAGGGCAAGAATTTCCTTGGGAGAGAAGTCAGTAGAGTGAGGAGAGATTACCAGCCCTCTCGAATTGGCTGGGGTGTGTTTGTAATTGCTTTCATTTCGTTTCATATCAATATAGAGGAGGAACCTTACATATTACTACTAATGAGTGATACTCGTGAAATCTTCTATAGCAGAATTGTTTTGTTTGCTCATGCATAGAGGTCTTGGAGGATCTTTGTTCAAACAAACAATAGTTTGTGTGATCATGCAATACTTATGAGGTCCAAGTATAATATCTTTTTGGATAAATCACTACTATAGTCCCTAAACTTTTCTGTTAGTCAAACAGGTCCCTAAACTTGAAAAGGTGTCTAATAGATCATTAATTTTTCGATTTTATATCTAGAAAGTGTCTTTTAACTTTAATAGGTACCTAATAAGTCCATAAAATTTTGATTTTGTCCAATAAGTTTTTGAGTTTTCAATTTTCTAACTCTTAGGATCTTGACCTATTTGACATTTCTTAAAATTCTCGAATATATTGGACACGAAATTGGAAGATTTGTAAAATTTGGACATAAAATTTTTAAAATTCAATATATTAGAATTTTATGTCTAATAGATTTTTAACATTTAAGAAATGTTTACGATGTAAGTGTGACTTCTAAGACAAAATTGAAAATTTAGAGTTCAATTCAATATTCTAAACTTATTAGATAAAAATTCAAAGGCCAAGACTCAAACATGAAAGTTTAGGAACTAAACTTGTAATTAAACCAATCTTTTTCTGTCATTAAAGAGTCCATAAAAACAAGTACTTGCAATCTGATTTTCATAGAGATCATTCTAAGAGGTTCTTGAATATTGAAAACCAAGTAAAACAAAGAGTTTCAGACCTGGAAGATTCTACATTTGAGTTGCATCAATTTCTTTACCTGAATACCTTGGAACAAGATTACTGTTGTTTCTCAAGTCATAGTTCCTGGTCAGACATATGATAGTAACTATTTGTGCATTCTTCGTAAAATATTGGAGGTATTGTCTTGGACTATACTCAAAGGTTTTCGAGCGATGTTAACAGGAGAAAATTGCAATAATTAGCATAGGTTATTAAGCATTAAGGTAATTTGCAGTTGAAATGCAGGTTGGGAACTTAAGAACACTTGAGGCATTCCGAGTATGTTGAGCAGCCAATGAATCTAAGCCCCGTAGCTTCATATGGCAAATTTGTGCTAGACTAGGCCCTTTAGTTTTTTCCATGTGGAGATAATCCCTTAGGTTTTCCACACATCATTGCTTCGTGTATCCTATTTCTTTCTGTCCCTTTCACCCTGTTCATGTGCCTTAAAGTTACGTATTTGATTGATATCCTAAAAACCTCTCTATCCAGGTTTAAAGTTATCACAGTTTGATGCTCACACATAAAAATGCAACGGACAGGGTGTAAGAGGAAGAGATGAAAGATAATACTGTTACCTCAAGAATACAAAGGAATCCCCAGCAGTTAATCTCTTAGAAGTAACAAATGTACTCCACCCAGTTGTCAGCAGGTGCCTTCGTGGCTGTCCTGGTCATTTAATAAAGAAACTTTTATCTACAAAGCAGACTGGATGAACAAACTTTCATGCTGCTTATAGAAGGGGATCACTTGACTCATTAAGTTAATAACATATGATCTTAGCCAATTACGTACACCAACAATAAATCTCTTTTATAATATCTATAAAAGAAAATATAATGCATTACCTCTGAAAATATGCTTGAATCGCCACTCATATCCATGAAGATCCTTGGCTACCAGATCCTGAGTTGGGGTAGCCAGAGTCATGTCCTGAAAAAAATTCAGAATGGAAATTAACGAGTCAAAAGCTTGGAGAAAGAAGGAGAGAGAGCAAAAATTTGACTGTAGGAACTAGGAAGAATTAAGAACTAGTCTCACCAAGGGAGGTAGGCACTCAGTAGCATGTTTTCGGAGGACAGAAAACCCACCATGAGTACTGGTATCAGAAGCAGTTAAAACCTTGCAGAATGAATGAACAACTGGTCTAGTTTGTTCAGGAGGACATGGATCCATACTTTTAGGTTCATTTTGCTGCAGATATATACCACAAATGAAGCCGGTTGTTAAGCAGAAAAAACAATTTGAAATTTGACAGACCAAATTCTCTGGTTCTTACATTTGATTCCGGCATTAAAGTTATTTGAGCATAAACCTCATCTGACTCATGATCCGCCTACAATCAGAGATGAATATAATAAATAAGAATACAATACTTTTTCCACTAATAAGAGAGACTGGCATTTTTCAAAAATGTCTAGCCTGAAAGAGGGAATGAACAAATACCGATACTCGAAATCTGAAAAGGTAAAACAAAGATTAGCAGGTCGTGTAGAAAATTTGAAGTTTTGATATTTTGGGGAAGGGACAAAGAAGGAGAAGAACAAAGTAAGAAGGATGCAAGGTGCTTTTCCGCCTAGATTCCCTAATCTCAATAACAAACTTTTTGGGATAAGAAACAATTTCATCAGTACCAAACTCACAAGAAATAACAGAGCAACATAAGATGAGAAAGAGCAGTACCAGTGGCTCAATATGAATTACACGACATAGAATCTTCGAGGCAAGATTAAACAGAGGAATTCTCTTATTTAGCTCCAGATTCGTCGATGCCTCTAACTACAATCCATAAGAAATGTCATAATCCCAATTCAAAGCCACATACACTAAATATGATTTAGAAACTGAAGTACAACAGAAAGACCATAATATTCAACGCCCATAAATCAACAAACACGCCAACTTCTATATTCCTCATGAATCACGCTTTTCAGAAACAAATTCCAAGTAAAAAAACACAAAACAAGAACCGATCTGAAACGAAAAGCACCCAAAAAGAAAAAAACATGAAGAAGAAGAGGAAGAATAAAAGATTAGACAGACTTGTTCCATATGGCCCTGAGGGAAATAGAAGACTCTCTCATCAACGCGAGGTATATCAACCAGTGGACCTGCACAAGCCCTCCATAGCTCCATATACAGATCATCTCTTCCACAACCTATCAAGAAGCCACTAATCTTCAATACAGAGCAAAACACCAACATAAATAAACAAATTAATAAATAAATCCAATATTAAGACAATTTACCTTGGGCCGAAATACAAGACTGCCTATACGAATCTCCTCCATTATAAGTCATCGTCAAGCTCCTAAGTGAAACAACCACCAAAAATAATTGCAACTCAAAACAAATCTCCCAACGCCCCTGAATACGCACGATCAGAACCAATCATGAGCCATAAACCACCAAAAACTCACTCCAATTCCCTCTTCCACAAAGAGATATACAGAGACAAATACCAAAATCTCCCATTCCAACAACACACAGTCAAGAACTCAAACCAAAATAGCAACTACAACAAAATTAAACCATCAACACAGACCTGAAACTCCTTCGTCACTGCACCGGAGACAGAAACCGCTCGAAAATCAACCGCTGATCCTCTCTGTCGCTCGTCGAGGGGGGGAAACGCCGTCACAAGAAAAGAAAAGAGAAAGAATCGCGAAACGGCTTGGCGCGCGTCCTATTATACGGGAACTAGCCTCTGTAGCAGCCCGAACTGTGAAGCTTCAGTAGACTCTAAACCCAACCATGGTTAGATTGTAACCGGAGAAGATGATCATGGACGGCGTGAGAGACGGAAAGGAGTGAGGAAGGGAAGAAATAGAGACGGAGAATGGAGAATTAACGACGTTAATTGACGGTGGAATAGTACGGCATCGGCATGCGTGTTGTTTGGGTAACGGAAGACATGAGGTGTTAGCGGCGTTATCGTTAAGTAACGTCCCTTTCGTTGTCTGCTTCATAGCAGGCAACATGGTTGGCTCAAGTTAACCAGGCAGAATATTTTATGGATTTTATTTTTATTTTATTTTATTTTTTATTTTTGGGTACAGATATTCCATTTCGGGGTTATGACCATATATCATTACAACGCTGACCTGGATAATACTCTTTTTTTTCTTTTGATTTTTCTTTTGCTTTTCCGAAAATTGGCCATGCACGTTTTTATAACCATTTTAATTTAAATTACAAATTTAATCCGCACGACTTTTCCTTTTGGAAAAAATACATTTTTATTACTATATTTGAGATCTAATTTCTATTTGATTCTTAAGTTTCAAAATGTTATATATTTAGTTCTCAAATTTTGAATTTGGTTCCAATTTAGTTCTTTTAAGCTTCAAAATGTTACAATTTTATTCTTAACATTTTGAGTTTTGTTTGAATTTGGTCCCTAGATTTCAATATTTTACTTTTTAACCTCAATTTTTCATTAAACATTCACTTTTAAACATTGACATCAATATCTATTAATTAATTAATTAAAAATAATTATGAAGTAAATTTTTTAATTTGATTTTATTGCTTTATTTAATTATTTAAAATTTATTAATATATATTACCATCAAAGACGAAAAATGAGTATTTAGTTAAAAATTTATTAATATATATTATCACGCCAACTTTTCATAATTTAAAAATATTAAATATTAAATACAAAATACCTTTATCCATTCACATAGTAATGAGCTTACGTTTTTTTCCAACGAAAGAAAGGGAAAATGAGCAATTTTAGGTCCCGTGTATTAACTATTTTATGTTTTATTTCTTTTTGAAAAATTGACCTTATAGATACTATTTTCATCTTCAAATTTATCCATTTGTTATCTACTTTTCACTAATTGTTTAAAAAACCAAGCCAAGTTTTAGGAATTAAAAAATGTAGCTTTTAAAAAGTTTTATTTTTGGAATTTAGTTAAAAATTCAACCATTTTACTTAATAAAAATGCATATCATGGTAAAAGATGTAGATGATATAAGCTTACTTTTCAAAAACAAAAATTAAAAACCAAATTATTACCAAACAAAGCTTAGTAAATAAAAAATTAAAGGTTCTTTTTCTAATTGCTTTCAAGTATAGAAAAATAAACTAAAATATTTACAAATATAGCAAAATATCAGACTATCTACGATATTTATGTCATAGACACAGATAGTAGCCCATCGCAGTTTATCGTAGATAGACTGTGATATTTTTCTATTATTTATAAATATTTTCAACAATTTTGTCATTTAAAGTAATTTCCTCCTTTTTTTAGGTAAAATGCAACTTGAAACGGATATTTGAACTTTTGGTACTAGTGACTAAATGATAATTTTTAGGGATATAATTGGAGAAAAAAATTTATAGATTTAAATGATTTTGGATCATATTGTAAAAGTTTTAGTTTTGAGTCAAATAACTGCCCAAGTAAAAGTTTGACGGACTATACAGAAAAATAATGCATTGAAAGACACAATTTCGTTGTATTTTGTAATGAAACCATACGTTCAAGATGTGGTTTGATGGTTTTAAATATGTCTTGTGGTCCATTCTTCTTTGTCTTTGCCACCATCCTTTTTTTTTTGTTTGGTGTGTGGAAAAATGCCATCTCTTTTTCTTACCATACCGTAGACTTTTTTCTTTTAACTATAATAATTTGGAAGAATAAAAACAATTGAAATGTATAAAGTAACTCTTTTTTAGAAGATTCTCAATTTAGCCTTAAATCATTTTAATTATTTGATTTACCATCAATGTAGTGAATGTTTTCAAGTAAATCTTCTTTTATATATACACACAAATGTATGATATATAATTATTAACGATATGTTCATATTTTGTTGAATTATTATTTTATTAATATACTTCGAAATGCGGGCTTATTTTAAAAACCATTTGTAATAGAAGACTTTGATTTTGAGGATAAATTAGTAAGATATCACACGTCAAATAGCATTTTATTTAGTAGCATGTTTTATGTTCAATCTTTTGATTAGTTTTCATTTTTTTGTAATATAATTAACTGATGAAGTGTGTTATTGGAATTTGAACATTCAATCTTAAAGAAATTAATAAATCTTAATTACAATGGAGCTTCGTTTGAATTTGTTAATTAAAAGATAATGTTATGTTTGATCAATTCTTTCTTTAAATTAATGATGTAATTGAGAATATGGAAATGTGAAAGGTGAAAAATGAGAGTCTGAGGAAATTAAGGACCAAATTTAGAATAATACAAAGATTAGGGACTATTATCCATTAGGTATGTTTTACCTAAATTAATATTAATATTAAGATGGGAGAAAAATGATGGAGGGCAGTGGTGTGTTGGATGGCTGATGACGTAGGCTGAAGTGGAAGTTTTATTGTCTTTTCGTTCCCATTAGACCCACAAATTTTGAGTGACACTTGGACGGTCGTGGTCACTCCACGTCAGCATTTTTGAGGTGGAAAAATATGTTTTCACAAGGGTTTTTCATATTTAAGATAGATATTTAGTCAAGTTACAAGTTTATATTTTGTACCTTTTTAGGTTTGTATAAATATATTTAAGTTAATTCTAAATTAGAAAAAAAAAAAAAAAGTAAAAGATATTGTTTTTGGTTATGCAATTTAAGGGTTGCTTGGGAGACCGTAATGAAATTAGTTTGAATTGCAATGTAATCCAAAATTCATGTTTGGATTAACGTTTTTGGGTTCGATTTGTAATATTAAACTCATTTCGTTTCGACAATTTTTAACATAACCCTCTTTTTCACGGTTTTATCATTTCTGTTTCACCTTCAATTCTTCACGCATTCCAACACTCCTATAATTTCCAGTAAAACCCGATTACATTACACCTCTCAAACAACTCCTTATTATGGGTCGTTTGGTTGAAGGATTTTATGTACGAGAATTGGCACAAACATCCAAATCTCAGGTTTGTTTCATAGTTTTCAACTATTTTCCTGGGAATAAGTTAATCTCAGGCATCCTCATTTCCCACAAACAAAGGTTTTATGTTATCTTCCAAAACGGTGAATTTTCTCTTTTCCCATCTCCATTTATTTTCTATTTTATATATGATTTCCCTTTAAATATAGTTAATTAATTAAGTAACTAAATAATATTAAGGTTAAAAAACACTTTTTGTTCTTAAACTTTCATGCAAATAACAATTTAGTTCCTAAACTTTAATTAGTAAGGATCTAGTTCATGTACTTTCAGTTTTGTAACAATTTAACTCATAAATTTTAGTTTGTAACGATTTGGTCCTCATACTTTGAATTTGTAACAATTTAATCCCTAACGTTAAAAAAATATCAAAGTTCGATGCCAACTTTTATTATTTTATGATGTAGACTTTGTATTTGATTTTTTTTTTAAAAAAAAAAAAAACATTGAGTGTCTAATTAGTTTATCCAAAAAAACTTCATTAAATCTTAACAGTAGTTTCTACAACAAGGATTAAATAGTTACAAATTAGAAACTACAATGACTAAATTGTTACATAGTAAAGTCCATAGACTAAATTGTTATAAAATTGAAGTTTAGGGACTAAATCGTTATAAACCAATGTTCATAAACTAAATTGTTACTTTTGTAAAAAAATTATAAATTAAAAGTGATTTTAACCTTAATTTGATCAAATTAATATAACTATTTATTTTAATAAATCAATGATAATCTATTAAAATATTTACTTAACTTATTTTTGCAATAAAAATTTATTAAATAAATACAATTACTTTTTACATAAATTAACAATTTATTAGCCAAAATTGTCTTAAATATATTTAATTAATAAACTAGGATTAGTTGAATTAATCAGTACAAAAATTCATATTTCATTAATAATAATTTATTAGTTTATTGTTTTTTTAACAACCAAGTTATTTATTGAGATTAATTTTAATTTGATCATTCATTATGAATGTATAGTCACTATTGATCAGCTAATTATTTATTGTTATTAACTTTTGTTACTTCATTTATTATTAGCATATCATATTTATAAAACTTTTATTAGTATTCTTTATTAATATATCATATTTTTATCTCATTTTTTACTTTTTATACAATAAATTGTTTATTAAAATATATTTTTTTATATTATTTAATTAAAATTAAAATTACTAATATTGAACTTAATTAATTATAAAATGATTAAGTATTAGATCATAACTAGTATGACGTTTATTAAATACATTAGTTAGTTAATTTTAATTATAAATTACTCAATTTTCAAATAGTTATAGTTAAAGTGATTATTGATTCATAATTAATTATGTTTTTTTATCGATATATTGAATATTGCTTATTGGTTAATATATTAATCTATTACAATTATAAAAGGCTTATAGCTTAATTTCATAAATTAAATACACATATAATTGTTGTTCACAAAATTTTGATAGCATTTTCATGCACAACCAAACATATTCATCTTTGATTCTCATGCATCCTATTTCTAGGCATCTTATTCCGAGGCTTCTATAAATACAATAAATGGTAATCTGAATAGTGGGTCCCAATGAATTACATTCATTGTTGTTTACCTTGTGTTTCTTACTTGTAATGACATGTGGATCCACTACCCAATCTATAATAAGATCGCAAACTGATTGACGAGCGGATGGTGATTAATCCATTTGCGTTTCGAAATTACATTACCTTTATCATTACCATTGCTATTATAATATGAGAGGTATAAATATGTCACATTTACTGTTTACCGTAACCATTAACATTTGGTCAAACGTTAACGGTAACTATATCAATATCAATAAATGTGACAACTTCATAATTCTAAGTAAATATGATAAAAAAAAATCCAATTACGTTTGCAATTTAGCTCATTATAATTCATCTATCAATGAAAATCCATTATGATTACATCAATTTTTATTACAAATTAGTAAATGTGGCCTTCGTTCAACTTTAGTTCATGTAGTTTTCTACCAAAGAAAGAAAGTTCACAAAGTTATAAATGTTCAACATAAGTTTTCATATGTTTAATGAATCTTATATTTAGTCTTTCAAAATTAATTTAGTGAAACAATAGTTTAAACATTTTTTATAAAAAAAAACTTAATATGTGAATATGTTTTCACATTTAATAGTAAAAATTTCATAGAAGACGAAAAAGTTTTGAAAATCAAGAATAAACAACTAGAAACGCCAGTAGGAAAGTCATCTCATTGAACATTGGATTATATGTACAGAAGAAGAAACAACGCAAAATCGAATGTCTAATATAGATATATAACGAATATCCATCCCCTTACTAATAATCAAATCAAGTGGCTTTTATTTTAAAGTGAGAAAAGGCTCTTAGCAACTGATGACTAGCTCAATGAGCCGCCTTTGCACGATAGCTTCGCTTATCTCCTTTTCGATTGAACTGCTTTGCTCCCCCAATTCGATTATTATTCTTGACTTGACTTATTATTATAAAAACGACCCATTATCAAAATGAAAGACGATCATGTTAAATTTAAGATTTATTGAAAGTACAAGAATTGATGTTTTATATTTGAATGTTTATGGAATAAAATTGAACATACCCTACATAAACCAAAATAATATATTAACCAAATATTTAATAGCTATCTAAAATTTTATTTTTGTGCCAAAAAGTTCATGAACTTCAAAATGTATCTAATTGGTTCTTAAAAGTTCAATTTCGTGTTAAATACATCTCAATTTGTTCAGTTTTGGGTTTAACATATAATTGACCTACATGACAATAGGGTTGTTTTCAAATATTAAAAAATGAGTCAATTTTATTTAATATAGCAAAATATCAATGTTCGATAGACACCGATAGACATCTATCAATGTCTATTATTGATAGACATCTATCAATGTTTATTATTAATAGAGAATGACATTGACCTATTTGACATTTAAAAAAATATATAGACTGATATTAGATAAAAAATGAAAGGTTAGTGTCTCATTACACATAAAATTCAATTTTACATTTTATAAATTTTATTAATTTTTTAAAAATATTGAATGCTTCATTGACCTATCAGATAAAAAATTAAAAATTGAAAAACATATGTGTTGAGAGTTCCTCACATATTATACATAAAATTGAAAGCTTATTCTAACTATTTTATCAAAAGAAAAAAAAAATAAAAAATAAAAAATTCCAACAACTATGTTGATGGGAATTTTAAAAAGGTTGTTTTTCAATATAGGTTGTTTTCCAATATAGAAAAATAAACCAACTTATTTATAAATATAACAAAATGTGAGTGTATATCAGTGATAGACACTGACAGACATCTATCAATATATATCACTAATACCGACAGATGTTTATTAGTATCTATCACTGATAGCACTCACAATTTGCTATATTTTAAAATATTTTCGACAGATTTGACATTTAAAATAATTACCTATTTTAAAACCCAATTCTTAAAATATAGTGCATATATATAATTGTAGTTTTTTAAGTTGTTTAGTGAGTTGAGAATGGCCATTTTAAAGTAGTGTTTTTAGAAGAAATTAATGAAGTGTTTCTTTTATAAAATGTTTTTTTCTTTTTCCTATTGCCATGTAGCCTTTAAATATTTTTAAAAAAATTAAAAGTAAGTTTCATTATCACCAAAAATGTTCACACTCACAATTAGATGGACAATTTTTAGGATGTTTGTTAAAGCTCCAGAAAAAGAAAAGCGTTGGTTAAAGATAAAAGAAAACAAGAAGTTGATTTGGAAATTTTGATCATAGTTTCTCTAATTTTTATAACAGTTTTACGGAAAAGAATTCTGATATTTTTTTCCCTCCAAATAATTTTTATAACTCTTTTTATTTTTTATTTTTTATTTTTATTTTTATTAGTAGTCTTTCTCAATTTACTCTTCAGTGTATTAAAAATTTATAAATTTGGCACTTCTATAAAAGAAAAATTGTTAAACAAAATCATTAAACCATAGTTTTATTAATCTATTTAGACGTATAAGCATATACACTTGATAATTGATATTACTAGAGAAATAAAATCCAACCTACCTCTACAAGAAGTCCTCATCCAAGGAAACAATATTTTAATAAAATTGTTAGCCATTTTTTTTTTTAAAAAAATAATAGGATTAAAGAAAATCTTAGTTAAGAATTATCCAAAATAGTAGACTACAGATAATAGGGTTGTTTTCAATGACAGTTCTAGAATTTTATGTCAGGGGCACAAATGTATATAAGGTTATAATTTTATTCACGAACGTTTAGAATTGTGTTTATATAGTCCTAAACTTTAAAAAATATCTAACAAGTCTTTGAATTCTAGATTTTTGTGTTTAACAGATTTCTAAACATCAATTTTGCATCCAATAGGTCTCTTATATAATCGATAATGTTAAAAATTAAATGTGATATTAGACATTAATTTTAACTTGTGTTTAGTAGATATGATTGGACATTTTTTTAAGAAAAAAGAAATGTATCTAAAAACTACCAAATTTAAAATTTAAGATTCAATTAGACACAAAACTATTTTTTTTTTTTTTTGCCTTATAAAACAATTGATTTTTTAACACTTTTGAGATCAACCTATTTTAGATGAATTTATATATGATATCTGGATTAAGTAATACTAATTACAAAATTATATAGAATTATTCACCTAAATATATAAGCTAAAAATCATTCAATCAATTTTCATAAAATAATTTTATAAAGATTCAAGATATTTATATATGTCTCCACGTATATATGAGAAAATTTTAAATTGTAATTAAGTTTTCTAACCAATTTCAAATGTACTAAAATTTAACATAATTTATATGTTTTTCAAAAATTTAAATTTAAAATTAAAATAATACATAAATATATGTGGCGAATAATTGATCAGTATATATATATATATATATATTGAAGAAAAAACAATCAAAATTAAAATTAACTCAAAGTTAAATTATTGTATATATTTTTCAAAACTTAAAATGGAAACTAAAAACAATATATAAATGAATATAGTGAATAATTGATTATACATACATACATACACAACAACATATATATATATATATATATATAAATATTTAAAACGAATCAAACGTTGTTCTTTCCCGTCTTCTTCCTCAACCTGCGCCTGCTGTGTTTTGTTTCAAAAAATTATGGCAGACACATATGACATATCATATGAAATGGAAAACCTACGTTGATCGATTGAAGAGAAGGATTCGATCACCATGGATGGTGCTATTGGTTCTCGAGTGGATGGTCTCCTTGATCGTTGTCTCACGGGTAAACTTCTTACAAACAAAGTGATCTCTACATATGCAATAAGGAATGCTTTCTTCAATGCCTGGAAGATAGACAACAACACCAGTGTTGAATCAATAGGGAAGAACGGGTTCCCTTTTAAATTTTGCAAAATATTAAGAGTGGGTTATCATAAATGGTCCGTGGTTTTTTTTATAAGCACACCATAATATTAGAAGAATCACGGACGAACCTCAAACCATCTGATCTTGGGTTTAACAAAGTCGTTTTCTGGATTATGTTATATGATGTTCCTTTTGGCATTCAAAATAAAGAAATGACAACTTCTACTGGTAATCATATTGGTGAGTGTTTAGAGGTTGATTGTGATCAAGAAGGGTATTGCTGGAAAGAAACTTTGAGACTAAGAATCATAATTGATATTATAAAACCATTGGAAGGGGGATAAAAGTGAAATGTTCAAAAATGGGCAAGAAAATTTGTTAAAAATCAAATACAAAAGACTACATGAGTTTTGTTATTCTCGTGCTTGCATAGGCCATGTTACAAAAGATTGCCTGCTGAGCATTGAGGTTGATAATTTAGGTGGAAACGTGAAGTACCAATTTGGCCCATGGCTGCATTTCTCTGGTTTTTCAAAGAGTCCAATAAATCATTATTCCTCTTCTAGGAATCAAGAAGACACTAACTTGCCCCTCCATTAGGATCAACCCCTGAATGAAGTCCACCAAACAAGCAAAAATGTCAAGGTCATAAGCAAGAACAATGTGGAATTTATGACTGAGCATGAGAAGCACAATTTAAAGTGAGATTTAAACAAGGAAATTCAAGAAAACATGAATAACATTCAACTTAGGGAGCAAATCTTTACATTCCAAGCTTCTGCATTAAACATCAGCCAACCACAAGCGAGGGACACAAATCCCACAATATATCATCATACAGCAGAAGCAACAAGGATCAATAAGCATTCTAATTCATTAATTTTAGCAGAAACTAAAGCATGCTCATCTAATATAAGAGGGTTTGAAGGCATACCTTTGTAGAACTCTTCAAGATCTTGATCCTCAGTAGTTGCCTTCTCCAAAACTTCCTGTGAACCACCTCAAGATCTTTCCCACTATCCTATTGGAGCTTTAGAATGAGTTGTGGGACTCAAGAACAGCTTGAACGAACAGAAATGAGGTGTGAAGCTCATTGCTACTAAACCACTTGAAGAACAATTATTCTGCCCAATTTTTTAGTAAAAATCTTTTTGAATGCATGCCTCAATTCCACTCCAATCTTCTTTATTTATTGCAGATGAACATGCAAAGAAGATGACTGCATGTGATGCAGCTCATGCTTGGAGTAATTAAAGACGAGGTAAGTGGTTTTTGTGTGAGCTAGTAGAAGATGGTAATAGAAAAACCTATTTTTCCATTTTGTGCAAATCTTGTAATTTTTCAAATTTTCCAAAAAAAAAAACAAATGATTTCAAATCTATTTGATTTTAAAATTGAAAATATTATTAATTTTATAAAATTAATTTCACAAATTAATTTTCTAATAAAATTAATAAATAATTATTTAAACAATCAATTAAATAATTCTAATTAATTTAAGATCAAATATTAAATTAATTTTCACACAAATCCACCTTCATATATTTAAATCATATTTACATATAAATTCTCCTATTCCGTTTAATTCTAATTTGTCATGCTACTCTAAAGCTTATCTATTTACGAGCTAGTAGGGGGACCTCATGAACCTACAGATCATGGGCTCCAACGATCCGAGATTAATTGGCTAAACTCACTATACCAAATTAATCCCCATTTGTTAACTAATATGTCACTCCACTATAGCCCATAGTTGAACTCCCCTCACTATTATATTATGTCCACTTTATATAACCATAATCAGTAAGTCGATACTTCACAAGTTGTTCGTAATCACAGTTAGGTCAAGATCACCGTTTTACCCCTGTGAATACATCTTGTTCCTTAAGTTCCTACTGACTCTCTAATGAACAATTTTGATTCATAATCCCTATGAATCAAGTCCTTTCTCTATCATGAGAAGGTTGAGGCCCCGATTGTTCAAGACCTGGAATCAGTACTTAAGAGAATAACGTATTTGCTAATCCTAAATCGGGTAGGAGCAAATTCCATCTTGTAGGGCTATGTCCCCAGCTATTCATCCGATCTTATATCCAAAATGGGAGGCTTATTGAACAGTGCTGTTGGACTACTCTCATCCATGCAGATCAAAAGATAATCCCAAATAAACAGGAGTTCATAGCTAGCTCAGGATTAAGATCGAGTTAACCTAGGTTACTTAATAAATGAAACAGTCAGTTTTAACAGTAAACGGTCGTTATAAAGAAAAGTGATTGTTTTCATGGTCTAATCTATATGCAAACTCATTACCTAGGATGCTCCCACTCACATGTCTCAACATGAACGATTTGTAGATCACATCGTTTGTAGCACTTTACAACTTCTTGTAACAACTACAGAGTGTGCTGCATCCATTAGTGTTACCAGGATGAGATACCTAATTTCATCCATATACTTATTAGACCATTTAAGCTATATACTGTCAATTTGATCCTGTTTATGTCACCACATAAAGTTAAAGTATTCAGACTATAGCCATGAATATTTTTATTGGATTTTCATAATAGAATGCAAAATCAACAACTTATTATTATTGATAAATAGAATATTTAACACGAACTGCGAGTTTCTAGGACATTCCTAACATAACAAACATTTTGGCTCAAAACATTACTCCTACTTGTGATGCAACCAATGACAAAAATGATACAGTATCAAGTGGAAAGAAATTGAAAACTTAGAAAAAGAGATCGAGGACACTTAGTGAGGATTCATCAAATTCTAACCATACAGTTCACTCCAAAATAAAGGTTTTATGTGATGCTGAAAATGTTCTAGCAAAGAAAAGACCATGCCTTTCTTACCCAAACTTCAGTGTTTTAATCCCCTCCAATGATTTGCAGAGACTATAAGTCAGCGCTGTTGCGAGTTATGAAAATCATTTGTTGGAATGCTCGGGGTGTAGGCAACCTGAGAGCATCCATGCTATCATTGATCTTGTCCGAACAAACAACCTTAACATTGTCTTTATTTCTAAAACAAAAGTGGCCCAGAGATTTGTAACCGAATCAAAATGAAGTGCAAGTTTGTTGGTTGCTTACCAATAGATAGTAATAGATCTAAAGGTAGTCTATGTCTTTTCTGGAAGGATAGAGTTGATGTCTTAGTCAAAAAATTTCTTTCCCACCACATTGACTCAATCATCTTATGGGAAAATAAAAAGTGGAGGTCATTGATCTTTATGGATACCTCGAATCAAATAGGAAAACACTCACTTGGGATTTAATTAAAATGTTTTATATGGATGATGACATTCCTTGGCTTATTAAAGGATATTTTAATGAGACTTTATTTGATTATGAGAAAATTGGTGAACATTCGAAAAATCCTATGTTACTTCAAACTTTCAAAGATAATTTAGATGATGTAATCTAATTGATATGAGTTTCACTGGTCATAATTTTACATGGTGCCGAACAAGAAATGGCGGTACCATTTGGGAGCGGCTTGATAGATTCCTCCGTTCTCTTTCCTTCTGGGATCATTTCCATATAGCAACAGTCAAACATTTAGATTGGTACTATTCTGACCATTGCCTTATAATTCTTTATTCGGACCAAAGTGACATATCTCCTACAATAAAGAAATGGAATTTTAAATTAGATGAATTTTGGACATATGAGGAAGATTGTGCAAAAATCATTAAGGAAGTCGGCCATAAAAATTATGCCCTTCCTCTCCATGATAGACTAAAAAGATGTTCAAAATATTTAGGATCGTGAGGAAAAAGAATCAACCGTAACTTTAAATAAAAAAAAAATTAAGAACTACAAACTTGCCTTGCAGGCTACTTATGAAAATTCTCTCACTGTTGATTTTGCACAAATCCATGAAATTCAATTTGAGTTGGAGCTTATTCTAGAAAAAGAAGAAATATTTTGGAAGCAAAGATTTAGGGAAAATTGGTTGAAATAAGGGAGAATAGGAATACCAAATGGTTCCACATAAAGGCTACCCTAAAGAAGATGAGAAATGAAATCCACGGGATAATTGGCAAAGATGGAAACTAGGTCTCATATATTAGTAAGATTAAAGACACGTTTGTCTATTATTACAAGGAACTGTTTAAACCTTCAAATCCATCATGGGATCAAATGGAAGAGGCATTAAAAGCAATAACACTAAGAGTTTCAGACATCATGAACATAACATTAACTGAAGCTTATACAAAAGAGGAGATTGAGACAGCTGTAAAACAAATGTTCCCAACAAAGGCACCAAGCTCTGATAGGTTTCTAACTATCTTTTATCGACATTATTGGAGTCTTATTGGTAATACTACTATTCGTGATTGTCTTAACTTTTTAAACAATCAAGGTAATATCACTTCCTGAAATTCAACAAATGTTGTTTTGATCCTAAAAAATAATGAACCTAAAACAATAGGTGACTTTAGACCTATTAACTTATGCAACGTTAACTATAAATTTGTGTCTAACTACTGCTAATCGTATTAAACTGGTTCTTAATGAAATTATCTCTGAAAATCAATATGCTTTTATTCCTAATAAAAATATCACAGATAATATTACGATTGGCCATGAATTTATCAGTTTCATTATGAACAAAAAAGGGGAAGGTTGCCCATGCTGCTATTAAACTTGACTTAAGCAAAGCTGATAGGGTGGAATGACCATTTCTCTTAGCTATTTTGGACCGTTTGGGTTTTAATCACAAAATTATTTCTATTATCAATAATTGCATTTCTTCTACTAACTTTGTTATCCTAGTGAATGGTGAAGCTAGTGAGTGTTTTACTCCAAGTAGAGGTCTTAGACAAGGAGATCATAGTTCCCATCACCCATGTAGAATCTTACCAATTGCATCCCTAAATCATCTTTCTTACATTGATCACTTAATTCTTTGCAGATGATAGTTTAATTTTTTGTAGGACAAATGAGCATGAATTCTCCCTTTTTAAAGGATATTTTGAAGGTCTTTGAAGTAGCATTAGGGGCTTGTATTAACTTAATAGTCAGCAATTCTTGTATCCCCTAATGTCAATGATGATGAAGTAGATTCCTCTACTGTATGTTGGGAATTCCAAATGTTAAAAACTTGGGTCATCATATGGGGCTTCCATTTTCCCTTTCAGGAAGCAAGTGTAAAGATTTTCAATTTCTAACTGACAAGATATGGAAGGCACTACAAGGATGGAAAACGAATTTTTTCTCAACTGAGGGTAAAGAAATTCTTATTAAAAGTGTTGCCCAAGTCATTCCAACTTATGGGATGATGATAACTTGTAGAAATACAAGTTATTTTACCTCTTTTATCTAAAGTAATCAAGAAAAATCATGGACAATGCGACAGAATTGGTAAAAAATTCATGATATCATTATATTATGCAATCTCACGTGTACAACATCTCATAACCCTTAAAAATTATAAAATTGTGCTTTTTGAAATGCAAAAATCTTGTCATGTGATCAATAGTTCATTGAGGAGGAAATTCCTGACACTAACATTGAAACCGCATAGCTGGAGACGCATAGACTCATGCAATAAAAGAAAGAGAAGGTGACATGACAAATAGGTGGTGGAAGTCAAATCAAAGACCAAGTTGATAACTGACAAGAAAGGTTCATGGCAGAGCTAGTGAACTTCTGACGGGAAGCAGACAACATGTTAGGGTATGAAATTTAATGCATGCGATCAGAATAATCATTAGTTGGAGATGGAAAAGTTACCTCGTGATGCCTATAAATACCCTACAAGATTACCATGCAAAAGAGAGTAAGAAAATGTTGGAAAAACTCTACAAAAATCTTCACTTCACATATTTCTTTCGAGCCCTCGTGAAATCTTGAGTGAAAGCTCAAGAGCTCTTTTGGAGTAGAAAGGAAGCCATCTTCTTCAACACAATTCTCAAGAATCGGTTGTTTAAAGAGTCGGAAGGAGCAAGAAACAGTCACCTACGACTTGACTAAGAAAATGTTGGAAAAACTCTGCAAAAATCTTCACTTCACATATTTCTTTCGAGCCCTCGTGAAATCTTGAGTGAAAGCTCAAGAGCTCTTTTGGAGCAGAAAGGAAGCCATCTTCTTCAACACAATTCTCAAGAATCGATTGTTTAAAGAGTCGGAAGGAGCAAGAAACAGTCACCTACGACTTGACTTTCTATCTCTATCTTTATATCTTCTTTTTACTATAGTTGTTCATATTGTGTAAAACGTTGAAAAATTCATTTTATCAATATTAATGCATTCACAGTTATTATTCATCTATCTCTTCATCTTTATCCATGAGTAACTAATTTCTGTATAAGTTGAGAATCATCGCAATTAATATGAACTAAGTAAAGCCTGATCATGTGTTTAACATATTTTATGCATTCTTTGTAAGCTATTTGAATCAGTTAAGAGATTGTTTTAAATAGACTGAATTTATGCTTGAAAAAGTAAAGGATTTAGACTGCATAAAACAAGAAGAAATTACCTTTAGAAATAAAGAAATATCTCTTGCATTATAAGCTCATCACATGCATCCTAGAAATATGACAACGTGGCAAAATACATCGAGAAACGTAGTTATGATTTGCGAGTAATTTGCTTGAATGCATGGTTTGTGCATTTACTTAGGGAATGTTAGTGAATATGTGTCTCAACCCTAATTCAGCCATTGGAAAACTTCATCGCACTGCATAAGCTGCTTCCCTTACGATTTTGATTCTAACGCATTCATCATCTTTCATTTCAACACTTAGGAACATAAACTCATCACCTTCATTTAACAACAAATTAGCATCAATATTGAAACAACAGTGTCATTGCATCAATAGCAAACAATCGCTGTGTTCGGCTCTAGACTTACTAGACACCTAGTTAGATTAAAACTTGGATTTAATTAGATAAAACAATGCGTTCTTGAAGACATCATAGAGCATTTAACCATCGCATATATAGAAACGCATCAAGTTTTTGGTGCTATTGTCAGGAAAGAAGAGATCGAGAAGACCTTTCATAGAAGAAGAAGAGTAAATAAAAAATGGAGATAAAGAAATAGGGTTTAGAGGATGGTTGATCAACGAGATAATCTAAAAGAGCCACATGTAGTAATCAAAGATAAAGCGAATGCTCTAGCCAACCCCATTCTTCTAGTTAATGATCGCAATAGACCCATTAGGGACTGTGCTTCACCAATCCTATATGATTTCTCACTAGGGATCATGTGACCAACATTAGATGGTTCCAGGTTTGAAATGAAACCTGTTATGCTCTAGATGATTTAGACAGCTTGTCAATTTGAAAGAAGATGAGGTAAAGATCTTCATGCTCATTTGAGGAGTTTCATCAAAATCTGCAACACATTTGTATTTTCCAACATTACTTCTAAAGAAGTTAGGCTCACGCTATTTCCATTTTCATTATGTGACGATGCCAGAAAGTGGGCACATTCACTTGAACATGGTGAAATCACATCGTAGGGACACAAGTCGTGGAGAAGTTTAGAAGAAATACTTCTCACCCACAAAAAATGAAAAAAGGAGAAGGACAATCAAGAATTTTCAACAAGAAAAAAATGAAACACTAAGTGATGCGTAGGCAAGGTTCAAAAGGATAATAAGAGATTGTCCACACAATGGACTCCCCGATCGTTTACAAATGGAGATCTTCTATTATGGCTTGAATTTGGCATCTCAAGCGGCTGTAAATGCTGTCGTAGCAGGCAGTTTTGTTGGACAAGACTTATACTGAAGCCAAAAACATCTTTGATCGCATCTAAGAACCATGAGGATTGTAAGGAAAGTGAATACGGTTCAAGATCGTACGAGAGAGGGTAGAACAACGATGCCATCATAGCACTCCAAAACGCAGGTGAATGCGATGACTAGCCTGTTACAAGCTATGAATATAACAAAAATTGGCATCAGAAATGGGCAAGTAAATGCGGTTACCCAGATAGCCAACGAGAATTGTGTTCTCTGCGAAGAGCCTCACTCATTTGATAGATGCTCGCATAATCCACGGTTAGTTTGCTTCATCAAGAATAATCTATTTTCAAACACTTACAATCCCGGGTGGAAGATGTTGGGATTGATGCTAAATCTCGTAGGGTACTGTAGTTTGTAAACACATGTATGAACAAACATTTGTGTTGTAATACTATGAGATATTTTATTCACTTCGGTCTATGAAATGTGAGATATTTTAGTTGCATTAACCACAAACTAATAAACTAAGATTCCTAGTTATCGTTGTAACTTAAGCATGTATGTGGAGAAATACAAGTGGATTGTGCCTTAAGTGATAACTTAAATGGTTTGTAGAATATGGATAAAGGAGGGAAACCTTTTCTTGGTGACACTACGGATACGACCCGCTTTGTAGATGTTATAAGTGTTGTAAAGTGCTACAAATGATCTGATTCTGGTCATTCATGTAGAGACATGTGAGCGAGGGTATTCTATACAAAGGAGTTTATATAAGACTGGACCATGAAATGTTTAGTCTCATTATATAACGCCGTTCATGACAGAGACTTTCATTTCACTAGGATGACCATAGGTAACAAGACCTTAATCTTGAGTGAGTTGTGAAATTCTGCCTATGAAGGCGGTCCTTTAATTTGCATGGGATGCGAGTGGCCAGATCGGCGACTAAAACCTACCACTTTGGAGATTTGTCTGATTGGGGAGCTGGGTACTCAACTACACAAGACGGAATTCACTCCTTCCCGAAGCATAGATATATAGATAAATTACTCCTTTAAGGGCTGATTCCAAGGCTTAAACAATGTGGCGCCACACCTTCTCATGGCACGATAAGTGTTTACTCATAGTGGGACTGTGATGTATTGTTCATTAGAGGAATCAGTGGTACTTAAGGAGTTAGATGTAACTGCAAGGGCAAAAAGGTAAATTAACCCAGTTGTACTTATGAGCGATTTATGAAAGGTCATCGTACTGTTGATTGGTTATATCTAATGAACACAAAAATATATTTGTAGTAAGAAGAGTGAAGCTGTCGATTTTTAGTGGAGTGCCCAACAGTTAGCGGATGGTAGATATCGTAATTAAAGAGTTTAGTCAGTTATTCATGTACTGTTGAAGCTTCAAGCTACAAGTCCATAAGGTCCCCTTGGTAGCTCAATGGATTCATGTTGAGAATAAGTTTTTGGGTTAGTTTGAAGTGTTCAAATTAACAAAAAGAAATTTGATTATATATGATATAATTAAATTGGTTCATTATATATGATATAATTGATTTGATTTATTGATACATTAATTGGAGGAATTAATATACATATGATTTATATTAAATGCAATAAAGGAGAAAACTAACTATAGTTTATATGTTGCATATGACGTGATATTAAAACTATAGGTTCTAAATATAATATGATAAATTAGTTATTATATTTACTTATAATTAAATCAATTATAAGATAATTAATTTTCGGTTTTATCTCCTAATAATCGAATTAGTGGGATGTTTTATTCAATTTTCATAACTGATGGATAAAAATGAAAATCGTTTTCATTTTTTGAGAATCCAATGCATTCCAATCACGTAAAGAGAAAAATATATGCGATAGCTTTGAGAGAGAAAATGATCAATCATCGAGTTTGCTAAACGATAGCTCATTGCTATTCAACGATCGAGTACCCAGTCTATATGATAGACGTTCTCATTCTCCCACTTACTCAATCGTCCTGTTCCTTTTTCTCTCTACCAAATCCATATAGAGCCCACACCTTCCATTTTGTTCGCTGCGTTGTGCGCTTGATCAAGTTTGCTTGAACGCTTGGCTGATTGATCGAGAAAATACCCGAAGAAAAGTTTTTCAAAGGTTTGTCTTACTCGATCCTTTTGTATTTAACTTAAAAGCATGCTGAAATTTACTCGTTGATGCATAGCTGTTGTTGTTTGATTGTAAATGTTCTTATTCTTTCATAATGGGATTTGGAATGATCTACTTCCGCTCATTAGTTCTCTGTTTCAAAAGTCCCTTCAGAAGAACCACCTAAATTTTTCATGGGATGGAAATCAGGAGGCACATACCGGCCACCATGGAGTTCCTAATGTTACAAGAGATGGATCACTTGGGCTGCATCAAGGGAAAAGCCGATTCACAAATGCCAGCTCATCTCAACAACCAACTTCTTTACCATTGGAAAATCTTCTTAAAGAGTATATCTAGAAAAACGAGGCAGTGCTGCAAAGCTAGACATCATCCATTTAAAACCTTGAACTTCAGATTGGATAGATCATTGAAGAGTTGAAAACAAACCACAAGGTGCAGTACCAAGCAATACAGAGGTTCTACGCCAGGTGGGGAGTTTAGGCAAAGAACAATGTCACACTATAACATTGAGAAGTGGTTGCATGATGAGTGAAAATCAGAAAGAAAAGGCAATCAAGCTTGCTGATGAAATGCAGAAAAATTCTTCTAAGGAAGAGATGTTGGGATTGGTCTCCTAATTCTCCCGGAGTCTCGTAATTTGTAATATATACACACTGTTATGAATAAAATAAGAGTCATTTTTTCTGGCATTTACTCATATCCAATAAACAAAGCTCTATAGTTATCGTATGTAAATTTAAGCATGTATATGAGATATACAAGTGGATCATGCCTTAAGTGATAACCTAAATAGGTCTGTAGTATAAGGATTAAGAAGGATACTTGATCTTGGTGACATTATGGATACGACTCACTTTGTAGAGGTTTGTAAGTGTTGTGAACTACTACAAATGGTAGATCATGACCATTCATGTAAAGACGTACGAGCGAGAGTGTCCTATACAAAGAGTTTGTATAAAGACGGGACCACGAGATGATTCGTCTCTGTATATAATGCCGTTGATACTGGAGACTTACATCTCACCTAAACGACCATACGTGACATGACCTAAATCCTGAGTGTTTTGGGAATTCCTACCCTTGAGGGCGGTCCTTTGATTAGTATGGGTGAGAGTGGCCAGATTGCCAACTCAACATGCCTACCTTTTTTAGGACTTGTCTGATTTGGAAGCTAGGAACTCAGTTACACAAGATGGAATTCACTCCTTCCCTGAAGCAGGGGTAAGTAGATAGATGTAACTATAGGGGCATAATAGTTATTGACCCAACTGTACTTACGGGCGATCTGTGAAGGGTTATCACGCTGTTGATTGGTTGATATGGACACATAATATATTTATGGTAAGGAAAGTTCAGCTGTCGGTCTTTAGTGGAGTGCCTGACAGTTAACTGATGGTGGATCCCGTGACTAAAGAGTTTAGTTAGTTATTCACGTACCGTTGGAGCTTCGAGCTACAGGTTCATAAAGTCCCTTTGGTAGCTTAATGGATTCAAGTTGAAGATCAGTTTTTGGTGTTGAATTGAAATGTTCAAATTGACAAGAGATAATTTGATTATATATGATATGATCGATGTGATATATGAGATACATCAAGTGGAGGATTAATATAAATGAGATTTACATTAAGTACCATGAATTAAAAAAAAAGCTATGATTATATATTTCATGAGATGACATATTAAAACTATAGGTTATAAATATAGTATGGTAAGTTGGTTATCATGTATATTTTTAAAATATTAACTGTTGGATAATTATCTCTTTTTCTCTAATAACAAATTGAGTGGGAGGTTATAGGTGATTTCATGGTAACCATGAGATAAAAGAAAAAATGTTTTCCTAAATTTAGTGGTTGATGAATTGAGAGTTTATATTCTCGAAAATTACTCACGGTGGTTGTCAAGTGAATAGGATTTACTAAGCGATAGTTGAAGAGAAACTAGACGATCGTGGAGTGACTCTACACGATAGTCACTCATCTGGCCGATTAGCTAAACGATCGAGGAGCTTTTGTTAAACGATCATTTAGCTTTTGTTAAACGATTGGGCATCGTCTATACAATAGACCTTGTCATCTTCCACTTGCTCAATTGTTTACACGATTGTTCTTTCTCTGGTCTCGTTCTCTAACCAAGTCCACACAGAGCCCAGACTTCTGGATTCTCACATCGAGAATACCAAGGTAGCCTTTGTGGTGGTGTTATACTCAACTCGACATTACTAAATTAGTAAATCGCTCTATAGTACATTCAGGAGGCAAGTTGGAGACTTGTAAAGGTGGATAAGTCTATCTTACCAGCTCATTCATCATACTGGATTACAAAGCCGAAAAGGATGTGCCCATTATTTTGGGAAAATCTTTACTATCTACTGGGAGGACCCAAATTGATGTGTACAAAGGTGAGATAACCATGCAAGTTAATGGCCAAAAGATGAAGTTTAATATTCTCAAGGCGATGGAATATCCTGATGAGGCCAGTGCATATCAATCAGTTGAATTAGAAGATAATTGGTCCTATATGTTTGAATTCTAAGCCAAGGATGTGATTGAGGAACTAAAAGATGAGGAAGATGGTCAAATGCTTGAATCTTGCTATGCGATCAGAGAAATTCAAAGGAACTTTGAACCTTTGGGTTTAGAAAGCTAAGGTAAGATTAAGCCTTTGCTTGAGCAATCGCTAGTGTTAGAGTTGAAAGCGCTCCTATATCACCTGAAATATGCATTCCTTGGTGAAGGCAATATTCTGCCCGTGATTATATCAACAACACTCTCCAAAGAAAAAGAATATGCTCTTTTGATAGTTTTGAAGAAATATATCGAAGCGATAAGGTAGACCCTAGTAGATATCAATGAAATCAGCCCAACCTATAAAATTAGACTAGAGGAAGGACATGAAGGTTCTATTGAGCACTAACGCAGGTTCAACCCTAGATGAAGGAAGTTGTCAAGAAAGAAATTATTAAGTGGTTGGACACGAGGGTTATTTTTCCTACTGCAGACAGTAAATAGGCCAGTCCCATGCAATGCGCCCCTAAGAAAGGAGGCATGACAGTAGTTCTCAACCAAAATAATGACCTTATTCCGATGCACATGGTCACAGGTTGGAGAATATGTATGGATTACAGGAAGCTTTATGTGGCAACGAAGAAGGATCACTTCCCCTACCATTTATAGATCAAATGCTGGATTGATTGGCTAGGAATGAATGCTTCTGTTTTCTAGATGGCTATGCAGGCTATGATCAAATTATGATCGCACCCGAAGATCAAGAAAAGACAAATTTTACTTGCCTATATCGGATATTCGCCTTTCAGTGCATGCCATTTGAGCTATGCAATGCCCCAAGCACTCTTTAAAGGTGCATGATGGTCATCTTCTCAGACTACTTTCAAGAATCGGTTGAATTTTTCATGGACGATTTCTCGTATATGGCAAGACATATTAAGCTTGTCTAGCTAATCTTGAGAAAATTTTGAGAAGATGTGAAGAAACCAACTTAGTGCTGAATTGGGAAAAATGTCATTTCATGGTAATTAAAGGGATTGTGCTTGGGCACAAAGTGTCTAAATTGGGGTTGGAAATTGACAGGGCTAAGATTGAAGTGGTAGAAAAATTGCCATTGCCTACTAACGTGAAGACACTTCGAAGCTTCCTTGGGCATGTTGGATACCAAAGATTTGTCAAAGATTTCTCTAGAATCGTAATGCCTTTGAAACTGTTATTGGAAGTTAATAGACCTTTTGAATTTGATCAAAGTTGTTTAAGAGCCTTTGAAACACTGAAGCACACAATAGTTACAACGCCTATTCTGATCGCACTAGATTGGTCAAAGCCATTTGAATTGGTGTGCAATGCAAGCGATTATGCAATGGGAGCATCCTTGGCACAACACAAAGAAAAAATTATGCATCCTATCGCATACGCAAGTAAGACTATCGATAGTGCATAAGAGAGTTTTACAACAATCGAGAAAGAGTTGCTCGCGATGTATTTGCAGTGGATAAGTTCATACCATACTTGTTGAGATCAAAAGTAATTATTCATACAAATCACCCAACAATTAAATACCTGATGACCAAAAAGGACGCAAAGCCGCACCTAATCAGATGGGTATACTGCTTCAGAAGTTTGACACCGAGATCGTTGATCGCAAAGGATTAGAAAACAAAGTCGCTGATGACTTATCGCAATTGGAGAATGCTGAAATTGATCGGCGCCAACCACAAGTGAATGTCTTTTTTCCTGATGAAACAATATTAAAAGTTGATGAATTATTGCCCTGGTATGTAGATATTGCTAATTTTCTGGTCTGTAAGCAGTTTCAAATGACTATACGTCTCAATAAAAGAAGAAACTTATGCATGAATGTAAATTTTACTACTAGGACGAGCCATACCATTATAAACGAGGCCCAAATCATATCCTAAGGCAATGCGTTCCATAAACTTCCTTTTATGGAATTTTATATCAATGTCATTAGTCATCATTCAGTGGCCATTTTGGAAGTTAGTGCATAACAACAAAAGTAGTTCAGAGTGGGTACTATTGGCCCACACTGTTCAAGTATGGAAATGATAACGTTATGAAATGTGACAGCTACCAACATATAGGGAACATTTCCGAAAGAAATGAGATGTCGTTGTACATTATTCTAGAAGTTAAATTATTTGACGTATGGGGAATTGACTTTATGGGCTCATTCCTGCCCTCCAATGGACGCAGTTGCATTTTTAGTAGCTGTCGATTATGTTTCAAAATGGGTTGAAGCAATTTCATGTGCCTCAAACGATGCAGCAACAGTATCCAAGTTCTTACAGAAAAATATTTTCACCCACTTTGGCACACCACGTGCTATTATAAGCGATGAGGGAACTCATTCCACTAATTGGATTGTTAGCAAGCTTTTGATCAAATATAATGTCCATCATAAAATTGTGACAGCTTACCATCCTCAGACTAATACACAAGCTGACGTGTCCAACAGAGAGATTAAATCCATACTTGAAAATGTTTTCAATGCAACTCAGAAGGATTGGGCATAAAAGCTGGATGAAGCGTTGTGGGCTTACCGAACGGTGTATAAACGCCTATTGTGATGTCCCCGTATGCGTTAGTGTATGGCAAAGCTTGCCACTTGCCTTTGGAGCTTGAATATAAGGCATTTTGGGCTATAAAGAAACTCAATTTTGATATTGACGCATCTGGAGAAGCAAGTAAGTTGCAATTACATGAGTTGGATGAATGGAGGCTACAAGCTTATGAAAATGCCAAAATCTATAAGGAGATAAGAAAGTGTTGGCATGACCAACACATTAGTAAGAAAAATTTTAAAATTAGGCAAAAAGTTCAATTATTCAAACTTACGACTTCGTTTGTTTCCAGGGAAATTAAAGTCGCGTTGGTCTGGATCGCTTGTTTTCAAAGAAATATATCCTTATGGAGCAGTGGAGCTAACGCATGAGGATTGATCAAATGCATTTAAAGTCAATGGCCAGCAAATCAAACCATATTTTGGAGGTGATATTAATTGGGAAAAAGCCTCCTTTGATCTCGAAAGACTTAAATGATACTGAGTGGATAGTCCTTGCGTTTAGAAAGTTGTCATCTTTTCAGAGACGTATCATATCTTTTTTTTTTTTTTTTTTTTGTATCTTTGTGCTTATGCTCTCTTTTACTTTGGTTTTACTTTTTTGTTGATTGCTTTCGTTGATTTTTTTTGTTTTCTTGTGATTGCTTCATGAGATTGTGTCTGATTGAGATTTAGCTAAAAATAGAGTTTTTAAAATGCGATGAGTTTTTGGATGCGCTGAAAACTCAGCTCAGTGCATCCAAACATGACTTACACAGGAGAGGAAACTAAAACGTAAAAAATCTAACCGTTAAGGTCTCTAAAAGGACACAATCATGAGCGTTATATGACACGATTTCACATCAACTTTCATTTAATACGCGTCCATCACAATGACGTTAATCATTGAAGAAAGCATCCATTCGTTTCCTCTCCCCCATCACACCTTTATAAATTCATTCCTCCTCATTGTTCTTCTTACACTTTCGAAGGAACCCTAGCTTTTGCAAATTTTTCGATGATTATTCCGTCCGACAACCTCTTTATCGTAATTTTCTGCTTCTTCGAACTCACATTTTAGTCCCTTAGCCTTTCTTGTAGCACAAATGGCCCACCAAAACCCATCTTCCTCCACTCTCGTGGCTACCTCCTCCTCTTACGAAGTGGTGATGTCGTCGATGAGCTTCCAACCAATTTCCTTCTAAGTTGTCCTTGCACCAATCTACGCGTCGCCACCAAATGCGGTGGTCCACCCACCATTAAACCCTACATTAATTACAACTACCTCCACAATTCGTCCACAACCAACACTATCTCAATCGTCCTCATCACACAACTAAATGAAACCACCAACTTCAAACGCCAGCGAGGCACAACGAAGAGACGAGCAAGAAGTCTATGGAGAGATCTTGAAAAACTTAAAGTCGCTTGAGTCTCTTGATGACGAAGGTGTTGTCAACCAGTTCAGCAAGGTGGGGGCAGATCGAAAGTTTCACCACTGTAAAAAGATGTTTGTTGCATTTGAGTAAAAGAAGGCAACCATGAAACAAGGTGATAGTGTTGAGAGAACCACTATGGAGCATGTAGACTTGGCGTAAGAGGATCATGAGCCCTTGTAACGTAGGAACGCCAAAGAAGGGAAGAGAAGCGAGGGGGAAGTGATCGCATTACCCGCCTCATCTAGAGAGCAGTTGGTCGCCCACTTGGCTGCCAAAACAAAAAAGGTTATGGAAGGCTTTCAAGAACTGAGAAAGGAAGCCGAAGTTTTCATCGTTGCGATCGCGTTTCACCATGAAACGCACGATGAGAACATTGAGGAACTGGGCATCATGACGCAAGATCAGCCCACAATATCTATGGGCAGTGTAGAGTGTGCCATACTTGAATTTGAAAAAGAGATGAGGGAAGAGAGTTATGAAGAGAAGAAAAAACAAAAGGAAAAGGCTCAGTGTATAAAGCGTAATTTGAAGAAAATACAAGAGGAAAAATGTACATTAAAGGAGAAAGACGAGAAAAAAAGGGCAACAGGCAAAAGAAAGCAACTCGAGAAAGAAGTGGCCACATGTAAAGATGCGGCGTCCAAAAAGAAGGATAAGGGAAAGGCGCCTATATTAGAGGAAGAAGAGAGAGAGTCAAAGAAAATACCCTAGATTCTGCTGGAAATAGGATTCTTCCTAGAGAACACAACGTTGCCCACCTTCGTCACCGACGTTGTTAACCCATTAAGGTGGAGAGACTTTTGTGAAGGGGCCAGGACAATCAAGCCCTTAGTGGTTCACGCTTTTTATGTGGGTCGCCGCATACAAATCGATATAGAGTAGATGTAAGGGACATTACAATTGGATTTGGCGTTAGAAAAATCAATAATTTGTACAATTTGGAGGAGAATCTAATGCGAAGGCAACTGAGTCATAGAAGAACCAACCAGCGAAGAACAAAAAGATACGCTGAGAGTGGTTACCGCACTAGGGACGAAGTGGATAACATCTACCAAAGGGATGAAAACACTATTGCAACATAGCATGATGCTTGAGACAAATGTGTGGCTCTACTTCATCAAAAGAAAGTTTCTCCCCACTTCGCATGACTATTCAATTTCAAGAGATCGCGTCATGGCAATTTATTGCGTAATGCGGCTCATTCCAATAGATGTTGGCCACCTTATTGCTAAACAAGTTCGGACGTCATTCTCGAGACCAAGGGGGCAACTGTTCTTTCCACTAGTAATCACTAGGTTGTGCACGACTCAGGGCTTCTTTGAGGAAGAAAAAGAGTTGGCGGTAAAAAGTGTGCTCACAAATCAATCTTTTTTCCACCTCATGCGACACCTTAAGTCGAAGTGGCTCAGCCGAAACAACCAGCGAAGCAACTGTCCTAGCATCAAGCTTCATCGCCTCTCAAATTTTCTCGATCAAAGAAAATAAGAGTGAATACTGAAAGGGTGAACATAACACCCCAAGTTGAGAAGACTCCTCCCTCTTGCCCCAGAAAACCCCTTCTCCTAAGCCTAGACCAACCATTCCCCCACATTAGAACGACTTGGATGTAGAATCAACTGCATCGACAAATCATAGGGAGTTTCTTAGGTTAGGCGTCGATCTGAATCAACGCTCTCTCTCCCTTTTTTGCCCATTGTACCAAAAATCCCAATGCCTCCACTCTCTCCTAAAGAAACAAGGCAAGCTCCAGTTCTTGAGGAGCCCAAGGTCCTAAGCATTCCACTTTTTCCCGTTCTGATGACACGTGTACCATTCCCACCTTTGAAGTAGGAGAAGGATAAAACATTGGTGAGACAAATGAGCGTCCAGCTGGTTAAAAAAATTAATGTAAGTTTCTATCGCATCTAAATAGGAAGCCCATCCGGATGATGATGAATGGTACAAATTTCTCCACGATGACCTCAGAGAACCTATCATGGGAGGTCTAAACAACTTTTCGTGGCATCAGAATACCATCATAGAGCAATTGAAAGAACTGGCACGACAACAACAAGAATTCGTTACTCGACAGAATGTGTTGAGAGAATTTGTCCACCAATAAGTCCAGATGGCTCAACGGTAATAGATGTTGACTAGGACCTTTATCTGCCAATAGACACAGAGGTAGCATGAAGAATTCCATTTCATGATACAGTTTTTCCAGGATGTTTCTTGGTGGTTGGACCAACCATTCACCCTCATCTTCAAGCTCCATTGCAGTTCCTAGAGAATCTACCGCCTTAGGATCACAACAACAACGATGCAGGAGAAAATTAAATTTGGGGGTATTTTCTTTGAAGTTTTTTAATATATTTTTTGTTGTATACTTGCCATCGTATATTTTCTAATTAATCAATGAATTTTTTTCCAAGTGTTAGCTACTCTATACTTTTTCTTTATGCTCGTCGCTTGCATATTTTTATCGCTTTCTTAACATGCTTATTTGTTTTGTTGCGTTCCACAAACGATCTCAATGATGATACTTGTGCTAGCCGACACATTGATTAGTTGGATTAGTTTTAGTACTTAGCTTTAGGACTTTGTCTTAGGAAACATTTATTAAAGTTAGTACGCATGCAAGCTTTATCTCGAACATTTCTTAAAGTTAGTACGCATGCCCTCTAAATTTAAGGGTGGGAGAGGTTTGAGTAAAAAAAAAAAAAAAATATTTAACTTTATTTAAAAGTAAAAAATAATTTAAAAAATAATTTAAAAACAAAAAATTTACCAATACGTTGAAATTGGAACCTGCTCGTAGCTGGATGTCTGCATGACACCTATAGGGGTAAGCCAGAATGAAGATGGGAATCATGATCAATGCATCACAACTCCATTGCTTATATTGAAAATTTTCAAAGGCATGAGTTATTTCAAAAGAGTGTCTTGTTCGTAGTTGGATGTCCGCATGACACCATTGGTGACAGGCCAAAATGAAGGTAAGATGCTCGAATTAGAGCATAATCAAAATAAGTACATCAAAAAGAATGTTTTTATTAAATTTTGAATCAAAAGCCAATTCCTGAAAATAGAATATAAGACAGCTTTAGAAATGAGTAAGGGAGTTTTGAGAAATAAGCTTGCCACATCTAAAAGTTAGAAATATCTCTGTAGGCAAAACAATTAAGCCAAGGAAGACATTGGTCTTACTAATCTAGAATATGAGGCACTTTGAAAGGTCTAGGCAATGCATCAAAACTTTTGACTTGTAGAAATACAAGTTATTTTACCTCTTTTATCTAAAATAATTAAAAAAAATCATGGACAATGTGACAAAATTGGTAAAAAAATTCATGATTTCATTATATTATGCGATTGCATGTGTACAACCTCTCATAACCCTTAAAAGTTATAAAATTATGCTTTTTGAAATGCAGAAATCCTGTCATGCGATGAACAATTCATCGCGGAGGAAATTCCTAACGTCAACATTGAAACTGCATAGCTGGAGACACATAGACTCATGTGATAGAAGAAAGGGAAGGTGACATGACGCATAGGCGGTGGAAGTCAAATCAAAAACCAAGTTGGTAGCTTACAAGAAAGGTTCATGGTAGAGCCAATGAACTTCTGGCACGAAGCAGATGGTGCGTCAGGGTATGAAATTTAATGCATGTCATCAGAATAATCATTAGTGAGAGATGGAAAAGCTACCTTATGATGCCTATAAATACCCCACAAGATTTCCATGCAAAAGAGAGTAAGGAGGTGTTGGAAGAACTCTGCAAAAATCTTCACTTCACATATTTCTTTCGAGTCCTCGTGAAAACTCAAGAGCTCTCTTGGAGCATAAGGGAAGCCATCTTCTTCAACACAATCCTCAAGAAGCAGTTGTTTAAAGAGCTGGAATGAGCAAGAAACTTTCACCTATGACTTGACTTTCTATCTCTATCTCTATATCTTCTTTTTACTATAGTTGTTCATATTGTGTAAAACGCTGAAAAACTCATTTTACCAATATGAATGCATTCACAATTTATTATTCATCTATCTCTTCATTTTTATCCATGAGTAACTAATATTTGTACAGGTTGAAAATCATTGCAACTAACATGAACTAAGTAAAGCCTTATCATGTGTTCAACATGTTTTATGCATGCTTTGTAAGCTATTTGAATCAGTTGAAATATTGCTTTAAATAGACTGAATCTATGCTTGAAAAAGTAAAGGATTTAGACTGCATAAAACAATAAGAGATTACTTTTAGAAATAAAAAAATATCTCATGAATTAAAAGCTCATCGCATGCATCCTAGAAATAGGACAATGTGGCTAAATATACTGAGAAGTCTAGTTATGATTTGTGAGTAATTTGCTTGAATGCATGGTTTGTACATTTACTTAAGGAATGTTAGTGAATATGTGCCTCAACCCTAATTCAGCTCTTGGAAAACTCCATCGCATTGCATAAGCTGCTTCCATTACGATTGTGATTTCTAATGCATTTATCATCGTTCATTTCAACACTTAGAAACATAAACTTGTCACTTTCATTTAACAATAAATTAGCGTCAAGATCGAAACAATAGTGTCAATGCATCAATAGCAAGCAATCCCTATGCTCGACCCTGGACTCACTAAGCGCCTAGTTACATTTATACTTGGATTTAATTAGGCAAAATAATGTGTTCTTGAAGACATCAGAGTGTTAGGATAAGATAACATGCAACCGACAAACAGAATCAATAAGCACTCTAATTAATTTTAATTTAAGTTCTAAAAGCATGTTTAAATAGAAACTTCAGAAGATGGTTTCTAAACTACATACCTTTGATGAATTCTCCCAATTCAAAGTTGCTCTTCACGTGATTCCAGCTCCAATTTCAATAGTGAACCACCAAGAGATCTTCTCTACTATTCCCGGCCTTGAATTTGAGTGGTGGAATTCTAAATTGGAGTGAATTTGTGAAGGAAAAAGTGGGTTTTGTCGAGAATAAGAACGAGTGGTGGAAAACCAAATTGGAGTGAATTTGTGAAGGAAAAAGTGGGTTTTGTCAAGAAGAACACTGCAGCAAGAACTTTTCTAGCTGCAAAAAAACTCTTCCCACATCTTCAAATTGAAGAGGTTGTATGTTTGATTCACATGCAAGCACTGAAGTTCAGCAACATTGAAATTTCAATCACCTGAAATTTAGTGGGCAAGGTGTGTAACTGGAGGTGATACACCTCCTACTTGGAGTTTTGTGGATTTTTCGACAAACTCCATCAATGTTCAATTTTGTTATTTTAAATTCAAATTTTAATTAATTCTAAAATTAACTAAAATTTAATTTAATTAACTCATAATTAATTAAATTCAATTTCTCAAATTTATTTGAAAATGAAAATTAATTTTATTTTTTAATTAATTAAATAACAATTTAATATCAAATATTAAATTAATCACACACCTAATTTTAAACATGAATCCTATTCATGTAATTAATATTTAAATCAATATTTAAATATTATAAACTCTCCAATTTCGTTTAATTTCGATAAATTAAACATGGATTAATTATATCGAATATAATTGTACAAACCCTAATTTGAATTTAAACTTATTCAAATTCAAACCCTAATTTCAATTTGAAATTGAATTTGAACACTTCAAATTGATATCATTCCAAATTTACTCAATTTATTAATCCAAGGTGTTCATGTTTTACGAACTAGTAGAGGGACCTTATAGACCTACAGATCATGAGCTCCAACGATTTAAGATTAATTGGCTAAAACTCTTTCGTTAACTATTAAATCACATCACTATAGCTCGATAGTTGCACTCTCTTCACTATAGATATATATGTATTTACTTAATTTAACCATAATTAGTAAGTCGACCCTTCACTGGTTGTTCGTAATAATGACTGGGTTAATATGTTGTTTTACCCCCGATATTACATCTTGCTTCTTAAGTTCCACTGATCCTCTAATAAACAATTGGTTTGTGATCCAATCACTAAACCGAATCCATCTCGGGTCAATGAGAGAGCGAGACCCCTTGTTCAAGACCTAGATTCAGTACTTAAGAGAACAACCTTTCTTCTATCCCTAAATCGGGTAGGCGTGAATTTCTTATTGCACCCTATGTCCCAATTATTTACCCGGTCTTACCCTCAAAATGAGAGGCTTATTGAGTCAGTGCTGTTGAGCCAATCCTCACCTATGCAAATCTAAGGATAATCCTGAATAAACAGAAGTTCATATATAGCTCAGGATTAAGATCAAGTTGCCTAGGTCATCTAAGCGAAATAGTTAGTCTTAAATAGTAAACAGCGTTATAAAATAATGACTTATTTCTTGGTCTGATCTTACGCAAACTCATTGCATAGGACAACCCCATTCCTCATGTAAATACATGAACGAATCAGGATCACTTCTTTTGTAGCACCTTACAAAAAATTATAACAACTACAGAGTGGTCCACATCCGATAGTGTTACCAAAATAAGGCACCCAAACTTATTCGTATACTATAGATCATTTTGACTATTTACTTGAACCTGATTCATTTTTATATCTCCATATAAAGTCCAAGTATTCATATAATAGCCATGGATATTAGTTTATTGGATTTAGACTTTGTAAGTGCAATTTATAGATTCAATAACATCTTTATTGAAGTAATGTCGAATAACATCTTTATTGATAATCGAATATGTTTACTCTACAAACTGCGAGTTTTAGGACATACAACCTAACATATAGAGCATTTAACCATCACATATATCAAAACGCATCAAATGAATATCTTCAAATTGCCTAAGCAACTATGTTTAGAGATTACAAGCAACTTTTCAAGACATTGGTGGGGAACAACTTCAAGGAAAAAGAAAATTCACTAGATCAAATGGGAGGATCTTTGCCTCCCAAAAGCCTTTGAGTGATCTAAATTTTAGGGACCTTGAATGATTCGATAGAGCTTTGGTTAACAAACAAGCATGAAGATTTTTTTCAAATAATAATATACTTGTATCGAAGGTTCTTAAAAGTCTTTATTTTAGAAATAGTACAATTATTTCTAAAATAATTGTGGAAAAACATCCACCAGGGCTGTTCATTGCTTAAGGAAGGAATATGTCTCAGAATTGCTAATGGGCTTCTATAAGAATGTTCCAAGTAGAAGTGTTAAAAAAAAACTTGATGACCCGGGAAAATTCATCAACCCAACCCAGGTCATGCGGTTGGGTTGGGTTATCAACTCATTCAGGTTGGGTTGAGTTCAAATAAATGATTTTTTTTGTTGGTTTGGTTCAAGAGTTCATCTAAATATCCCAAACCAACCCGAACTTATTATTTACTTTAAAATGTATATGTTTTTTTTTACTTATGATATAATTATATATAGATTTATTTACTTTTGTTATATTTAATTTCATTATCTTTTAGATAATTTAATTTCTAATAGTTCATAAAAATAATTTTTAACATTTTGAAAAGAAAATTTACATTATATAAATTGAAATTGAGTTGTTAATCTTAATTCAATATTTAAAAATAACTAAATCAAATTTTTACGTATTAATATTTTACTTATTTTTAGAAAAAATTTAAGTAAATAATTCGAGTAACCTGAACCAATCCAACCTAAAAATTTCGTAGTTGGGTTGGGTTGGGTTCATTTTTTAATAAAAGTTATTTGGATTGAAGAAATTTACAAAGCAAACAATTGGGTTGAGTCAAAAAAGTACTTCAACCCAACCCAACCCAACCCACGAACACCCCTAGTTCCAATATGTCACACCCCTTCCCGTTCTTACTCCTCAAGTCCAAAAGAAGACATGAAGATGGCAGGCACCACTTTTTTGTGATGTCTACTGTCCACTCACCCCTGTTCACTAGATAACTCTTATAAAACAAATATGTCTAATTCGAGTTAGTTTGATTACAACTACAAATATCTATACTAAGTAGGTTTACAAACACAAGATACGCATGATCAAAGCATGGTGTCCCTACTTCAACGTATAGGCCCCTCCCTAAACTCCTCAATTCTCTCAAACTTTCTCTTTTTAAGTCTTCTTGATGAAATTTGAGTTGTGAAATGAAATGGGGTCTCCTCGGGTATTTATAGGCATCCCAACGGGGTCCTTGTCATCCTCCCTATGCTCCCATCACATGAAACCTCAATTTCATGGTAAGCCTACGTGACAACACCATGTAAAGTCCAACGCATCCCCCTTGACACCTTCTTCTTGCATGCAGAGTTTAAGTGTCTTCACCATGCATAGGCCAACACATATCTACCCTTGAGGTGGCCTTCCAAGCTTTTGCATGTCCTATTATGAGCCCACCTCATCCTAGGCTCGGCCAAGACTTCATTTGGTTGAGCCACGTATCCCATTTTGCTGTCAACTTAACCTTGCACCCCAAGTTTGCTTGAATCAACGTATAGTAGCTTATGTTGGGCACATGGTTGCTTCACCAACCACTCCATATGTGTCCAACCTCATTCATTATGCGCCTACACAGTGTTCTAACACATGTTTCTCTAGGTTTAAACATATGGTTCCCTAACTACGCTGCCAACTTGTTTCCCATCTAAAAACATAGCTTCTTCTTTGGCTCATAGCAAGGGTATGCGCCCAACCTACACTTTCCCTCCTAGGTATGTACCTAACTAAGGAATTTGTGCTTCCTTGGTGTAACTCTTTCCCAAAGGGTTGTCTTATGCTTCCATATTGCTCCATATAGACCCAAGATGAAATCCACAAAGTCCCCTATGTGTCCAACCTACCCTTACTTCCTTATTCTTTGGTTTCTATCTTATTCTCAAAGCATAGCTTTCTCCTTTAGGCTCAAGGCATAGCCATGTGTCCTCTTTGTCTTACTTCACTTCAAAATATGCGTCCACATGGCCATCTATGCACCCAACACTCCATTTTTAGATTTTCCCCCACTCATAGTGTCCTATGTTGCCCAACATTTAGCCAAAATCTCTCCCTTGAATCCTCTATGCGTCAATCAATCTCTCTTTATGCATCCAACCCTTACTTCCCCCTTTGATGGTGCATAATTCAACGCATGATTTTCCAATCGAATCAATTCGTTCCTTACGTTTTCACTTAATCCTAAAAATCTCAAAACAACACTGAATCAATTCTTTCTTTACATTTTCACTTAATCCTAATCATCTCAAAACAACACTTCTTATGCGTCGAAAATCCCTTGGTATGCACCCAACATGTCCAATCTTACCCTAGTATGCGTCTAAGTCTTCCTTCTTCTCCCATAATATGTTCCACTTGGAATTTCTCATCCAAGGTAAAGCCCCTACTCCTCTATCCTTGATAATCAGTCAATTCTTTACTTTTCTAGATCAACTTGGAGTTCCTCTAAGTTCACAATATAGTTTGAACACTTGGCCAAATTTCCTACTATGCTATGAGTTCATAGCATAGTTTACATACTTAGCCAAAAAATCTTACTTCAAACTACTGTGCCTCCAACATTTAGAATTTTCTGAAGTACTTTTACTTCTTCCAAGGCATAGTTTTAGGTACTTAGTTATACTTTTCCCTTCCAAGGCTTGAATTTTGAGCTCTTCTCTCCACTTAAGGAATCCCATGAAAGTTCAAGTGTTAAGACTCTTGGTTACCTAGAGAATCAACATTTAAAACAAGATGACAAAATGCGTTATTTGAAAATGCAAAAGTTGCTGATTTTATTACTCTTGATGGTGAATGGAACATCGATTTACTCTTTAAGGCTACTACCTTTGATGAGTGTGAAATTATAGAAGAATTCCTCTAAATCTAAGGATGGAAGATAAGCTAATTTGGCATCATGACAAGTACGAACTCTATTCGATGAAATCTGGCTATAAATAGTATAAAAAATCTAGATTTTGTCCCAGCTCTTCCAGTGAGAATAATATGAAAAATCTGCGAATGAAGATTTGGAAGCTTATGGTTCCTTCTAAGATAAAGCATTTTGTTTGGTGAGCTCTTAAAACATTCTTCCAACTAGAGTTAATTTGTTGAATAAAGGCTTGGATCTTTAACCATTTTGCCCTATATGTGGAAGACAAAAGGAGAACATCGACCACATTCTTTTCTCTTGTGAAAGAACTAAAGTTGTGTGGCACCATGTTCTGAATGAGAATGCACTATTTGAGGATTTCGACAACAGTTTTATTGATAGATGGAATGTCTTATCTAATACTTGTTCGAGCATTCTAGATTTAATTGCTATATCCTGCTGGACTATTTGGAACAATCGCAATAATTCTCTAAAAGGGCTTCAACTATCTTCCCCCTTAATTAAAGGTTTTTGGATCATTAATTATTATGAATGTTTCATGGAATCGTACAAATTTCAAAAGGAACATGCGAATGAAATACTGAAGATCGAAGTGTACCAAAAGTCTGGTTGCCTCCTCCTCCAAACCGCTTCAAGATTAATACTGATGCCGCTTGGACTTCTGATTTCTCTTCGATTGGCTTAGGAATTACCGAAAGGTCGTTCGAAGGATCGATTATTGCTATTTCAACAATCCATACTCAGTATATCCCTAATGTTTCTCTTGCTGAACCCCTTGCAAATAAGGAAGTCCGAAGCTAGCAATCACCTTGAAATGCCAAAATGTCATCCTGGAATCTGATTGCATGTCTGTGATTAATCTTCTTCAAGGGAAATCCTCTAGCATTGTCGAAATTGAATGTTGTATAGACGATATTTGCTCACTCCAAAGTAGCTTTACATCATCCTTATTCTCGTTTGCTCCTCGTTCATCCAATGCCCTAGTTGATTGTGTTGCTAAATTTGTGAAGAAAGATCCGTAAACACCCTAGAGTGAAAAACTTTCCCTTCTTTTGCCTCGTATTATTGAAAAATATTGTAATGACTCTCTTGTCCTTTGAGACTTATTAATATAATATGAGGTATTTGTTTTTTTTTTTTTTAAAAAAAAAGAAAATGTCATGATTTGAGGTGCATGTACCCCCCTAGCCCCTTAATAGATCCACTCCCGATCGTTTTCAAATTAAAAAAATGAGTTTACTTATTTACAAATATTGCAAAATGTTATTGCGTATTAATGATAGACACTACTATCTATCAGTGTCTAGCAGTGTCTATCATTGATAGGCAGTGACATTTTGCTATATTTGAAAATATTTTCAGCAGTTTTATCATTTAAAATTACTTGAGACAATATGGTATGCTTTTCAATTTTATTTTGTGTGGGTGTGTGTGTATATGTATGTGTGTATATATATATAATTCTTTTTTAATTTTTAAGTATTCATTAACCACTACCACAAAAAACATCCACAATGAGGCCCCCCCTCAATTATAACAGAGGTCAACTAGGAAAACAACTATCCCAAAATAGCTTCACTGTCTTCCACAAAAGAAGACTCACTCAAATCAATAACACCCATCTACCCAACAACAATTCTAGAAAGACAGTGCACAATTGAATTAGTAGAGTGATTATAAAAGGGGAAAAAAACAAAATACAAGCTAAACTAGAAATATCATTTGCGGTTTTGCTAACTTCTTCAAGGTCAATTGCCTCCAAATTGAGAAGCTTAACCATGTCGAGAGTGTTCGACTCCACAATAAGCACCTCACGAGACGCATCAAACAGAGAAAAACAACAATGGAGCCCTTTCCAAACTGCACAAGCTTCGAGTTACTTTATTTTCTAAAATCATGATATGTGCTTCAACCCAGCACTCAAGAGAGACTCAAGGGAGTCACGAACCACCTAGCCTAATCCTCTTAATTTATTAAATTCACAATTACAAGCCAAAACGAGTCTAGTTCAACGATATATGATAAGCATTCCCTCCCTTAAAGATCTTATCTACTAAATTAGGTTTAGATTGACTTCCATTAACCATATATATAAGATAGAATTTATTTATTTTTTTCTAATCTAGATTTAGATTTTGTAACTAGTTTGGAAATTTAAAATATGATAATGAGATTTGATGAGAGTAAGCAAAAGGTAAGAAATTAAAGTAGAGGAGTTATAGAATGAGTATTCCCACGTGGATGAACATTAGTTTAGTTGTGGGGGAGCAAGGACAGACCAATCAATTGGCTCCAACGTGTTTGCTCTGCTCTGCAAAATATTAGGCCCCATTTCTTTCTTTCCCTTTATTTTTTTCTCTTTTCCCTACTTTTTTGCCCGACACCTGTCCTCTACTCTACTCATCATTTTTTTCTCCAAAAAGAAATTCCATTTTCCTATTTACATTTTGGTCCTTCAACTTTTAAGATTCTTTCACTTAGGTATATGAACTTTTCATATCTTTATTGTGGTTAAACTATAGAAAGGTTTAAATCTTATTTTGGTCCATGAACTTTCGATCTTATTCTATTTTAGTTTCTAAACTTTAAAAAACGTCCGTTTTAGTTCTTAAATTTTTAAAAAGTGATTATTTTGATCCCTGCTGTTAAAATTATGTTAACTCTTTAAAGATAAAATCTGATTAGAGATAAAATTGCATCTAGTATTGGTTGAGTAAGTTAAAGGTGAAGTAAAATATCAACAATCAATGTGCCAAAATAGTGAACGACAAAAATCTTGGACATAAAATGACTTGAGATTTTCTATAGAAAATCACTTTACCACTTAAGTCAAAATCGAAATCCTAGATTTTTTTTAGCATGACTAACTTATTTGGCAACCTAGTTATAAAAAAATACAAGTTATCTCACTATTATGTTTAAGAGTTAACAAAATCTTAATGACAGAGACGAAAAGAAGCAGTTTTTAAAAGTTTAGAGACTGCGACGTTTTCGAAAGTTTAGGGACTAAAATAGAATAAGATTCAAAGTTCGGGAATCAAAATAGGATTTAAACCATTATAGAAAATATCCTTAAATTTTATAATAAGTTTTGAAAATATCTCTGAGCTTGTATTGAGGATATTTTCTATAATTAGGTTTGATTTAGTAACTGTTTAATTTTAAAAAATGATGTTTATTTTTCCATTATTAGTTACTCATGGTTTTCGTATTTTGAAAAGAGCATAATCAAGTGTTTAATGGGTGTATAATGCAATTTTAATTATGTATATATATGTTTAACATGTTGCCATGAACCTTTATTGGAGTTATTTAAGTTGGATGAGTAAAGAATTATTGGGTGGGAGGGGTACAAGGTGACTAGATTTAGCAATGATGTCTAAAATGATTTCTTTAAAAAAAAGTAAATAAAAAATTTCATCATTCATTTATAACCATTTCGTTTTTTTATTTTTATATTTAAAAAATTGTGATGGTTTCACCTCAATTTTTTATAATTGTTTTCATCAATCCTACATAAACAAGGATTGAATTTTAAACCAAATTCCAAATTTCAAAAACAAGATTTTAAAAGTTTCAAAAACAAAATTTTAAAAGTTTTCCTTTTTTAGTTTTGAAAATGTAACTTGATTTTTGAAAATATTGGTAGAAAGTAGATATCAAAACAAAGATATCTAGAGGTAGAGGGGATGATTGCAGATTTAATTTTTAAAAACAAAAAATAAAATGATTACCAAACAAGACAAAACTTTTGCATTTTCAAAATTTTGGAATCAACTATAGATGATATATCTGTTATATCAACTTAAAATCTGATGTCCAAACTCTCACCTCAAAATTTTTAAACTTTTAAAAATCAAGTTTAATGAGAAAATATACTAAATCTTAAAGTTCTATTACAAAATAGAATCTAGACTTTGAAATTTTGATAAAGGTGCTTGAGATTATAAAAATATTAATGTAATCAATACCTTCCAAATAATAATGCCTATTTAATTTATAAACTTTACAAAGTAGTAATAAGGATTTTATGATGTATAGACAAATAATCAAAGGGATAATAAAATATATTTTTTTTAAAAAAAAACATGATGTAAGGGATGATGCATTGTTTGAAAAAAATGATATATATATTGCAAGTGTCATTTGATTTAAAGATAACCCTCTATCTAAAAAAATGTTATATATTTGCAAGTGTCATTTAACTATAACCCTCTCTCTAAAAGGAAACTTTCACTTAAAATATGTTTATACTTCCACTTTCCTCTATATAAATATCATTTTTCAATGGATCTATTTTCAATCTCTTAAATGATTAATCATCCAATCTAACCTTTTACTTACATTAAAATATACTACTGTATTTTATACAGAATCGCATTAGGATGGTCATTTTATACAATAAATATGGTCATCCTTAACGCGATGACCATGTCTATTGCGACCTTCATTTTTTTTCACGCTTTATTGGGCTTTCACCATGAATATTATGGTGGATCGGAGAAAACTAAAGATTGTGATAGATATGATCATCATGTTAGAGCTATGATAGATATAGTCATTCTTAATGCGATAGTATATGAAATGCGATAGTTCACCTTAACATGTAAGCATAATATTAGATTTCATTTGGTTTTAGGAACATATTATTTACCATTTAGGGAGCTCAGAGTGAATCATCCATACAAAAATTTCGTATAAATATTTCCAATTCTTATAACTGTTTTCTTTTTTTCCCCTGTTTTGCTCATGTACTCTAAGCCATGTGAAATTGTTAAGGTGTACTTGAAAAAGTATGAGCTTTTCTCTTACTATGTATTACCAACCCCATGATTGGTTTCACTTAGACATACAAATATCACACATTATTATTTTGGTTCCCCCCTTCCCCTTTTAAATGTCACTGTCTAATGTTTTTCTATAAATGCACAAGTAATTTTATAAGACATAAAGTTTAATGTGATGTTCCTATCTTACATTTTAATCAGATATAATATATATGTGATTCAAATATTCTCTAACCTTATCATATTCAAACTAACTTTTAGAGGTAAAAAAATACGTAAATGCATGTTTTTGTCAAAATTCTTATACGAAAAACTATGATAACGAATTAGGTATGATTAGGACCTAAAAGGAATTAGTTGAATCAACCTTCTAGTCCTAGGTTTTTCCTTAGTAACTATGACGAACCCTTATGAACCAAAAATCACAATTGACTTGAGAAAAGTAGGGGCTGTGTAAAGTTTCATTTTTTTTCTTTAACAAATTTTATTAATCATGTGTTTTTCTCAATCACTCCACCAAAACTTTGAGCCCATCTCTTCTGTTTAGGTCAAATTAGAAATTTAGTCTATTAATTGATAGATGCTATGTTTCTAGTTCTATTTTTTTAAAAATAATTTTAATTACATCACTTTTTTTTCTATTTCAAATCTCATACTTCGAAATTAATAGTACAAACTTTATAACCGTGTTCATTTTGACTAATTATATCTCTGTTAAACTTTTTGAGTTGGAATTTAATATTTCATTATCATTAACACTGAAAAAGATGATGATGTGGTATGGAATAATATTAAAATGGTTGTTATTTAAACATTTAGTCATGTGATAGTACTAGTAGATGGTAGGAAAAGGTAAACAACTACACAAAATAAGGTATATATGTGCATGCACTGACAAACCCTAAGGGAGATACATATATGTGCATAATGTTCAATCTTAAAAAGTGTGCAATACGTTTCTAAATTTTTAATGGTGTTGAGAATTACTATAAAAATGTTTAATAAAATTTTAGAAGTTTTTCTATTTGATGCCTAATAAATCCTTAATTGATGTATTCAAAGATTAAAAAAAAATTATTCATCTACTGGATCTAAAATTGAATTGTATGTCTAATAGAATGGTAGAAAATTTTCATATTTATTCCTAATATGCCCATGAATTTTCAAAAATGTAAAATAAGTTATCAATGACCTATATGACACAAACTTGAAAATTCATATGCCTAATGGACTAAAAAAAAATCAAAATTAAAAGTTGAAGAGTCTATTAAAAACTTTTTCAAAGAGGATACAAAATTGAAAATCCATGTACGTATGTCATTAATAGTTGGTTGTTTCCTAAGGCTAACACAACCTCTATATATATTTGATGTGCACTTATCGAAAAAAGATCAAAATAAAAAGAATAATAAAGTGTGCTAAAAAACAATAGCACAAATCAGAGAGAAAAAAGAAGTTTTCCTGTGTATTTTCTCAAAATCAATTTCAAATATAGAAGGTAAGAAAACAAATTTCAATGTGAAATAATTTCGAGACCCACAATTAATGTGGAAAACATAGATATGAAACGCTAGTAAAATGGTTTGTAATATTCATAAAACGGTAAATTTCTAGTAAAAATTTGAAGAGAAAAATAGTAAAAAGTTATTTATTGACAGATGGCAGTGGCACCATGCATGTGTGTGAAAAGTTTTCATTTTCACCATAATCGCAATTTGGAAGCTCACATGCAAGTCTTTGTATATAAAATCTTTTAGTAATTCAAAATCTTCGAATGTGGGACAACATACTAGTTCTTCTCAAAATATTTTTAATATAGGTCAAAAGCTCATATCATTCTCGACAATCGATACAATGAATGCTCGTTACTTATTATCATGATATAAGATCAAATTGAAGGAACCACTTATGTAATAGATTGACAGTGTGGAGTAATAATTTCCTAATTGAATTATTGAAGCTAGGTTTTGATGATTTGTGGATATCCTTGATAATGGACTATGTCACTTCATTTTCAATTATGATAAATGGTAGACCAACAGGAATTTTTTCATTCCAAATAGGGGCTTGAGACAAAGTGATCACATATAACCTTTTTTTGTTCTTATTATGTATTGGATGGCTTATTATTCTTCTATTTTTTTTTATTGTGTAGATAGGAGATCGAACCTTCAACCTTGGAAGAAGAAGGTTATGTCAATTATTGTTGAACTAAACTCACTTTGACTCTCTGATTTCTCTTATTTTGTATCAAAAGTAGAATGTTCAATGTCCATTGTTTTATCACTGTCTATATATAAAAAAAATTATAACTCAAACCATTATTTTTAATTTGGGTTAATACTACAAAATTTAAATTTTATATTAATTTTCACAAAATTTTAATCATTTTAGAGATTTGGAAGTCAAGATATAAATTACTAATCGCAAATCACTATATTTAATGTGTGTGTCCATTGCAAATAAAAATTAAAATCGGTTAGTTTCTAAAATTTCTTTATTTTTTTAAATCATTTTTATAAAAGAAAGTTGTGGCTGTCCCATTAGTTTCTTACAACTACTACACTATCAAATGGCCTATCAAGGTAATATTTTTTTTAGTACATGTAGGAAATTCAAACTTTAAATTAAGAGATAGTACATTCCAATCATTGAGTTATACTCATTTTAACATCTATCGAAATAATTGACATATTTTAGAAATGGTTTAAATATTATTTTGGTTTTTGTTCATTTTGGTCCCTCTACTTTCAAAATCTTATTTTTCGTCTCTATACTTTCAACTTTGGTTCATTTTGGTCCCTATACTGTAAAAATGTTCATTTTAGTCTTTGTACTTTCAACTTTTGTTCATTTTGGTTTTTGAACTTTTTAAAAAATAATCATTTTTATCCTTCAAAAATGAAAATGAAGGGACCAAAATGATAACTTTTTTAAAATGTATGAACCAAAATGAACTAAAGTTAGAAGTACAATGATTAAAATGAACATTTTTAAAGTATAAGGATGAAAATGAACCAAAGTTGAAAGTGTGGAGACCAAAATGAATAATTTAAAAGTATAAGAACAAAAATAAACCAAAATAAAAAAATATAAAGACTAAAATAGTATTTAAATTTTTTAGAAATAGTAGTTTCCTTTTAGACAACATACGCATGATCGTGACACCCAAAATTTTCTCTTTCCATGTGACTCAGGCAAGTCAATCATACTGTATAATTGCTTTATTATCATTTTTTTTTGGGTCAAATATCAATTTATACATTTTAAGAATTGTTTTCAATTAATACCTTTAACTAATAATTGTATCAATTTAAATCATAATTTTTTATAAATATATCAATTTAGTCTATTCTCCAAGTTTTGTTCGACCAATATCGTGAGAAACTTATAATTTTAATTAATTAAACTCCTAAATTTTCATAGGCCAATCAATTTAGTCCCTTTATTACAATTACCTTTCTCAAATGTGTATAAAGTTCTTCAAATGTCGGTTGTACAAAATAAACAAATAGAGTAATATTCATGGACGATTTTCAAAAAAATTTTTTTGTCTAAAAGTCTAAATTGATTAATGAAATTTTATAGGTATAATTGATACAATTATAAGTTTGACATAAGATTTTTAAAAAAACCAAACGTACTTGATGGTGCAAGTCCATCCGAACCGTTCAATGAATTGATTTTTTTGATTCAATAATAAATGAAGAATGAGGAATTCAAACATCTGACCTATTAGTGTTGGTCGGAAATATATAGTTTAGGTAGGTGAGTTATAACTAGAAAAAGATAATGGTTTTTGTTTGTTTCATTGTCTCTCTCAACCTTTTATTTTATTTAATTTTCTGAGTCTTGCATATGAGATTATTATAATTTGAATAATGGGTTTAGGTTTGTTAAAAAAGAAAAAGAAAGTGTACGATGATTGGTTGTCTTATTATTTTGGATGTAAATCCTCACGCTGAGACCAATTTGGTTGGTTGGTTGGTATATATGTCCCCCTCTTTCTTTGTTCTTATTTGGATTCATTAGTCTTCACAAACATTTTTTTTTTCTTTTGAGGACCACAACCATTTTTCCATTTTAAATCTTTTTCTTTTTCTTTTTCCTTTTCCTTCTCAATAATACCTACCATTATTTTTATTAAAAAATATATTGTAATTTTGAAATTATTTACTCATATAGTTAAACTAATTTAACAAGTTAAAGTCAGAATACATTTTAGTTAATTCTATTTAGGAATATCTTTACTCATTAATTTGATTGAACTAAATATCTTTATTATTAATTTGATTCAACCTCTTACCTTGAGGTTGATAGTACATATTAATTTATATAAATTGTGCTACGTTAATTTTGGCAAATTTGATATATTGTTATTTGTAAAAAATTGAATAAATCGACCCATTAGGTTATACCATCAAAATTTCAGGGGGTTTCAAAAAAAGAAACATAGAGAAAATTATTTACATAAAGTAATAAAATTTTAATCTTCTTTGATAAAGGTTGATAGAGGCTGATAGAAGTTTATTAGTGATAGAAACTGATAGAAGTCTATCGGTGCCTAGCAGTATTTTTTTTATTATTTCTATAAATAATTTGATATGTTCTATGTGAAAATTTCTTAAAATTTAGTTGATGACCTCATAACAAAATACCCTTTTAGAATTGACCTATGATCCTTCTTTTTAGTATTAGGTTGGTTTTAAAATTTTGGATTAAAAAAATTATTTGATACATAAAATAAATAATCCAATTTGTTATTATTTTTAATTCAATAATTATGAGATGAAAGATCTAATTATTGACCTACTATCTTCTTAATTAAACTGTGCTCCAATTTGACTATAGGACCAAGATATGTTTAGCTTTAAAAATATATATATATAAAAAATGATATTCACTTTGATTCACTAACCAAAGCTAGGTAGCCAAGTGAGAGGATAGAATTTAAGTGATGTATACTGTTGAGAGTTGATCGAAGCAAGATTCAAATTTGTGGGTGGATCAAAATTCAAAGAGTATTGGAAAAGGGCATAGGAGAGCATACATCTCGAAAAGGAAATGTTAGTATTTTAGGGTTCGGGCGACCATTCGAGCTAGTAATATATACCAATTGAGGAATAAATAAGTCGAGATTGGACTGACACTCTACAACTTTGAGCACCTGAAATGTCTTTGACACCCCTATCATCACACGCAAACGTGGATATGTGTTAGAGGATTAATTTATAAAGAGCTCCATTCGACCACTCCAAAAGGAGATAGTAAGTAATCTCCAAAAGAAAGATCCGACCTTATTTCTATATATATTTAGTTGAATAAACAACTCGTAATACTAATTTAAGCATCGAAGTACAATAGGCTTGATAATACATAAGCTAACTTATAAAAAGAAACAGAAACAAAAACAAATTCTAGGGGAAAATAGTAGACATAATGCAAAGGCCATACAAACTTATTATATTATTATACAAAAACTATGGCAATTCTGTTTTAAAGATCACAAAAGGGAGAAAAAAAAGGTTATTGGGTTGTAATCCATGTGATTGCAATGGTGGGTTTTATAATAGAATAAAATAAAGTTGTGGTTCAAAGAGATAATTTGGGGTTTGAGTGGGATTTTGGTCCCCAAATTCTCTAGAAGAAAATAATATTAGGGAGATTATGGTTGGGCCAAACAAGAAAACATCTCAAGCTCAATTATATGTGTATGTTTTCTTTTCTTTTTCTTTTTTTAAAAAAGTAACAAATTACATTTGTATAAAGTAGAGAGCATGTAGGCATGGAGAGATTGGTCAATACTATATTTGTAAGGAAACTAAGTCTACATCCATGCATGTTACTTCTTTATGATTAGTGGTAATTTTTCTGAAATTCATGAAAAGAAGAGATTATTTGGTATTTAAATATACATTTTAAGCAATTATCAACCACATTTAATAAGTTTTTTATAGAAAAATAATGTCGATAAGATTTAAAATAAGGTTTTAAAATTACGACAATATCCAAATGATATCGGTATAATAAAAAACAGTGATGATATATGTAGTTCAATCTTAATATAAGTAAATAAAGTATCATTATCAAATATAATGTCTAATACAAGTAATAAAGTACAATGTTTGGATATATTATTCAACCGTCATCTTTCACTATATATATAAAACCTTAAACGCCTTTTTGTTTTTTATTTTTATTTGTTTGTTTTGTTTTTTAAAATGAAAATGCACTTTTGAGGTAAAAAAAATTGATGTGGTGTTAGAAATGAAATTCAAACTAGAAATTAGCATAAATTAGAAATTTTGTTATCTTCATGTATTGTTATCTTTAATATTTTTTAAATGAATGATTTTAATTTGTAGCGTTATATGAATGAATTATGATGAAAGTCAAACATGAACATGGTTTAGCAGTTAAAGCATCTATTCATTTTTTTCGCTTTTGACCAGTGGTTTAAAATCTCTTCACTACTGATATGTTTGTTATAAAAGAACACAAAAAGAAGAACTATCATGAAAGATAACATGCAGTTGAAGTATCTTCTCATTTTTTGAGATCAGTGGTTCAAAATTTTCAACTATTTATGTTTGTGTTTGTTGGAAAAGAAAACAATTACGTAAGCATGTTAATGGTTGAGAATTTGAATAAAGTGGCTTTAAAAGGGGCAACCAGAGGAATCCAAGCGAATTAGAATTTAAATACATTTCCCAATCTTTAACTCATGTAATTTGGTTAAAATGTTATTTTGATTAGGAGTGTACATCACTTGGTCGGAAACTGACCCAAAAAAAGAGTGTGAAATTTGTTCCACCAGTCGGTTTTTTTAAAGAGGAACTAAGGTGAATGAAAAGAAAAGATTAATTGATAATGTGTTATTGATAGGTTAATAAAATTAGTAATTTTTTAAATTTTAAATCAATCATTTTTTTATGAAAAAAATTAAATAAATCACGTAATGGGTTTGAAAATTAGGCAACATAAAAAAATGATGATAAATGAATACTAAAATAGTATGTTTGGGCTTGGGTTGTGGTAATGGACTTGCTTTTATACTTATTTTTTTATTAAAAAAAAAAAGAAAAAGAAAAAGAAAAACAAATATATATGTCGATCGGTCGATCAATTTTCAAATTTTTTTTCTAGGAAAACCGAAAACCAATCAACCGACCCCTAGCCCCAACCAACTGACCTTAATTCAGTAGGTTTTGGACGGTTTGATGTATATGTATACCCCTAATTTTGGTCTAAGAGTTGTCATTCAAACCGCAAAAATTGAATCGTTTATAAAAACTAAAAGTAACTAAATTGAAAACTTAGTAAACTCGACAATGTCAATTCGTTCCAGTTTGGAAAAAAATTGAAATCGAATTAATTTGGTTCGATTCGATTTCGGTTTTATTTGAAACCAAACCAAACCATTTTTAACTTTTATATATACATATATATATATAATTTATTTATTTATATATTTTTAAAAATGAGTAAATCTGAATTTAAAATTGAACTGTTTTTAATTTAAAGAACAAAATCAAATTCAAAATCAAACCGAACCAAACCAAACTATTTTCTAATTTTAAAAAATATATACATAATTTTTTTAACAAATATCGAAACCGAATTTAAAATATAATCGAATCGTATATATGCAGTTCGGTTTGGTTTCACATATAGAAAATTTAGAATTTCTGATTCGGTTGTGGCCAAACCGAACCGTTTCCATCCTTATTTTGATCCATAAATTTTGAAAACATGTATTTTTGTCATTAAGCTTTCAAATGTTCTATTTTTATGCTTGAGCTTTTAAAATGTCTAATTTAATCCCGTTGACTTTAAAATCAATATTTTCGATTCTCGTTTTTTATTTTTTTTTAAAAAAAAACTAATAATATAACACTGAATATGTGTACTAGTTTGATAATATAGAATAGGAATTCAAACTTTTAACAATTTAACCGATAATATGAGTATTAATTAGTTGAGCTTAGTTCACAACTAAGGCTTTGTTTGGGGTTGATGTAGTTTTAAAATAATTATTGGTAGTTGTGCTTTTAGAAAAATCAATTGTAAAAAGAAGTAAAATAATGTTCGATAAATTTCATCCGAAACTTGAAAAAGTAAGTGAGTAAGAGTGTTTGATAAATAAATAAGTTTTTGGTAAATAAGTACAAAAACATCTTATTCTAGATATAACAACTAAATACTTATAATAATTTTTTTAATTTTTCTCTAAAATTTGAAATAATTGTTTAGTATGATAAATTTTGCTTGTTATAGATTAATTTTTAAATATTAATAAAAATGATCTTATTTTTTTAAAAAAAGTCAATATGATATACTTTTAAAAAAAATTGATACATTTAACTCATGGAAAATAGATTAAATTATATGAGAAATATATAAATATATAAAATAAAACTTTTTTTAAAGTATAAAATTGAAAACTAAATATTAATTAAAAATTCTACCTATTCTAGGAAAATCTAAAAAGCTAGTATAATAGTGCTTACTTAAAATTAATTTTAAGGTAGTTTTTAAAAGTGGTTTTAATGAATTTAATTTAAATATGTTTGATAAAACGTAAAAAAGCGGTTAAGATCTTTTTTCAAAGGACCTTTTTTTTTTTTTTTTTTTTTTTTATCAATGCCAAACATAACCTAAGTTATATGCGGTTAGAAGCATATTCGTGTGCTTGAGATTTGGATTTAAGTTTTTACTTAAAAAAAGTAAAATAAAACACCAACATATCCCTTTGGCCAACCCATTAAACTTTTTTCTTAAATAAAAATTTTAATTTTCTATATTGGAAAAGGTTTACCAATATTATGAAAAGAAAAAAAAAATTTATTACATAGGTGGCACCTGTCTGATGTCATGTGATTGGGGAATAAAAAGATTAAATCGATATATATTTATTCGAATAATAAAGAATTAAAAAATAATAATAATAATAATTGCAACTTTAATTGAATTATGAATAATGGTAATCATTAAATAATCTTAAAGAAATAAAAGTTTGCACATGCCTCGACAGGAATGAGCCTTATATATATTATCCATTTTGTAGTGTAATATTTATTAAATATTAATAATTAATAAGCTAGTGATGTTGACAGAAAATTTCCCTCGTTAACAAAATAAAAGAAGCTTTTAAGCTTTTATTTACCATCAAATATAGAAAAGTAAAATGAAAGACAATTTGGAATTAGATTTATGATCTTTCAAAAATATTTACACTTTATTAAAAAAAAAAAAAAAATCAAAAGTACAAGTCTTTTAATAGTTTTTAGATTTTTTCTATTTATAGACGATATTCACTGTAATCTGCTGAATTAAGCACAAATTCTATATTCCATTATTAATAGTTGAAGAATAATAATAATAATTTATTTATTTCTTATTATTATTATTATTATTATTATTATTATTTTACATAAAATTGATTTGAATCATAAGGCTAAGAATGGGATTTAGGTAGATTTGGACCCTTTAAGCCCAACTCGAGCTATGGGTTATGGGTCATTAATTTTGAAAATGAATCTTCATAGATAACACATTGTAGGCAACTCATTGAAAACTCGTTATGGGACGATACGTGTTTGAAGTATGGTTTGACATCTTAAATTTGGAGTTTATGTAAAAGGTGTAAAAAATTTGAGTATAGAAAAACGGTGTTTGGAGTGTAGGTTGAACATATCCTTTATTTTGAAAATTTGTGTGAAAGAGTTCGTGAATAGTAGTTATTATTCAAGTTACACGAGTTAGGCTAAAGAAGAATATTAAAGACTCAATAAATGAGTTTACCTAAATAACAAATATACATGCATCTTAATAATTAAAATCTACTGAAAGTACTTATATCAATATAGTTCATTGTTCCATGGTAAAATATTAAAAGTTTCAAATAATATACGGTCCACCTAAATTGATGGATGTATATATACCATTAGTTCGACTTGAATTTTGTTAATTTAAAAATTAAATAAATCAATCATTTTTTCGTTTGTCGAAATATAAACCGATATCTCCAATTTTATGTTAAGAAATCGAACCAAATTAATGGTTCAACTTGGTATGGTTCAGGTTTTGTTGAACTTGTATCCTCTCTTGTTAGTTTGTTATTAATTTTTTTTCAAAAAAATAAATAAATAATTTCGATTGATATTTATTTGTGGTATGATATTTCGAATTAATGTTTTCTCATTTTATAAGATTTCATTTATTTTCTTCCATATTCCAGATAAAAAATGATCACTTCTACGTTGAGATCACAAATATATGTTTAATATACAAATAATATATTTAAAAATGTAAATATATATTGAAAAATTGTCAGAAATAACACATTTAGGTATTCACCTTACAAAACTAGCACACTTTTTGAAAACTAGTAAAATAATTTTTCTTGATCCATCTGGGGCGAAATCGAATTAGTTAAAAAATCAACTTTTTCTAACTTTGATTGTTTTGAGCCTTCTCGGTACATGATTACACATCGAAATTTGCTAATTTTTTATGTAATCTTCCCAAATCTTATATTATTTTCAAATTTTCTCTAAACTCAATTATGTTTACTAAATATTATATCAAATTATTATATAATTTTTCAAATCTTTAGTTTATGTTTTTACGATTATATGAATTTCCAAAATTCCAAATGAGTTTTCTAATTATCAAAATAGATTTTTCAAATCGATTCAACATTTTTAATTTTTGGAAAAGATTAAATTTGACGAAAAATTGGGTAATATTTGGTATGTATATAAAATCTCCATGTTAATCCTATCAGAGATTCCATCGAAAAAGCTCAAATAATGAATTTTGGTGTTAATTATGCTCGAGATTTCATCGAAAAAGCTCAAATATATAGAATCTCAGTGTTATTTTACCTGAGATTAACACCGAGATGTACATAATCTCGATATATAATCTGGCGAGATATACTGAGAAAGCCCCAAACAATCGATAAGTTGGAAATAATTGATTTCTTAACTAAAATCTCGTGGTCGATCTTGTTCGAGATGAATCGAGAAAAATTATTTTTATGAATTTTAAAAAGAATACTAGTTTTATAAGGTAAAAATTCAAACATGCTATTTCTAACAATGTCTCATATACATCGCAAATACCATGACTTATATTTAGTGTGTTTAAATAACACGACATATAGTACAAATTATTTTCTCCATGCATTTATCAAATATAACCTAATTTTTTTAGAGATTCAAATATATATCGAAATATATATATATTAGTTTTATCATTTTAAAGATTTTTACTAATATTTTCGAGAATAATTTTTAAATTTTTGGAGAAACTTTACTTATTGATGTAAGTTTTTTTAAAAATACAATTTTAAAAAGTCCATAACATGATTCCTTTACATGTGGCTTATATATATGTATGTAAAAAATAGGAAAGTTTATGTAAGAAAGAAAGGAAAGTTTATAGAACTTTTTATACATATATCCCTGATTTATTTATTAGCCCATGTATAAAACGTAGCCCATGAAAGTGTACCTCAGTTCAGCCCAAAAGTCCATCAAGTCTTCTCCTTGTTACGCCACGTATCGTGACAGCAAACGCGCATTTGAATACGATCCAGTCAATACCCACTAACCATTCGCCACGTCACTAGATCATTGTCACAGACTTCACAGTCGGTCAATTGAACCCAACTCCTCCCAAGACTTTGGCTTTATTATTTTATTTAATTTAAAAAAAAGGAAAAAAAAAACAAAACTCAACTAATTGCAACTACATTCTCAAATTTATAAGTGTAAAAATTGAACTCTCAAAGTTTTATGATTATAAAATTTAGACTCTCAAATTTATATTAGTAATAAAAATTGAACGATCAAATAATAAAAATTAAATCTTCTAATTTATATAATATAATAAGTTTAAGGATCTAATTTTCACGCGTCATAAATTTGAGCACTGACTAAATTTTATAATTGGTCAAAAAGAGAGAGAGAAAAGACTTAGCTCCTAAGCAAATCATACATAAAATATATATATATATATATACACGATAAATTTTCAATTTTATTATTCAAGTCTTACTTCACGGCGGTGCATTCTAGAATGCTACGTGTAAATAATTTTTATATTTGATTATATGGCCTCACACTTTAGACTATTTTTGTTTTGTTTTTGTTTGTGTTTTTTTCTTGAGGAAGACTATTTTTGTTTTTTTCTTTATCACATATTATTTGATTGGTTAGAAATCACTTTGATTTATGTATTTTTATTGAAGTGACACTTTTTAAATTCTTTAATTATCGAAGTTTCTACATTAGAAAATCAAGGTGAAATATCGATTTTGATTAGGTCAAATTGTATTTTCAATCCTTATATTATATACATCATTTTGATATCTTTCGAGCTTTATATTCTTAAATTCATGTTTAGTCACTAAACTTTAAAGTTAATATCTAATTAGTTCCTAAACTTTAAAATTGTATGATATGTTTAAGAATTTTTAAATTTATGTCTAATAGATATCTAATACATTTAAATTTCTTAAACATGGTCGACCTATTTAATATAGATTTAAAAATTATGTCAAAATATACAATAAAAGATTAATTTTGTTTCTAATATATCTACAAATTTATTAACCAAATAGGTTAGGCACAAAATTGAAAATTCAGGGATATATACATAATTAAAATGACTTGTTACACATTTTTAAAAGTCCAAGAACCTATTGAAAATAAAATTAAAAATTTAGGTCGCACTTAATTACCATTTCATTTTTTGTTTTTTGATTCTAAAAATTAAGCTTATTTCTGTCCCATTTTTTAGAATGATTTCCATCTTTGTTAAGTACAATGGTTGAATTCTTAGCCAAATTTAAAAAATAAAACCAAGTTTTTAAAATTTGGCTTGGTTTTTCCAAACCATTGGTAAGAAGTAAGTAAAAAATGAAAAAAATTGGAGGTGAAAATAGTATTTATAAGCTTAATTTTTAAAAATGGAAATAAAAAACTAAGACCCCATTTGGTAACCATTTGATTTTTTATTTTTATTTTTGAAAATTAAGCTTATTTCATCCTTATTTTTTTTACAATAATTTGCATATTTCTTAAGTACAATGGTTGAATTCTTAGTGAAGTTCTAAAAACAAAAAAACTTCTTGAAAGCTATTTTTTTTAATTCTAAAAAATTGGCTTGATTGGTGAAAAGTAGATAGCAAATGAAGAAATTTGGAGACGAAAATAGTGTCCATATGCTTAACCTTAAAAAACAAAAACAAAAAATAAAATAGTTATTAAAGGAGCCTATATAATTACCAAACGGAGACTCAATAATCTAATAAATATTTTGACTAAATTTGTAGTTTAACCTCAATTTTCAATTGAACTTTGGCAGTTTATAAACATATTGGTCTTAAGGGGGTTATCGTTTTGCATACTCGTGGCAAGAGGAATTTGATACATACCCTCCATAAAAGATAGAGATAAATCTCTGCTAATGTATGATTTTTTTCCTATTATACAATCTCTATCTAAATTAAAGTAAGCTACACTCCAAACACAAATTATTATAATCTAAATTTAAATAGTTTACCCTCAATATAAACTATAATATCTTATTATAATAATTAATTTAGTGCTCTAAATACCTCTTAAGTTGTTATAAAGGTATAAAGACTAAATCGATTGTTTAGAGACTAAGTATTTATCATAATAAAAGTGTAGGTACCAAAATATTTTAAAACTTATTTGATTAGTTAAATTATACTTTCCGTCTTTGTACATCACATCTCTTATTAGTTAATATCAAAGTTTGGTGACAATAAGGACTTATTTGAAAATATTTAATTACATTACAAATTTCAGAATTTAAACATTAGGAACTAAGTTGACAAGATGTGCCACTATCTACAAGGTTAGACTCAATCGATATTCCATTTTCTGAAGTAGATTTTATTTTTAAGATTCCACAAGCAATAGAGTATGATCAAAGCAAAGTCTAGGTTCTCTCTCGATCCTAGTAGCCGATCCCAATAGTCTTTCGAAGACCATTACCCCCTGCCAGAACCAAACGAACTAACCTAAACACCTCGAGAACTTATACTCTCACATGACATGACACATTGTCTCCTTTGCGACCTATAGATGAAACTATACGAGTTGGTATGTATTTCTCTTTGTTGAATGTTTTAGTGGTTAATTGCTTAAAAGACCCCTTTTAAAGGTCCAAAATGGCAAATGGCCCAATTTTTTAAAAAAAATGTACGTCCTTTTGTTGATGTCATGACCATGTGAAGTTTGTTATTGTCCTTCTTTTTTCTTTTCCTTCTTTTTCTCCGATGCGAGAAATATTCCTTTGCACGTTGTCTTTTTTCTTCACCGGCTTCTTATCCTCTGTACGTCTTCTTCTTCTTCTCCACGACGAGTCCACGTGAGCAGCTCTGATGCGACTAACCCTGGTAGCAAGAGACGAGAGAGAGATGTGAGTGAGGAAACAAAGAGAGGGCGAGAAGAGCTAGAGCGAGAGACATAGATTTGTGAGTGGAAAAAAAAAGAGGGTGAGACGAGCTAGTGATTTGTGAGTTAAAAAAAAAGAAAGAACAAGACTACTTTTTGCGTACACACGAGTATATTTTGGTAATTTCACCCAAATTTGCGTCAGCAAAGGTTCATTTGATTTTTTTTTTTTTTTTTCAAAAAACGATTCATTTCACATTTTTTGTCTAATTTTTAGGTCATCCATCCAATGGATCCAAGATTCCACAACATGAGATTTTTATTTTTGGTTTTACTCCCAACCCGAAAAGAATTTTTCAAGTAGTTGAGATCTTCACTATGTTAGAGGGTGATGGAAATAACACATTCTGCACTTAATCTCTAAGGGGGCATTTGAGGCAAGGAGTTGATTATTATAGTCACGAGTTATTATAGTTAGGTTATAATAGTTTGTGTTTGAGGTATAGATTATTTTAGTTTGAGTTATAATAATATGTGTTTGAGGTGTAAACTGTTTTAGTTTGAGAATGAAATAGAAAAAACTGTAGTAAGGAATAAAAAAATGAAAAATGAAAAATAGTTAATATCGTAGGAAATAGTTAATACTGTAGCAAATAAGAGTTTTGAAATAGTGTTTACTTAAGCTAATTGAGAACTACAAAATAGTATTTACTGTAGCACAAAGTGGTTATTATAGTGTTAGAATAGTCATTGTCCAAACGGCCCCCAAGTGATAGACACGCTTGACAACAAACATCTTTTTTTTTTTAATCGACACTCCAAAACACCTCAATATCAATGAACCTTTGGCCTAGACGGAAATAAAAAATGTTGTTGGAATCTTGAGAGAAGAACAACTTATTGATCACAAGTGGATTTTTGGCTACATCAATAACTATTTATGAATAGAGTTTGCAACGGGCGGGGGAGGGTTCCCCGTTCTCGTCCTCAATGGGGGATTTTATCCCCATCCCCGCCATTTCAAGGCCGGGACGGGGACGGGGATTTCCCGTCGGGAAAACGGGTCTTCGTGGGGACCCATTCCCTATTTTCCCTTTTATTTCTTTATGAGATTTTTTTTTTGTGTAAAATTATCTTTGGTTTGGGCTTGGACGCTTTAGTTGGGCTTAGATTAGACTAAATTAAAAACTAAGCTAAATGTAAAATGTTAAGTATCTAATAGAGAGAGAGAATATTTAAAAATCTAATTATATATATAAAAAAAATATTTAAAAACCTAGTCAGGTCGGGACCAGGGTCAGGGACGGGGCGGGGACACCCTCCCCATCCCCGCCCCGTTCCCGGTCCGGAGACCCCAAAGATGTCCCCAATTTGACCCCATCCCTGGTCAAACCGAGGATTCCCCGCGAGAAATTTTGCCAATCCTATTTATGAACCATTTCTAAAGTTTTAGAGTCCATTTAATAATTATTTGATTTTTCATTTTTAATTTTTAAAAATTAAGTTTATAAACATTAAATATTCATTTCATCTTTAAGGCTATGTTTGATAACTATTTTCGTTTTTTATTTTTGATTTTTGAAACTTAAGCCTATTTCCTCCCTATTTCTTATAATGATTTTCATCTTTTTTAAGTACAATACTTGAATTCTTAATCAAGTTCTAACAACGAAACAAATTTTTAAAAGCTACTTGTTTTAGTTTTCAAAATTTGACTTGATTTTTTAAATCATCGGTAAAAAATAGATGACAAAAGAAGAAATTTGGACGTAGAAGTTGTGTATCTATACACTTAATTTTAAAAAACAAATAGTTAACAAATAGGTTTTGTTTGTTATTTACATTCTACTAATATTTTCAAAAACTACTTCAAGATTTTAACAAATTAAAAGAATTAAATATATATATTTTTAAAAATTTGATTAAGAAATCAATTCGTTGACTTAAAAAAAGATGAAAACTATTCCAATAAAAAGAAATAGAATTAATTTAAAAAAAATAAAATGATTACGAAACAAAATCTTAATTAAATCGTCTCAATCACATTCAAACTTTAAAAAAAAAAAAAATAGAAATTATTTTTAAATATAAGGTTGTGAATTAAAATATGAAAATACTTAAAACTCTAACCGGTAAAAGCAAACAAACAAACAAATTTCATTTAGAAAAGAATAATAACGACGTAAAAAAAATAGAGAGAAAAAAAAAAAAAAGTGAAGGTGTCACAGCCCCCTAAAAAAACGCGTTTTTTTCTGCCGTCACTCACATCAGCATTGAAGTATTAGTTCAACGAACAACAATAATAACTTAAATTTCAAAGAATAAATAATCAACCAAATAAATTAATTGAACTAAAAACAAAAAAAGTCACAACTCTATTCTCTTAGGCTACATATCTCTCGTCCGAAAAGAATCACAATTGAATTACAACTTTGTTTTTATTTTTTAGTTTTTAAAAATTAAACTTATATTTTTCTATTTTTTTATAATAATTTATATCTTTTTTTAGTATTATTGTTGAATCCTTAACTAAATTTTTATTGAAAACCATTTTTTTAGTTTTCAAAATTTAGATTGATTTTTTAAACTATTGATAGGAAGTAGATAAAAAGGGAGAAATTTAAAGATGCACATGGCGTTTATAAGCTTAATTTTAAAAAAACAAAAAAAAAAAAACAAATGTTTTGTATTTAATAGGTCATTAGTTATTGAATAAAAAAGCATTAGTTATTGAACTTTCAATTTTGTATTAAATAGTTCTTTTAGACCTTCAATTTTGTGTCTAATATATTTTTAAATTTAAACATTTGATTCTATATCTCATGAGAAACAAAATTTTCAATTTTGTGTTTAATAGGTCATTGACCTATTCAATATATTCTTTTTTATTTTACAATGCTAGTAAACGCATAATAAAAAATTCAATGTCTTATCAGATACACAATCTAATTTCATGTCTTATAGGTTCATTAATCTTTTTTAAAAAAGTTGAAAATACTTGATATCTATTAAATACAAAATTGAAAATCTCATGACTTATTAGACATATTGTGTAAAGTCCAATAATCTATTTAGATACAAGATGTAGAACTTATTTAATACAGTTTGAAATTACATAATTTTATGGTCAGATCGTGATTTTTCATATATAAATGTAACTAAGGTATCTCCTTCGTAAAGGATTTCACCATAATGGCGAAGTATGAGAATAGTTGCAATTATACATTCAAACTTCAATTATAAAAATGAGTTCTCAAATTTATACGAATACTAAATTAAACCTTCAAACTTACAATAGTGGAAGAAATTAAACCCAAAATGAGAAAAAAAAACAGTTACATTTTTATCATTTACGAATATAATTTTAACAATTGTATGAATTTGAAAACTCACTCTTAAAATTGAAAAGATACGATTGCAACTATTATCAAATTATAAGAGTAATTTTTTTTTAAAATTCTTTTTAAACTTCTAAATACTTTAAAAAATCAAAAAGACACAAATTTAAAACTCGGATTAAATTTGTAGCTTAGCCTAATAATTAAAGAGGAAAAATTTTCCACTATATTGACAAATCTCTACGGCATCCTTCATTTCCTCGAAACTTCCCTTTTCCCCTCTCATCTTTTCCTTATTTATCACTCCATTTCTCCACCAACTTTCTCTTCATACACCAACTCTCTTTTTTAACTCTCAAACTCCCTTCTTTTTTTTTGTTTAATTTTGCTTCTTTATTTGTTCTTCTTTTTCGACGATTCCGAGGTGAAAGAAATTCAATTATGGATCAAAATTACAACAATCTTCAATCGTTCTGGCAATTCAGCGACCAGCTTCGGCTTCAGACTGCTAATCTTGCCAATTTGTCCACCAATGATTCCATTTGGAGCAACTCCTTTGTCTCTAAGAAGAACCACAACAACTTCGATGTTCGGGTCGGAGCCGAGCTTGGTTCTTCTAACTCTAACCCCAAACTTGCCTCCGACCTCAATACTTTTAATAACGGTACGTTTGCTTAAGTTTATAGATTACGATAAATATGATCTTTTATCCGTTATTTTAAACGATGCCTTCAAGTATGTGATTATGAATTGATATAAGCATAACAATCTATATATTTATTTTTAAAATTGTCGATTTAGAATTTCCAATCTTTTATTATAGTCTATTAACATTCTTTTTTAAGGTTTTAATTTTAAGAATTTCTAATTTTTAAATTTTTAATTAGATATCTGATAATTTTCAAAATTATCGAATAAGTCAAAGAATTATCCAATTAAAATGTTGAAAATCTATTATTTTTTCTTTTAATTTAAGAATCCCATGATTTAATGACCGTATAGTTACTCTACTTCTTGTTTGGCCTAAAAAATTTATGATCCATTAAAAAAACATCAATTTAATATTTTATTAATTCTTTACACAAAATTGATAGGACTAAACAACTAAGTTGTAATTTAATAGTAATAATTATTATTTGAATAAAGCTTTCTAGCTAATGTGGTGTCTTTTCACAGACGGTTGGAACAGTTTCAAAACGGACGGGTCGGATCTTCTAAATATGAACCCGAAGCCAATTGGGTCGGGTTACAAAATCAAGGAGCCGGCGAACGATTACCAAATGTGGAAGAGTTTCAAGCCGGGATCCGGGTCCGATCTTATAGGCACCAGTCCGAACCCGAAATATATCGGGTCGGGTAACACTAACCTCAACGATCAAGCGAACGATTTCGGATCATGGAACAGTTTCAAGTCAGGAATCGGGTCAAATTTTATGACTCCGAAACCGAATCCCATCGGGTCAGGCACAACCCAAAAGGATCCAGTGAACGGATACGGATTATGGAACAATTTCAAGCCAAAAACCACCGCCGATTACAACGGATTCAACGACGGGTGGAAAATCAACAACGGAGGACCAACAATACCGGTGAAAAACCAAAACCCTAAGGAAATCGGAATTAACAGCAAGGGATTGTCCTACAAATTGGGGGTTCCGGCGAACACTAACGGGAATTTCAATTGGAAGAACAGCAGAGGGAACGGCGGGGAGGAGGCGGAGCAGGGCGGAGGGAAAGGGGGGAAGAAGGGGAATAAGGGGAAAAACGAGGCGGAGAAGGAGAAGAGGTTCAAGACGTTGCCGGCGGCGGAGGCACTGCCGCGAAACGAGAGAATAGGCGGATATATATTTGTGTGCAATAACGATACGATGGCGGAGAATTTGAAACGGCAGCTTTTTGGGCTGCCGCCGCGATACAGGGATTCGGTTAGGGCAATAACTCCGGGGCTGCCGCTTTTTCTGTACAATTACTCTACACACCAACTTCATGGAGTTTTTGAGGTGAGGATTTTTTTTTTTTTTTTTTTTTTAATATTATCATTATTATTTAATATTTCAATTTCTAATAAAATTTTAATCGAGATTAAAATTTGTTTTTTATTCTTCAACTTTTATGGAGGTAACCATATCTCTTAATTTTAATTTATAACTTCAAATTTGTAATAACTTAAGCATAATCATTTCATTTTTGTTTTTGTTTTTTAAAAATTAAGTCTATAAACATCTTTTCTAATCTCTTGCTTTGAAATCTATCTTTTATCTATGTTTTAAAAAATCAAGTCAAAATTTGAAAAGAAATAAAAAGTAATTTTTAAAAATTTATTTTTTGTCTTAGAATTTGATTTAGAATGCAACTCTTCTATAAACCATAGTAAGAAAAGGAAAGAAAATAACCTTAATTTAAAAAAAATAATAAAAAAAAAGTTACAAAATGAGGCTTTAATCATTAAGTTTTGACACCTAAGCATAAATTTTAACATTAGTTCTATCTATAAATTTCTATGTTTTGTTATAGGGTTAGTGTTTTTAAAAACCTATATAAAATTTTTATAACTAGAAAAATATTAGTTAAAAAAATCTCGTTTTTATTTTTAGAATTCAGTTACGAGTTCAAATTTTCTTTTTAGGAAATATGAAAAATATAATTGAAAAAATTGAGAGGAAACAAGTATAAAATTAAAAAATAAAATCATTTCTAAATGGGACATTAGCTTCTATATTTTCGAATTTATAACAATTTAATTTCTATATTGAAAATACTTATTACACACAAAATATGAATATATTGCTAAAAATGTTTTGACATACTACTTACAAACTTTAATATAATGTTTTTGAAAATTCTGAGAACTAGTTGGGATAACATAACCTTTTCCTAAGAAATTAGTTTTGATATTTAAGAAGAAAAAAAATCAATAATTTGAGTTTATTTTGAACTTCTAAAACCCATTTAGAAGGTAACATGCATAGTATCTTCTTGACTATTGTTGAAGTATTTTGTGATTATTAAATGAAAGTTTAATAGTGAATTAATAAAAGTAAAAAATAAAATAATGTCAGGCTGCAAGCTTTGGAGGGACAAATATTGATCCGACGGCTTGGGAGGACAAGAAATGCCCTGGAGAATCCCGTTTCCCTGCTCAGGTATAATTTTTTTAATTTTATTTAATTTAATTTTTTATCATCTTAATATAATGTTCAAAATTAAATATATTACCAAATTTATTTCTCAATCCAGATTAAAGTAAAAGATTGATAAATGATTTTATTAGATATAAAATTAAAATTTAAGTTTGATTTTATTTTAAAGACTCTAAATTTGAAGGACAAAGTATGGCCAAAATATGAAAGTTAAGAAGTTAAAGTTGCAATTTTGATCCTTATTAAATGGTCAAATTATAAATTTAGTCTCTAAATATTGAATTTTGTGTCTATCTAATCGTTGAAATTTTAAAAGAGTCTAACCAGTTCTTAAAGTCCCATTTAATAACAATTTGATTTTGAAAAATTAAGTTTATAAATTCTATTTCGATATATAATACTTTTGTTTTGTTATTCACTTTCCATTAATATTTGTAAAACCTAAATTAAATTTTGAATTTTTTTTTTGAAATCTTGTTTTAAAGGAAAATGAGCGAAGTTATTTATAATTATAGCAGTCTATCGCGGTCTATCATTGATAGAAAATGGCATTTTGCTATACTTGAAAATATTTTCAATAATTTTACCATTTAAAACAATTATCAATATCACTATCCCTAAGTGATAAAACTCGATAGATATCTATTAGTATCAGTAATAGATATTTATCGTAATCTATCGTTGATAGATAGTAACATTTTGCTATACTTGAGAATATTCTAAGCAATTTTACCATTTTTAATAATTACTCTTTATTTATCCAAATTGTTATATAAAATCTCTCTATATATATCTTTAAAGATTATACATTTTACTTTGCAATTCATAAAGTTATCAATCCAAACTTAAATTTTAAAAATAGAAATCTAAAAATAAATCATTACCAAACGAGACCTTAACTTTTACTTTGTATTTTAAAAAGTTTAGAAATTAAATTTATAATTTAACCTCGATAAAAAAAGAAAAAAGAAAAAAGAAAAAATGACTAAAGATATTTATGAAATATGGTATAGGTGAGAGTGATAAGAAGGCAAATATGTGAGCCATTGGAAGAGGACTCATTTAGGCCAATTCTTCACCACTATGATGGCCCTAAATTCCGCCTTGAGCTTAGCATTCCGGAGGCCATTTCTCTCCTTGATGTTCTTTCCAACCAAGATTCTTAACTTTTGAACACTTATTTAACTCTAGCTAGCTACAATATATCTTCATGTAAATACTTATAAGTCTTCTCTCTATCATATGATATCATATATGTAATATTGTTCAGGATGGGGAGCAAAAATTTTACTGTATACTACATATAAATAATGGTACGTGCAATTGAGATATTTTTATACTACCTTCAATTTTAAATTTTGGTCTAGTAGCAAAAGTACATTTTAGATTCTTAAGTTTATCCATGATGTTAAATTTCTGTCGAGATGTTGACATTTTCATATTTCTATGGAATCGACTTTGACATGAAGGGTAAATTGATATTTCCTATGAAACATAAAAAAATAAACAACAAAAAATCACTCATGTAAATATGATATAAATAATAATTATATTAACTTATTTAGAAAGCTGAAATGTTTATTTATTAATTTGAATTTTTTGATTTTATAATTTTTTTCATAAATATTCATCAATATTGCCGTTTTATCTGACCATTTTGAGACGTTAACATTTTAACCTTTGAGTTTTTCTAGATGAATATGTTTAGCATAGCTTTAGTTGATGAAACACAGATTACCAAATTTCGATAGTAAATGGTTTGATTCCTCACCACGTGAACTTCAAATAATGATGATAATAATAATTTATATCAATACTATATATAATAAGTGTCATGACGAGAGAATCTTTTTCTCTTCATCTCCATTTTGTTATTCATGTTTTAATAAATGCCAATTATACTCCCACCTTTAATAAATTGTACCTGTTCATCTTATTTCTTTTTATTTTTTTTAACGCATGATCTCTTTTACGAATGTGTATGAAAAGAGAGGAGCAACGAAAAACAAATTAAATCAAATACACTCGCACTCACTTATAACTAAAATCAACTCGCCCGATCAAATTGAAAATTTAAAATTGGGATATCTAGAGAAAGTGAATTCGAACTATAAACATATATTGAAGCCATATAAACAAGTGTTGAAATTTTTTACAATAATCTAACCAAAAGATCACATGATCCCATTACTTAAAATTGATCATTATATAATCCCCTCCATCCTCTTATTTCACAACTTTCTCTTTCAATTTTCCCTTCATCCAAACACCCAAATTCCACAAGCATTTTTAAGTATAAATGACATTGAAGAAACACAAGTATAAAAATGCAGTTCATATTCATCATCTTCCTCCATTATTCTTTGCCATCAAGGATTGTTTTAATGACAGGCAGGGCAATGAGTCAAACCATTCTCATTACAAGCTCCACATCTCTCCTTTGTCTCCCCTTTTATCACTTTGCAGCTCCCTCCACACTCCAGACATGGCACAAATCTCGCTCCGCCGCACCCTTCGCACCCCTGACGACCTGCTCCCGTCTCCACTGCTGCTCGTCGTAGTATTCTCCGAAGCTTCCCCACTTCATTTAGTGCCACAACCTCTTCTGCCCCTCCGATATACCTGCTCAAAATAATTAAATCGATCTTATTCTTCGGTTTAAACTTTCGAGTTTGGTTCGTGATGTAACATAGTATCAAAGCACTAGTTAAAATCATGCAATGCCGTTTCCTTTTCAACTAATATTGGTAATCACTTGTATTAATTTTGAAGCCCAAAAGTGAGTGAGGAACAATATATATATATAAATAATAGAATATGTGAAACAATAGTAAGAATACAAATAAATAAATAAATGCTTGAATCTTTTCTCAGTTTAGTCCTTGATCTTTAATAGGTTCGATTTAGTCTTTTACATTTCAAAGATTTTTCAATAATATCCTATTTAATAAAAACTACTAGAATCCATCAATAATCAAACTTACATAGCAAACTCAAAAAATGAAAACTTATAATTCTCAATTTTTTTTAAGAGATTCTTTTAGAATCAAATAACAAGTTCATCATTTGAATTTAGTTTTTAAAATTAAGCTTATAAGCACTAATTTCATTTTTTTTTTTTTTAAAAAAATTGCTATTAACTTTCTACAAATATTTTTAGAAATCAAGTCAAATTATGAAAATTGGAAAAGATGGTTAAAAAAAGTTATTTTTATCTTTAGAATTAGGCTTATTTAAAAATCATATTTAAACCACTTAAAAAAACAAAAAAAAACAAAATTTTTACAAACCATACTTAAGATCATAAGTAAACTTATCATCAACTAATTTCAAATTTTAAAAGCCACTGATGAAAAAAATAACCATAATTAAACATGTAAGCAACGAAATTAAATATTTTTAACATAAAAAAATTAGTGACTAAAATATATATTTAGTTCAAAAGAGTTTAGTAGTTAGTTAATAACTACCTTCCCTTCACAAACATCCTCGGCACCGTCGCCTCGTCTCCAAGCAACTCCTTGAGCTCCTTCAAAAACTCGCCGTGCAACGCCACGTCACGCTCGTCGACGACCACCTGCTGCAACTCCAGTACCGACTTCACTCTGTTACAGTCCTCAAACGTCCGCCGTACGCCCCTCAACGACGTCGTATATAGAACCACCGTCTCCGCCCCTCCCGGCGGGCATCTCTCTGGAAACTCGCTCAGCGGGTCGAACCGGACCGGTTTCTGCCCCTCTCTTTCTCTCTCCTCTCTGTCCCTCACTAGAAATATGTTCTCCTTAACCGACTTGAACCGGTCTGGGTCTCCGGTTCTTGGCTCGGGTTTTTCCGGTCCGGGTCTAAGAGACGCCGCTTTCCTCAACCCAGAAGGTTTAGACTCGGCGGCCGGCTTGGCGGAGGGCGACAACTTAGCGTCGAGCTCCGCCACTGTGTGGAAACTCGAGCTCTTACGTGGAGGTTGTTTAGCGACGACGACGGCGGGGACGGCAGGGGGTTTCGTCGGCGGTGGTCCTGTAACAGGGCGGAGAGCAGGTTTGAGGTCTTCAAGGGCTTTACTAACCTCATCCCACGAATGAGGAGCTTCAGACTCGAAACTACTGAGCTTCTCCAGAATCGGAACCGGAACAATCGGCGGTTTCTCCTCCTTTACCGAGTCCGCCGCGGGCGATGGCGGCAGCTCATCCATGACTTTAACCCAAGGCTCCTCTATGGCGTTTATGTCAAAAACCGCAAAGCTCGCGGGCGCTGGACGGTATACATCGACGGTGGCCTCGATTCGCTTCGAAGAGGAGCACCCCATTGCCGTCGATGAACTTTCCGGCGTCTGGGTATGGGATTTTTTAAAGTTATTTTTTAACTAATTTTTTTCTGGGTGTTTGAGTTTATGGTTTATAGAAGGGTGGAATTGGAAATGTGGTGGGAAATTAGAAGGGGACAAATTGGGGATTCTTTGTGTGGTTGAAATGTGAAAGAAACGAGGCTTATCGGATTTTGAAGTTCTTGTGTAATTCTCTACAACGCCTCAGGATGAGAAGTGGTGGGTGAGTGAACACGTGGATTAGGTGGTGTTTGCCACGTTGGCTTTTTGGGCGGGAAGATTGGGAATTAGTGTTTTATTTGGATTTTTGGTGGGTGGCTTGCAAAGTTGGCCCATCTCTCAATCACTATAGGTTTTGGAATGTTGGAGTTGAATTATTAAATCAAGAAAATTAATTAATTTGTAGAGTTACATATTTTGTGAGTCAAAATATCATTATTTAATACGAGTTTAGAAAATTTGCATGGAACGCTTATGGTTTTAAAATTTAGAGTTAAGAAGTATGTGTTTGGAATATAGAATTATTTAGTTGAAGCGAGAGAGAGAAATGATTGAATATGAAATTCCTGGATAAATGTATAAACTTCAACGGTAAGAAATATTAAAATTGATGAAGTTGAATTATTTAACACAAATTTGTAACGTTGGTGATTCAAACATCATCTTTATGTTTAGAAAATAAAGTTGTTTAACTTGAAGTTTTGAAGTTTGTAGGTTAATTTCTTTTGTGCTACTTTTTTATATCAATTAATATATTAACACTTTTTTATGTGACAATAAGATTAGGTTTACTATTTGGCTAATTGTATTGTTTTTCATATTTGATCTTAAGATTGAGTAAAGAATAGGTCATGTAAAAAATTTTCAAATCAAAGAAAATTTAGAGATAATTTGTAAGATTTTTATTTAAACGACATTTACTTAATTTAAATTCGTAGAACTATAATAATCAAATTGAAACTACGCTCGAGTTATAAAGACAAATTAGTAATTTAACCATATGCTCTATTGATTTTTCAAATTATTTGTCTCCTCATCCAAATTTTATTTAAAAGATAAGTATGTTTAGGAATTTAAGAATCTAATTAAATTTTTTAAAATTTTAAAAAATTAATTAGACACAATGAAATTTAAATATATATCTCAACTAGTTGATTACATGTGAAATGTTTAAATTTTCACTTCACATTCTTTAACTAAAATAAATGTTTAAAGAATAAGAACTGATGTTATAATTTAACAAGAAAAATAAAATCTTTGATTGTATCATAACAAGACTTTAATGAAAATTATTTTATTTTATTTTTTTGGTGCTTCCACTAACAAAAGGATAGAAGTATACATTTTTAAGACAAGAATGTGAATCAAGCTGATTTTAGATTAATTCTACAATTTCCCCCCCTTTCCCCCCCTCTTTTTTGGGTTTTTTTCTTTTTGATAAATTATTATTTTTTTTTTTAAAAAAAACCCTAAACTTTGTATTTTGTATAAAAAAATGCCCTGAACGTTCAAAAGTTAAAAAAAAAAAAAAACCCTTAAACTTTCAAAAAGAGTTAAAAAATGCCCTTGCCACTAATTTTTTTTAGATAGAAACAATTAAATTTTTGTTTCAAAAATACCCTTAAACTTTTAAAAGTTAAAAAAATATCCTTAATTTAAAGAAAGTTAAAAAAAAAATACCTTCACTATTAATATATGAACAAAAACCATTGATGCCTTATTGCAAAAATAACTTTAAAATTAAAAGAAAGGTTTAAAAGTGCTTGTACTATTAATATGATGATCAATTTGTTTGAAGTTTTCTTAAATTAAAAAAATCCAATTTTAAAACAAATTATACAAATATCCTTATTTTTTTTCGTATAGATAGTTTATTGTTCTATTAATTTTCCAATTCTTAGCTTACACAAATTTTCCCAGCAACCCAAATTTTAAATTAAATAATAAAACCCCACAAAATCTTGTAAAATTTCAAAGTCATATTCTCTCCTTAAAACATACAAAAATGATAAATAGTCAAACAAAAAAAATATATTAGGCTATTAATAGACACTCAACAACTAATATACATATTTGTTAGAACATTTAAGTCCTAAAATCCCTTGCTGCTTCCCTTATTCTCTTGTTTCTTATTATACTCCATATATCTGAACTGAAATGTATAATTTTATTTATTTATTTTTTTAAATAAATAAATATTAACCAAAAGAGGAGTAAGAGAGTTTTGAAGAAGGGATGAGAGAGAAAAGATGAAAAATAAAGAAGTAAGACGATATTAATAGTTTTTGTTCATATAGTAGTAAGGGTATTTTTGAACATCTTTTAAAGTTTAAGAGTATTTTAAAATTTTTGAAAGTTTTGGGATATTTTTGACACAAAACACTAGCAATTTTCATCCAAAACTAACGGTAAAGACATTTTTTTAATTCATTTTGGAAGTTTAAAGGTATGTTTGAAACTTTAAAAAATTTAAGGATATTTTTAATAAAAAAATACAAAGTTTAGAGGCATTTTTATAATTTAATTTTTTTTCAAAAGCTAATGACCTGTTTGGATTAACTAGAGAGAAAAATGTTTTTCAAAAAAATCATTTTTATTTAAAATCTTTTGATAAAAACTATTTAAAATACACTTTGAAAGTATTTCAAAAGCTATTTTGAAGAGTTGCTAAACACTTCAATTTTTTTAAATAACTTATTTTCGAAATTAAACAATTAAACCAAATACACCATTACTTGAGAAGTTCAAAAAAATATTATGACAAATCAAGACTGAAAATCTAAACATAGTTAATAGATAAGATATCAATTACCAGAGGTCCATCCTTCGACCCCCAACCCATGATGGTTGAACCAAATGAATGGAAAAAAAAAGAAAAAGAAAGAAGAAAGGCAATATCCTTTCCACAGCGAGGTAATCAGAAATTCAATTGAGATTCAAGCTTTTGGATGTGATGTAAAAAAGTCTTAACCATTTGTTTACTGGAGCAACAAATTGTAACCTCCACAACTTCATTGAGAGGGAAGTTAATAAATTAAACAACTGCAGCTTTAGAAAGTTGCTATTACAGCATTCTTCCAAGTCTAGAAGATTACATGTAATTGCTATATATATGCACATATTTGTATGTATAGACACAGTCAAATAGTAAAGCTCAGCCAAATATATTCATATGACCTAAAAAAATTAGCCGTTTGAAGAATACATCAGAGTGAAAAAATATTGTATCGTTAAAGAGGAAGAGGTTTCAGTTTACCTCATTTTCCTCCATTTTCAGGGACCCCCCCTTTTTTTTATTTTTTTGTGGGGTCAATCCTTAGAAAATGTAGCTTCTCCTCTGTATTCTTCCATAAAGGGTGAAGGGTATCCAAACTAGAACTACAAAAAGGAAAAGAACAGTTGCTAACTATATATGAAGGCGAGAATTACTGTCATCATGCTGCTAACCAGTATCCATACCCAACCCCCGCTGGTCGAGCACGTCTTCTCCGATTGACAGTCTCCAAAAAACATGAGAATTTTAGCTGCTAGTAGCCTCAGAGTTGCAATGCACATGAAAAGAAAACTCACTGCTAGTACGGCGAGTTCTTTACTTTCCAGCTTCGCTTGGTTGCTTAAAATTTTTTCAATATCTAAGCTGTAATGAGGGTTGGGAGTCAAATAAAAAAAAACCATATATGCAACAAAGTTATGAAAAGAAAAGAAGATTTATATGCAAAACGAACATTCAGATAAATATGTAAACAACAAATTAATGAACTCATCCCAACTGTCCATCAAAATGCTACCATGTTGTATTATGCAAACGTAGTCCATTAGATTCTTCTTACACTTATTTGCTCTTTTGTTTTTGAGAGTGGGTTTGGAAAATAGAGGTTGGCCAATGGTTTATGGTCCTCAATCTGGACAACTCCCTTAAAGTTAAAAAAATTCATACAATAACTAACATTTTAAGCCTTTTAATAAAATGTATAAATTCAATGATTCATCCAATCCTAGTAGAGATGTCACTTTTCTCCTGGTAACCCACCCCCTAATGGTCAGGGTTGGGAGGGGGTATTTTTCCCCATCACCTAAACGGGAATGGAGACAGAGAATATGTTCCCCATCCTCATCTCTGTGTCCCTTGTTGAAGAAGAGTTTAGCCATTTAAATGGGATACCGCGTGGAGAATTAACCATTAAATTAAAAATTTATTTTAAAAGTCATTTATATGAGGAGGATAATTACCTACAAGGAATCCATCCCCAGTCCCCACAAAATCTAACTGGAATTTCAAAGGGAAGGGGTAGGGGCAACAAAGCCATCCCCGTTGCTGCCCTGATAACACTCGTCATTCCGAGTGAAAAATCAAATAACTGATTCTACTGACATCATGACAGAAAACTAGTTTTGGCGAATATAAGACATACCATTAACTAAACAGACACAGCTAGTTAATTGCGAAAGAAAAATAAGTACATAAATCTTATGTATTAGGAGAATTTTTTTATCTAACCTGAGCATATTATTCTCTCTGACCAATTCATTCATTTCCGACGTAGCAGCAATCTTCCATGACTTGAAGTGAGCTATTTCCTTCTCCTAAAAAACAGTGAAGGTACACGTATTATTAGAACGATGGAAGCTGTTTATTGTAGTAACTAATCAGTAAAAGCAAGAAAGTAGTAACTCACAATCATTTCCTTCCCAACCATGAGATCCTTGATAACTAACTTAGTATTCTCCAGAAGCAATGATATTCTAACTATCTCCTTTTCAAGATCCGGTAAAAGTTTTCCTTGGCGTCGGTTCAATTCTTTGATGTACTCCTCTAGCACAGACAAATTAGTCTCAAGTGACTTCACCTTTTGCATCAAGATCTTCAGGACAGTGTCACCAGGTATTCTACCGTTCAGCTGTTGTCTAGCTTCAATTACAGGGTCAGGAAATTTGTTAACATTCCCAGGATTTTTTGCAACCTCTAGAGCAAGACTTGTCGGATCATCCGTGCTTTCTGCCCCTGCACCAGCATTTGACAAGTTATTTTCATCATTTTCTATCTCATTAACTGAACCAACATCTGATTTTAAAGAAGGCGACGCAGTTGAATTAGGCTCTTCTAGTGAAATTTTCTTGGGAGCAGTTTCTGAAGAGGTGACAATGAGATCTTCAAGCATCCTCTCCATGACATCAACACCATAGACTTCTACTATACTCAATGTGCAGTAAAACTCTGATCCATAATGACTAAGCAGATCCAGCTTTAAGTACCTAGCCCATTTTGGTTCAGGCAGCTTGAAGACTTGAGCATGTTTTACATTAGCAGCAACAAAGTTTCCCAAGTTAGACCATATCTCAGTTGGATAGCTCAAACTGCCAGACAAATTGAATTCCTTGAAATTAGAAGAATAATGTTCAAAATTTGCAATTTTCACAGTATCAACTAAGGTCTCTTCTGAGAGCTCAATCACAACGTATTTCCCTCCCACAGAACAAGGATTCCTCAGGTACTTATCATGGTCTTTCTCCAATATATTAGATGCTCCTTTTGCTTCCTTGTTATGAGCAACCACCTTTGCACCCTTTGAAGCAGATGCATAGTTGTAATCCGACCCATCTGGTTCAAGCCGATGAGTGATGTTAACTAACTGATTAGGCACTTTTCCTTCTTTATCTTTCATGGTAATGTTGCGAAATTCATCCAAATTAAGATATGTGGGGCGAGAACTTCTGCCACTAGGACCTTCCTGATGTTCTGTTGAGCTTGGTTTCTTCTCTGGCTGTTGTACTTTACACATCAAAGATGAATACCCAAGTGCACTCAATATTGCTTCTTCAAATGCCTTTGTTTCTGGAAGTGAGTAATTGGAATTTGCATGGTTGTGATGAACATAGGATTCATTACAGTTCATTGATACATTAAGTTCAAAAGAGGATCCGGATGTCACACTATTGCTTCCATTTGCTATGGATGAACAATCGTGACCAAGCTTCTGATTTCCATGAGTGTGGCAAGAAGTGCTTCTGTTTACAGAAGAAGAATCTCCTAGAAAACATAACTGCAGTCATTCTAACCTAATTTAAGGTATAAGTAAAATGAAAAACCTTTCAAAAACATTACAGGGAGCCAAACTACTGCCATCCTCATCAAACAGAGAAAAGAAAATAAGGCACTCACATAAACCAATTCAAACCAATATAATAGATGCAGAATCAATTACTTTCTCCCCAATATACACAGATTTGCGTAATAATTGTGAAAAAAGTGACATTAATGATTAAACAGTGCCAATTAAACAGTATGCTATATTCTATTCCACATAATCTTAACACGCAATAGGAATCAGAACACAACCCAAATGAAGAAATGGGGAGTTGAGATAACCCAAAATTAGTTATAAATGATAAGGAACAAAATAAGAAGAAACCAAAAGAAAAAACCAGGAGACAAAAGACATTAAAATGGAAAGAAAATAAAAAAGGGGAAATGGGGTTGGAGGATTGTACCAGAGTCGCCATAGCCAAGGACGAGCTCGGAGTATAATAAGCAGACAAGACAAGAGAGGGAAAAGAGCAAAGACCAAAAGAAGTCATAGAAACTGGTTCTTTTGTTAATGCAGTTGTTTTGGTTTTGGTTGGTGTGATCTTTCTTGCCATTGTTTCTGGTCCTCTTCTTGCTCCGATATCTGATGCACAACAGATCATCTCGAGGATTCTGCATCTTCTTCAACTACAAAAAATGGCGGGAGAGGAAGAGAAAAGGGAAGAAGAAGAAGAAGGGGAAATTCAGTGAAAGGGAAGTCTGAAAATGGGAAATGGTAAATGGAAACGCCATGGAATTTTGGGTTTGTAAGTTTGTGGCTGATCCATTGCTCTCAACTCCAGAGGTAGCGGAAACTACTTTCAGCCATTTGAAGAAGAGCGTTTAATTCGGGGGGTTTCTTTCTTTCTTGTATTAATCAATGCCAAATGATTTGTTCTTAAATTTTTTTTCGCTAATTTGTTTGCCTTTGCTGACGTGTAAAAAAATAGGATGAAAACAAATAAATTTTAAGATAAAAAAGGAAAAATGTTTTTTTTTATTTTTTTTTTATTACAATTTGTAGGATAGAAGATAAATCTATGAGATCAAATTTTAAGATAAAATTGTTTTTTTAAAACCATACGTGGATAGAGGATCAAACTTCTAAAATTAAGATAAATAGTACATGGTTAAGACTACTCGAACTATTAAGTCATATATTTAGTAACAAAAATTTCCAGGTTTGTGCCTAGTTGGACACTTAAATTGTGTCTTATGGAACTTAATTTTTTTTTGGACAAATATCAATTTATACCCTTAAATTTTGGGGATTGTATCAATTTAAACAAGTTATTTAGATTGGGGGCTATTTTGAAAGTTAATTAGGAAAAGGGAGTTTTCAACTTATTTAGGGGAAAGAGGTAGTTTTTTTGTCTCCATCCGAATGCGTCTCTTGAGTATTTTATTATTTTCCCTTGTATGCCGCATTAAAAAAAAATTAAACCGATCAGAATGTATCTGTTGAACACGATCGTTTAGTAAATTACTATGCGATCGTTTAGTAATTTATACATGATCGCTTAGTAATTTGTACACGATCGCTTCGATTTTTCTGTACAACATCAATTATATTTTGTACAACACCAATTATTCTGTACAAATTTACACTATACAATATATAATTTTAGCACCAATTATATTATGTACAACACCAATTGTACTGTACAATATGTAATCTTAGCACAAATTTATTTAAATGACCGCTTAGTTATTTATTTGCTTAGTTAAATATACAATACCAATTGTATTCTACAAATTTAGCACAAATTTATCTAAACGAAAACTAAACAATCGGGTAACAGTTAGCTAAACGATCGCTTAACAAAACCTAAACGATCGCTTAGTATTATCTAAACGACCGCATAACAAAACCTAAGCAATCACTTAGTATTAGCCAAACGATCGCTTTATAAATTAGTACTCGATCACGTAATGCATATTTAAACGATCGCGTAACAGTTAACTAAACGGTCGCTTAGTTTTAGATAAACAATCGCTTAGTATTATCTAAACTATCGCTTAGTATTCTCCAAACGATCATTTAATAAAAACTATAGTGGATAGTTAAACGGTCGTTTAGTATTCTCTACACGATCGCTTAATAAAAACTATAGTGGATAGTAAACGATCGCTTAGTATTCTCTTCGATCGCTTAGTAATATCTAAATGCTCGCTTAGTGAACTTTTCCAAATAAAATAATAAAATAATAAAATATTTTTGCTATTATTTTTTTCATTCTTTTAACAACCCGAAACCAACTCTTTCATTACTTATGTTTACTTACAGTTAATAATATTTTATTTGTTTAACTCTAAATCATTCTTACCTAAAATCAACTATCTCACTAATCTCGTTTTTTTATTTTGATAGTAATATTACTAGTTTTTTAACAGTATAAACAATAATGTCATTTTGAGATTATGAAATTGTTATTATTGATTTGATATACTTAATATTAATTTTAAATTTCAATTTTTTTTTTGTTTAAATTTGTTAGAAACTTATGCAAAAATATAGATATTAACTTTCGACTATTGTAAATAATAGTCAAGGTTCTTTAAGATGTGATGTAGACTGCAAGTGCATTTTCGTAATTGAATCTCATTAATAAATTTAATCATATGTACAATGTTCTTTATTCACAACTGGAAAAAGATCCTCTATTACGCCTAGATCGATCATGTTGAGTGACATAGTGTCCATGATCGCCACACCCTCTTATACTTGGTGGTTGACTTTCCTCTAGAAAGTGTATACCCTCACTACGTTATCCATATGTAACATATTGGTCATGGATATTTGGATGGACATGTGAAGTTTGTCCTTCTTCCATGCTTAGTGTACTAAGGGTTGTTAGAAAAAAAATTAAATATTGAGGGAGAGGACATCATGGACGTGTACTGATCGAGTGGCGTTGTTGGATATTCATTCCGAACATTAGGTTGAATAGGAACATCTTCATGTCTTGCTGGATCACTTTGTTCTTTTATTGGAATGTCACCATCGAAATATCGCACTCGATATATCGAGGTCAGTCTACGCAAGGCTCTTTGAGCAGATATTGACAAATTTGGAAGCTTGACCTGAAAAGAATTGAATAACAAGTTGATGACTTTAAAATTTATTTTGGTGTGCAATAAAGAAATAAAATCAAACAATCATAGTAAACAATAAACTCATACCAACAAGTGATAGGATGCTCCTACTTTAGTTATTTACTGCCTACTCACAGTGGAATACCATTCAATATATCCAAGCTCGGTACCTACACCGTTGTTAATAGGAGGTCCATTGACAACCAAACTGTGTCGATTTTTCCAGATTGTAATTTGAGGAGCCAGATATGCAATCCAGTCTTGCTCATGCCTACCCCTTAGATCGTGTGAATGAAGTCGGACGTCCGTATTGCAAGATTGAGGAATTTATTGCAACATCTCAAATTGACGCATCACACAGTCTGGGTGATGCCACTCCACAACGAAGAAGCATATGAGTCGACATCTGGATGTCCATATCTCATTGTCATTGAGACAGTATGACGACAATAGTTGGATCAGATGATTATATGGCTCCCAAATAATTTGTATGCATATGTGTCAAAAAATGAATTAACCAGAAGATTGAAACATTATGAATATATGATATGTGAATGAATAAAATATTATCTGGTTAGGCATATGTGAATCGAATATGTGCCTATACTGTACTAGAACATGCATAGGTGCTCTAATTACAGAATAATTGTCATTCCATCTACAATAATCAGAAGTTAAATTTTAGCTATTAGTATTTTCATAATGAAAACAACAATAATGAGGTAAATATGCTTACCTTACTTTAAGTGGCTATTGCCTAAGTTATTCTCGTATCTATGGAGTTGTCGAGGCGCTAGAAGAGGAAATCGATCTCATGCCCAAATTTGTAGCAATAAAAGTGGGTCTGCAATGTCTTTTCCATCTATAACTGCACCCTTGCATAGTTGCCTATACAACCATGCAAGACATCCAGCGTCCCAACTGTAAGTCCCGAAAACATCAAAATCCACCAAGAGAGGAGGATACATCAGGTGCACTCTACTGTTGGATTTGTCAGGAAATACCAATCTTTTAAACAACGTGAGAATATATGCTCGAGCATATTGTTGCAGGTCCTCTTCATCTACATGGTCTGGTAGATGGGCGAAGTTGTTAAGTTGATCAGCTAACCATGGCAGACTTAGATGGCCTCCCTTAAAAACAACGTCATTCGTGGTTACGCCTAAAAGAAGGGCACAAAGTTGTTCCCAGTCATAATTTAGAGACCCGATAAATGGTCTTCCATTAATCGGGAGTCCAAATTGGATGGCTACATCTTGAAGTGTAATTGTACACTCTACATGCAATATGTGGAAAGTGTGTGTCTCTTGGCCCCATCGTTCCACTAATGCCGTTATCAGATGCCAGTCTAGTTGTATAAATTTTATACAAGAGACTCCGTAGAATCCGACAACTCATAGATAGTTCAATATATGAGGGTCTGGGTTCTCGTGCCTGCGAATAACAACTTCTCTTAGCCGACAATACTTTGCATCAATATGTACCTCTTCCCAAACAGCCTCGAATCTATGGTTGCGTTGTAAGTACAAAATCGAGTCGTTGTATGGCCCTGTGGTAACATCCCGTCCATCTGATCCATTAAAAAAATATTAAATTTAGTAAAATCAATGTGATTACAATCAACAAATATAATGTTAGTTAATAAAGAATACACCCTTCATTATAAATACAATCAATAAATACAATTAATAAAGAATACACTCTTCAGTCTATAAATACAATCAATTAAATATAGTGACAATTGTGTTAGATTATTTTTATTAAAAGTATGAAAAAAAAAAACATTATTTTTACTATGTAATATTTTTTTTATTAATGACTTTTTTATGTGTTTAAACATAAATAATTGAACGTTTTAGTTTAAATCTAATACCGCTATTAACTTTAAATTCTTTCTTTAATTCGTTTTAGTTTTTTTTCTCGTCTCCACAAAATAAAGTAATATCACTATTCTTTTCTCCACATATTCTTAATTTTACATTAAAAACTACTAATAAATTTTAAAATTTTAACAAAATGAAAAAAGATTTAAATATAAATTTTACATTTAAAAAGATTTATTTTTTTACATCGAGAACATATTTAAATACCTATTTTTAGGATTCGTTAAAATTTTCTTTCAACCTATTTTTAGATTTTTTTTCCATTAAGAACGTTAAATTTTTTTATTAATGATTTTTTATATATTTAAACATAAATAATTTGAGATTATGATGTAATATTTTAAAAACCATAGTTGAACATTCTAAACTATATTTTAAAAATAATTATCATAATTTGATATGCATAATAAGAAGACATACATTTTTTTAAATAATTATCATAATTTGGTGATGAAGGGGAAGATAAAATGAAGGAGAAGATGAAATCGGTTGAGGAGGATGAAATCTGTGAAGGAGAAGATGAAAACGGTGAAATGAAGGAAAAAAGTGGGATTTTTTATGCTAAAACGCGAGGGATAACGCCAAATTCGATCAGAATGCGTCGGTTAATAGACACATTCTGATAGGTTTATTTTATTTAAATGCGGCGTACGGAAAAAAATAATAAAATATTCTCGAATGCGTTAGAGACGTATCCACACCCCCAAAAAAAAAAATTCAAAACAACCCCCTCCCCCAATCTAAATAACTCAATTTAAACTCTAAATTTTGGGAGTTGTATTAATTTAAACCCTGGACTTTCGTAAGTGTATCCAAATTAAACATAATAGAAGGTTTAAGTTATACAATTATGAAAATTTAGTGTTTAAATTGATTCACCTATAAAAATTTAGGGTTTAAAATGATATAATTATTTGTTCGGAGTTAAATTGATACAACCTCCAAAGTTCAGGGTTTAAATCGATATAATTATTAGTTTAGAGTTTAAATTGATACAACCACCAAAGTTCGAGGATATAAATTGATATTTGTCCAACTTTTTTTTAATTCAACCATTGTGAAAATAGAGGATGGATTTGTAAAGTGTCCGTTTTTGTAAATGTTAATTGATGTTGTTATTGGTAAACTTGGATCTACAAAATAAGTGAAAAATTAGCAAAATACCCAAGAAACGGTCACTCTAGATTTAATACTAACTTAATTATATAAGGAAAAACTAACAAAAACTTCTAAATTCTTCTCGTTCTACCGTTCTTCATCTTTATCTTTGACACTTATAAAAAAAAATTATTTATTTTATAGGTCATCTCTTCATCAAATTACAAATTTACTATTGAATCATAGAAAAATTGGATGAGATATCCCTTTACTATATCTTTTGAATTAATAGATATTTTATCCAATGAATTGTAATTAGTGAGCAATAAAAATTCAAACTTGTAAGTTGTAACCGATAATGTGAAGCACTTGAACTACGAATAAATTAATTTTGATGGAAGTTTGTTTTTATTTTTAATTAAAATGCAACTTATGAAATGCATGATTCATCATGTTATATCCACAAAAGTTAATAGATATTTCATAAGACGAAAACGTTTTAACATAATTTCCTTTGAAGTTGGGGAAATGAGAGAACAACTTGTATGCAATGAAAGAAACACACCGTTGTTCTTAACAAACATTTTTTTTACAAGATTTTATTTTTTGAAGGAGAAATTTGCACTAAGAGTCATAAGAAAAATACAGCAAGTCCTATAGTGAGATCTTTGCTTCAATGATAAAATAAAGTTTTTATATACAAATCTTAATTTGACATGTGATATCCTAACTATTAAATTCAACCATTTATTTATTTTATAAAATGGCCAGTTGAATAAATGGAATTTTTTTGTACAATTGGGGTTGATAAATAAACTTATTTTTATGCTATTTTTTATTAGTTCCAAACTATATTTAGTTAGGTGCATTTAAACTGTACTTATCTTTATGTATTATATAGTAATCAAACACAAAAAATAAAATAATGATAATTATTAAATAATTAAATAATTTAAAAGAGCTATAAGAAAAATTAAAAGAATTTACACTGTGATAATTATTATTAGACAATCGAGTGGGATAAAAAATGATTTTTTTTAAATAGTTCAAAAAATAGACCATTTAAAAGACAATAGTGCATTAGTGAGTTTATCTTTTGATTTAAATATTAAAAATTAAAATACAAACTCGAACTCAGAATAGCTAAAAACATATATCTTTCACCAAAAAAGTCAAATCCCAGTCAATATGTTAAACACAAATAAATAAATTACAGATTTAAATCCTCAACTCAAACTTTTTGATTTAAATCCCCAACTAAAACTTTTTGACTTAAATCCCCAACTAAAACTTTTTGACGTGCTAAATTTTAGAAGGTTAAAAACTATTTTAACTATTTTAGTGTAATATACATTGGTACATTTTAATCTATATACTCCCAAATATCCAATAAATCTTAAAATGAGTTTCTATAACTAATTTATGGCTGATTTTTATCCATCGAAATTGATTTTTAACTAATAATAATAGCAATAATAACTCTATTAGTAGTTCCTCTATTAATTGTGAAATTTAATCCTATAATATATTTTCCAATATGAAAATAATTGTCATTACTTAACCAAGTATGATAAATTTTAAACTTTGAAATACAAAATTAAAATTTATTGAATGGACAGGTAAAATTGGAGAATCGAAAGAATAAAAATTAAAATAGAATAGAACTCAAAATACAAAAACTAGAAACTATAATAATAATTTAAGACGAATTCTAAATGTACAATATAACCATTAACACAATAATTCTTTTTTTTTTTTTTTAAGAAACATCATCTAAAAGATTGCCTTTGAGAAAATTATGTACTAGGGCGGATATTATATCTGCTCTCGTTTTAAAATAGCCAACAATCGCAATTGAAAAACAATGAAAAACAAAAATGCTTTTAGAAAATGTAGTCAACAATCATGGGAGATCAAATCAACCCTAATAAAGAGGCTACTCCCAGAAGTTTCTTGTTTGTGTTCAGATAGAAATTTACACTTTTTATTATATAGCTTTTGGGAAATTGGATTCTTGTGTCCAACTTACATGGTGCTTCAATTTGCAATGGTGAGGACAGAAATTATGCTCAATTAGAAACATAGTTGCTTACCAAATATGTAACTCCTATTCGCTGCAAGGATCGACCTACCTGTACCATACCATAGATCCTAATGAACACCCCTTCACTGACATATGCAGAGCTGAAATGTCGATCGATATTAATCAATGCCCTTCCGCTGTGCTGCCTCTACATACTGTTCTGCAAGCTTCTTCACCTTCTCCCCCTCTTTGATAAGAAAATTTGCATTCTTATCTTTAGAGTGGTACTTCATAACCTTCTCAGTGGTTTTCTGAACTGCCCATCTGTATTGTTCGGCTGTTATGACCCCGCTCTTGCACAGTGGTCTGACGTGCTCCTTGATGTATGTTTCGACCTACATTGAGTTATTCTCCAAAGATTATCATGTGTTTGTAGACTAATTCAAGCGGTTCAAGTTTAGGGCGAGAGAGCATTGGGGGTGAGAGGATAAAATGATGAGAAAAATTCTACCTTCTTAGCTACAGAATTGTTGCTATCAGACTGCTTATTGTCATCGGTATTAGATTTCTCCTTCCTGTGGGGAGAACACTCTCCAGCAGGGGGATTTGCTCCTTTTATCACCTCACATTTTAAGTTCGATTCTTTTCCACCTTGAATTGGCATAGACGTTACATCAGTACAAGAATCTTTCTGCTCGGAACCAGATTCTGAAGTAAGTAAACAAGGCTTATCTGTTAATGCTTCCCCTGGAAGATTCTTTATTTGTGGATCTGTGTCTGGCCCATATAGCTCTTCATATTCTGCTAAGGAAGGTTCTTCAACTTCGTTACTATTCAGAGGAACAGCAGTAGACCCTTCCTTCTCACCCTCAGAAGGGGCGGTTCCAACCTCCAAATCAATTTTGTTTTTCGATGAACAAGAAGCATCCTTTGGAAGTTCAACACTATCCAACCTCTCAGACTTTTCAACATCTGATGCATGAATTGAACTTTCAGTGTTTGGAGTGGATAGAACAACTTTCAATTTGGATTCCCCTTCATCTAGTGGTTTCATAACCTTCGTAGCTTTGGTGGTGAAGCAGTTTTCTTCTTCTAGATCATACTCAAAATCACCATAGATATCCAAATCTGGATGGTCATCCATTTCTATTACGTTTTCAGGTTCCAACTCTTCCGGCAGTTCATCATCATCATCATCATTGACATCAGTTCTATGTGGCGGGCTATTCACAGGCGAATCAGATAAAAGACCAGCATTTCTAAGTGCTTCTTCAACTACAGGATCTGTTTCTGGATCAGTTGCCAGTTCGGATTCAGCAATTGGCTCATTTGCGCAGGATGGAGAATCCAAATCTGCTGCTGTATTTGATCTGCCAGTGTCTGTGCGATGCAATATCTCCTGGGAACATAGATTAAGATAAACGACTTTGGTGTTTGACCTATCAGCAACCTCCTTTTCTATGTTAACGGCATCTGCAATTGCCAACTCTGTCTCTGCAGTTCTGCGCATCTCTATCAAATTTGTTTTCTTCAAAAACTGCTCTGTCAGATGATAAAGCTGTGCCTGTGCAAACGTTTCAATACAAGGAATGAAAATAAACGACTAACTTGAGGCATTCAATCAACTTTAAAACATGTACAACTGCTCGCTACCATCAGATGTATCAAATGGATAGACTATAAGATCAACGAGGAGAAGGTTCTTGAACCAAAGTGGTCACAGAAATTGCCGCAGAAATTTAATTTTAGACAATATTCAAGGACTATTAGCAATATAGCATGCGGAGATGTAGATTTATAATTAATGGCTTCAATACAAGGATCCAATCCAGTAACCACACACCGTAATCAAAATTAAAATCTTGGAAAGTTCTTTCACAGTTTTTGGAGCCTATCTTGAATGAAACAAGAACATAAAGGGAAGCTTTTTGACTGGAAACGGTTCCAGTGACTGCTTTATCATGGTGAAAATATTACTCTCCCACTAACAACTTTAGTTTCAATGACATTTTGGCCAATTAAATGAACTTTTTGTAATCTCCGTTGGTTTTGGTCAGCTTTCCTCCCCTTTTTGTAATAATAATAATAATAATAATTAAAAACAAACAAACAAACAAACAGAAACTAGCATGTTTGTTGTATAACAGAGAATGTAGCATCCGTAGCAATGGTCAATATTCTCTCCCTCCTGATGTGACAAAGAAGATCTGTATGTATAAAAAATGAGCTTCCCCCTCCCTCTTTCCAGATATACACAAAGAGGGAGGAGGAAGCTCATTTTTAAACTTGCAAACGAAAACAATTGTTGAAGAGGATTTGAAATAAGAAAATTGTATTGTCAAAGCATTAAATCCAGCATACCTGCCTAACTTGCAAACGAAAACAATTGTTGAAGAGGATTTGAAATAAGAAAATTGTATTGTCAAAGCATTAAATCCAGCATACCTGCCTTACTGATATGGGAATTTTATTATGGCGACTGGGTGCCAATTTGGGTCTCATGTCTATTGGTAGCTGAGCCTGTTTACAGAAACAGAACAAGATCATAAGTTTCAAATTCAGACATACAAAATATAATATAAAATTCTGCACAAAAAACGGAAATATTACATACAAGCAAAGGATAATTTCCTTTAAGCACAGCCATGTCTTCCTCCTTTTTATTTGCTGCACTGCAGCCATCACCAGTTTTCCTAGCAAGAACTTCTAGCGCCCATTTTCTTTTATCAATTGCATTATTAAATGTAGAAGCCACTGTTTTCTGTGGTCTAGGTTTAGAACCAACTGATGCTTCTGAGTTCATGCTATGATTTCCTTTTCCAGAACCTACTGCACTTTTCAAGGCAGATACAGAACAATTATTCCCCACATTTCCTGCCAAAGGAATACCAACCTTTGATGAAACCTTGCTAATCCCTATGAGTGGATCTTTCTTCTGCTCCAAAGAAGAGGAAGATTTGAGAGCCGAGAGAGGCTTGATGTCATTATTCCTTGGGAAAACAGATGTATCTGCTACATATAATCGAGAAAGAATTGGATTTGCAGGCTGACCTTCAGAACCTTGTTTTGTATCTGGGCTCCGTGGGCCATTTCTTAAGAGGTCAAGGACAGATTTCAAAGTTGCAATCTTTTCAGGTTTTCTCACTCTTATGCACCGATGCTTCCAGAATTCAATTTCACAATCTCTGTCCCATGCACGCTTTCTTCTTCCATTGGTAGCCCCATATATTTTCTTTGTTAGACTCTCACGTATTTTCCCCTTTTGCAATAATGATTTTTTTGCCTTAACAGCCAAAGCTGTTAATCTTTTCTGGGATTCGGTTTTAGGGCCTGATACTGCAGCTCTAAAGGCATCAAGAAGCTTAGAATCCAGAAGGCTTTCCCCAAACTCTCTTGAAGATTTGTTGCGGACTGCTTCTCTTATTTCATTTCTCAGTTTCTGAACTAGCATGGATGATTCCTGATCCTCACCGGCTCTTCTCATGATCTTTTTGACTCTCAAACCAGTCAAATTTTCTTGCTGATCTGACTCTTCGTTATTAGAATTTGAGCTTGCCTGGTTTTTGGGAGGAGGCCTGCGGTTTCGGCCCCTAACTATACTCATTATATCAGCACTGGCATCTTTCTTTCTTGGCATTCGTTTCAAGCTGGCTTCTGTAGGAACTAATGGCATAGCCAAACTCTTTGTAGTATCATCTTGCTTAGTGCGCTCCAAGTCGTTTTGCGAAGGAACTGGTTGGTTCTTCCCCTTGACAAGTTTTGTATCAGAATTGCCTTTATCATCTCGATTATCAGCCGTCTTCTGAATGTGGTCACTGAGGAATTTCAGGAACCAGTATGACAACAATTATAAGATTTTAATTCAATCTTAATGGAATTGTTAGGAAATGAGTCAAAGATGAATGTACATCCAAGTGATTTCAATTTAATCACCCAAAATAAGCATTGGTCAAAAACTGCAGTTGAACCACAATTCATCAACGATTGAGCTTCTGGAGTAAAACAAGAATACTCTGGAGATCAAATGCTTATTAAGACTGAGGTTCTCAATAGGCTGTAGAAACTTAATTTTTTTTTGGAAGGGTGGGCTTTTTAGTCATCCGGAGATGGAATGTTAAGAATGAAAAGTGAAATTCAACTCCTAGTGCAAAGGAAGCTAGACATAAAAAGTCAAAACTTTAGTGAGTATTTGAGTTTGTTCCATAGGACACCCAGTGACTGTAGAAGCAGTAAACTTCTCACATCTTTGTACATGGAGGATGGGAGGCTTGTTCAGACTTGGAGAATGAGAAAATAAAAAAGGAGATTGTTCATTCATTTTTTTCCCTCCTTGTATGCTCTGGCTAAGGAGCAGAAACCATTTCCAAAGGATCTCCACAAGTAGCTCAAAACGGGTAGGAATAGGGAAGATTTTTTTTAGACGTTCAACGGTTATACAGTGGTGCGCACAGTGGGTTTTTTTTATGATCCTCTATCAAAGCAACGGGAAGGTCCTGAAAGGAGATTTACTTGTTGTTTTCAAAGAATTCCCTGGCTTCTTTACATGTTTCTTTTTTATCTTCCTCCTTTCCCTTTTTTTCGTATATTTTATTTATTGATTAAATTTCTTTTAGATTAAAAAAAGATGGTTCATTTTTAAAGAATTTTTTAACGAGAGTCCAAAGTGAGCTTAGCTCATGGTTATTGGCATGACCTTCCATTCTAGAGGTCGGAGGTTCAATTCCCACCCCCGCAATTGTTGTACTTAAGAAAAAAAACAAAGTTTCAAAAAAGAATTTTTTGACAAGAGATAACTAATGCTAACATAATTGAGACATTCTTTTAACTACTCCCTAGGAAGTCTACCTTGGGCCATGAATATATGAAGGGTGTTAAAATAGAGCGGTAATCTACTCAACTCAAAATTACCGAGTTGAGTCTATGACCTGATACTACCAAACCATTATTGAATATAGGAGGCTCAAAGTACTCAACATTTCAGTGTCTCCCATGTGCATCAATGTTTTAAAGAATTTCTTGCTTTTTCACTTGCTTCTAGAAGCTAGAAAATGTACTTATAAATACCCTACCCTCGTGTTTGGTTGTCTTTCGGTACGCTTCTCCCCCACCTTTTTTTAAAAGTATTCTGCATATGGTTTCACCATGTTTTAGCTTCATTTGTCCCAGGCTGATCATCAGTTCAATTCCTTCAGTTTTGGCCCAACCAAGAATCGAACCAACCAATCGATTCCGTAAAAATAGGAATTGAACCGATGTCCAATAAGGGGCAGAACCAATCAGTTCGGTTCAGATCACGATTTTGCTAACTTGAGCTACCTATGAATGGCGTAGAGGTTAGTTGCAAGAAGGTATTCACTTATTGTTGATGCAATGAAGTCACAGCAAGGTGCAGCAACTTGTGAGTGCAGCTAGAAGTGCAAGGCTAGGAGTGCAATGACAACATGAGAGTGCAAGTGCCTAACGGTAAATGCTGAGAGTGCAACCTGTGACCTACAGGTGCAATTGACTAACGAAGAGTAAAGAATGCATAGAGCTGAGATGGGAGTAAGAAACAAAGGAGGGGAATGAGAATTAAAGCAGACGCCTGAAAATTGAAAGGGACCTAGGGCTTTCTTTAAGGATATAGTATATATATACCCTTGGTTTGGTTTGGTTTTGACTAGTTCCTTTAATCACAAATCAAACCGAACAAAAAACATTTGGTTTCCTCAAAATGCAGTTGAGATGTCCAATCCTATAAAAGAAAACAAACCAAGTCATTGGATGCAAACAGTTCGGTTTTTCAGTTTGCTTGTGCAATCCTAAATTCCTAATTTATCCTAATAAAACCGTGGTTCCAACAAAATTAAAAATAAAGCAAAGCCTTATCCACAGTTTTAAGATACAACTCTACAAGAAGTGCAAGGCAAGGCTAGGAGTGCAATGGCAACATGAGAGTGCAAGTGCCTAACGGTAAATGCTGAGAGTGCAACCTGTGACCTACAGGTGCAATTGACTAACGAAGAGTAAAGAATGCATAGAGCTGAGATGGGAGTAAGAAACAAAGGAGGGGAATTAGAATTAAAGCAGACGCCTGAAAATTGAAAGGGACCTAGGGCTTTCTTTAAGGATATAGTATATATATACCCTTGGTTTGGTTTGGTTTTGACTAGTTCCTTTAATCACAAATCAAACCGAACAAAAAACATTTGGTTTCCTCAAAATGCAGTTGAGATGTCCAATCCTATAAAAGAAACCAAACCAAGTCATTGGATGCAAACAGTTCGGTTTTTCAGTTTGCTTGTGCAATCCTAAATTCCTAATTTATCCTAATAAAACCGTGGTTCCAACAAAATTAAAAATAAAGCAAAGCCTTATCCACAGTTTTAAGATACAACTCTACAAGTACAAAATGAACTATTTCTTTATGAGAAAGTATAGAGCAAATGAAAGGATATACAAGCAGACAATTTTTTAAAAAAGAAAAAAAAACAAAATAAAACAAAAAACATAGGCAAAAGTCAAAAGAACAAAGTCACAACTAAAAAGAGTTTCAAGTATCAAGCACAACAAACAAATGATAAATGTAAAACCTTAACGGAGCCACCAGTACTCTTGTGATTCATAGTTTTTATAGGTATATTTATAGTTCTACCCATGCCTAACAGATTTTCTGAATAAGATTAATAGCAAAATAGTTCACCTGTCTGAAAATATAGCAGTGCCACGGCAATGGAGAAATTTATCATGAAGACAGGAAAGAGAACAAAACAGAATTTAAGAGAAAGGAAAGATAACTTTTATTAGACCATAACACTGAATGACTGAAACAAGCTGATAGCACATTGCTACGAGAGCCAATTGCTGGAAACTGTTTTATAAATTTGTATTGGATAGTTGAGAAGAATTAACCTGCAATCTGTGCGTTTCCTCTTTGTGCCTATAATTACAGAGGCTTCCTGGATGGTTTGTGATGCGACATCATCAGCTGAAAAATCCAGCAAGAAGTGAGTATAGAAATGCATATGAACTCCTTCCTAATTTTCAACAACTACATGGTGGGTGTGGGCGAAGGTGAGCCTTTCTCTGGACTTGAAATAATTCGCAAAAGCAATAGAGGAAATACTTCCGCACCTTGTAACAAGTGTTCTTCTGAAGGAAACTGTGGTTTAACATCAACACTTTGATCACCACTTTCGTCATTCGAGTAATCAACTAAAAATGCAATAAAGATTATAGTAATTAGCTGAGCCTAAACAAAGAAATAAGTTCCGGTTCACATCAATCTTTAGATGGAAAAATACCAGACAAGAATGTGCCCACAGGTAAACCAAGATGAAGACCCATGCCGAATTCATCTTTGGACACTTTGTTTACAGGATGGGATGCATTTGAAAAACTTCTGATGCTTTCAAGGCTATTTGATTCAGTCTTGATTTCATCAGCACAACTTGTTTTCAACCCGACATGCCTAAGGGAATCATGAGGCAAACTGATGGAAAAATCATGTGACAAAGAAAGTTCCAATTCTTTGTCCCCAAGTGCTGGCACAACAGAAGTATTCTCCATTGATGGGGTTGGCAGAACGGGAGCATTCTCCAATGGTGATGCAGATACATTTGGCCTACCAGCTTCTGAAGCCAACATGAAATCTTCAATTTTTCTATTATTTTCAATTTCATCAGTTGATGGGCTGTAATCAATTTGTTCTTCTTTAACGTGATTTCCTCCAATCATGGAGACAACCAATGCTGTCTCTCCAGTATCAGCAACAGAAACAGACACCTTTCTGGAAAAACTTTGTGCAGCCGAAGCATTCATTGAATCAAAGTCGCTGTTAAACTTTGGAACAGAATCATTGATGGAACTTTCTTGATCATTAACCCCACATCTGCAGCAAAACCATAATACCAATGTTAAAAACAAATAACGAAGAGACAAACCCAGGACTCAGAAAAGGGTAAATCTATGTTCTAGTTTGAAGAACGTAATTTGAACTTGTAAGAACTACACACTAAGTCGGTTCATTTTAGAGGACTATTCAACGAGCTTCCTACTTTTTTCTGAAGGACCTAAATAAATGCTATGTCAGATCTTGCTTCAATCACATCAAATATTTAAAAACAAAGCTGAAAAAATCGTGTACTGCACAATAAAACTTCAGAAGCCAGAGGATTAACAAACCTATCGGACAGAACCTGAAAACAGCTTTTCCTGTTTAATCAGCATTGTTATTACATTATCGCTATTTCTGGCTTTTAGCATGAGAACCAGTTTGAATTATACTGATAGTTACAAAGCATAAAGAAATAGATCAATTACTCTGCATTCAATACTGGAAACTGCAACATCTAGCAAAACAACAAAATAACAATTTCTCTTACTAACCTTGGGCATAACCATGTACTTTCAGATGTATCGTCAGGATCAAAATCAACACAGAATGCATGATACCTGTCTCCATACAATTAAAACAAGAACTTAAGGGATAAAAATCAATACCATTCAGTTTCGGACTTGGTCAAACGAAACATATCAGTAAATCAAGCTACAGTATAATTTCCTATCCGATACAAATAGAAATGATGTAGTGAGAAAAATGAACCTACAAAAAGTTATTATATTGGGTTGAAGGGGAAACTAACCCAGAGAAAATAAGAGCCAACTAAATAATCAGTAATATACAAACAGGAAAATAAATAAAGAAATATATAACAAAAGGGTAGATTTCTTTGGCTTGCGGGGCGTGTGCTATTTTGTAGGTGGTGTGAGCTGAGCAGAACAATAGAGTTTTTAGAGGTGTGGTGAGGGACCCTTGTGAGATTTGTCCCTACTGTGAGCTTCGAATTTGAAGGATTTTTGTAACTATTCTATAGATGTTATTTTGCATAGTTGGAGCCCTTTTTTATAGTGTGTTTTCCTCCTTTTTGTGGGCTGGTTTTTTGTTGCCCTTGTATTTTTTTCCCCTCTATGAAAGTGGTCCTTTCTTATAAAAATAAATAAATGATAACAAGGCTAACTTAGATATTGAATCTAGGTAGGCGACCACCATGGCTTGAATCTATTCCATTCCCATAAGGCTCCTTTTTATTTACATGGCCTTTGTTGATCACAAGGCCAATTCATGGTGGTTTGTTGATATAAAATACAACAAAAGGAGAAACTCTGTACTCACAATAATAGCTACAGTTAGCTTTTGAGACTATAATTAGTGAAGGGGAAAACTCTGTACCCGATGTCTTTTTTTTTTCGTTGTTTTTTGTTTCTAGTACCTTGAGCATTAGACTCATTTCATTATATCAATGAAAAGATCTTGTTTCCTTTTCAAAAAAACAAAAAGAAAAAGAGTGAAGGGGAAAACATTTACACCAAGAATGAGTCAGCCAGTGTCATGAATTGAGTCCATAAGTCTATCAAAAGTTGTATAAGAGTGATTGGAGATGCAACTGTTTCCTTTCTAATCAGATCAAACAAAAGAAGTCCCCAAACAACCCAGAGCCATAATGTTTCATTTCCTTCTTGAATGGGTGGCTGGTTAAACAGGTCTCCCGTAAGGACTTCAAATGAACTGGGTGAGCCATTGTCCAGTAGAAAGCCTTAAGGATGATGCACCAAAACTGGTGAGAAAAGTTACATGTAACAAAGAGGTGGTCTTGAACTTCATTACAACTTCTACCTGGGACACCATCCAGGCGATAAAGAGCAGTTCAACTATCTCATTGGGATCACCTCATATGTATTGATGCCTTGAAGACTAAGCTCCCATAAGAAAGGTTGATCTTCTTTAGGCATTTGAGGAATTAACAAGCTTGGTTAAGAAAGAGGTGCTTGTTATTGAAAATAGCATAATTCTAGGAAGGAGTTTTGAGAAAGGATAGTTGCCTTTCATTAATCCAAACATCAAGTTTTGAGAATATTTCCCACTAGAATATTGACTTTAGCACAAGTTATCTTTTGATTTGAGATTGTTTCTACATGGTCTTCTAGATTCCTCAGTTTCAAACTACACCATAAATTTTGACTTTATTTGTTCATCTTCTTTAAGAAAAAGCAGCTATAAGAATTTCATTTTGTACCTTATTATTAGGAAGCCCTAAACTGAGATAATCTCTACATATATCATATATTAACGTACATATTCATAAAATACATGCTTATATATGTATGATTACATGTATATATGTGCATAAGTACGTGCCTATATGTATGTAAGCATCCATGCATGCATATAATGCATTCTACAAATGCGAGGAAAGGGGGCCAAATGCCCCAACTTTACCATGTATCACAAGAATCGCAAGCAATTGAGGTATCAAGATCAGATTCTCCTTCAATAAATCCAGATCCATTTCTAATCTTACAGCCGTCACCATCCAAGCAGATAACTGCCTACAAAATGAAGCAGTACATTAGTAATTATGTAATGGACTTCAAACTCATTTATACTATATGTAAAACAGTGATAGTGGGTAAACATTTTCTAGGGCGATAATGTCTTCATACTTTACTTCTAGTATATTTGAAACTTTTTAAAAGGTGCACCTCAAATTTGAAAGTACTAAAACATTACTTAACATAAATATTGATCTAGGCATTACTTGTGAGTTGTAATAAATATGATTAATTTGAACTAAATCTTCATTTAAATAATAAAAATCATCCTTATTTCACATCTCTCAAATTTGAGTAGTAGATACAGTAAATAATATGGGAAAACTTAGTAGTCAGGTATACTTTCAATTGAGATATTTATTTTATCCTTAAATTATAAATTTAGTCTCTAAACTCTTAAAGATTCGATCCACTTAGTCCCTGAAGTTTAAAAGGTATCCATAGGTTCCTAAACTTCCAAATTTGTGTCTAATAGGTCCCAAAACTTTACAAAATGTCTAACGTGTCCCTCAAATTTCAATTCTATGGCCAATAGGTCCCTGAAATATTCGAATCATTAAAAATTAACGTATCAATTAAATACAACATTGGACTCTAAACTTTCAATTTTAAGCTAGAGTACTCTGGAAGAATGTTGCTAGGGATAGCCTTTGGAAGGAAAGAAAGGCAAAGGTATTCCTCAATAAGTTTGTCTTCCTTTTCTTCTTTTTGTGACTGGCATGCTCAACCCAAGTTGTTTTGTAACTACAATTTAGATACTCTTCTCCTTGATTGGAAGGTATTTGGATCCTTCCTTCTAACGGGGATATGACCCCTTGTTCTCTTAGGTCGTTTTGACGAGGCTTTTGGCCATTTGAATAATACCCTTTGTTGCTCATAAAAAAAATTATATCTATTAAATTCGTGAATTTTAAAAAATGTAGATCGACGATTAATTAAACACTATCTCAGAAAAAAAAAAAAAAAAGACTTATTAAACACAAAAATGAAAATTCAAAGACCCGTAGGCCATAGGATACAAATTTGAAAATTTAATTAGATAAGAATCTATTAGATACAAAATTGAAAGTTCAAGTTCAAGGCCCTGTTAGACACTTTTTGAAATTTAGAGAACAAATACACAATCTACACTTTTTGAAATTTAGAGAACAAATACACAATCTTGAAAGTTTATGGACTAAACCTATAATTTAACCGTATTTTGTAGCTATTATTTTCGTCCATATCATTTTTATTTGAAACCTCGCAACTCAGTCTCTTTTGCAACTTGCCATTGTGTACCCAAGGTTCCAAGGCAAAAATCATCTTCGACTTGACATATGGCCTTTTCTTGCACAATCTCCAAGAGTAGACAGTCTTATTTGATAAAGCATTCCTGTCCTATATATATATATATATAGTTTGAGTATTTGCACTAATTTGAAACCTAGACCACCAAGCTATCTTCCACCACCAGTTCTCAATGAATGTTCTAAAACTACGGATTATGATGATTCAGCGAGAACCTTTCAAAATTGAATGTTAGTTCCTTTTTATTTCAAATGAAAGATTATTAAGAAAGAAGAAGATGGAAAGAAAGAAAAGAGACGAGCGACTAATCTAATTCAGGACTCCCTTCAAAGTTTAAAATTAACTCTTGTGTCTTGATCGTCGGTTACTATAATGGGAACCAAATTGTGATAAAAATAGACCAAAAAGCACTAGAAGGATTAGAAAAGAAAGACAGGTTACATTCTCATCAATATAGTATGACGGAAAGGAGATGTTACTCTTCCCCTCAAAGCACCAATCATCATTTCTGCAGAGAAGTTGGCATGAGATATTAGTTTACTAGATTTTGAGAAACGAATCAGAGTGAAAGCTTGAGTTGAATCAAACTGACTATTTACATGCAATTCCACGTGAAAATTTAGGGAAATTCTTATAAATAGAAAGATCCCAAAAATATTTACACTTTATAGCAAAAAATTCCAGAAGTACAAAAGTACTTTTGGAACTTTTTGCTATAAAATGTGAGTATTTTCAAATATTTTTTTTTTATATTTAAAAGGGCCCCAAAAATTTAACAAGTGTAGCAATTATTACCATAAAGTAAAAATATCTGAATATCAGCATGTAAATTGTATGCTTTACTTCTCTTCAAGGTAAATAATTGTTTTCATGAAATCAGCAACTTACGTTGAAAAAAAATAATAAATTGTAACAAGGCCTGGACAGCCGAGAAATAAACAATTAGCAAGAGATGGCTAAGAGGGCTATTACGATCTGTGTCCATTAAAGGGACATTAAACTGGAAAGAGCACACACTTTAGGTTTTTTATTCTTTTGGAGTTATTTTTTTTTATACATCCATTAGTGTTTGGGCCATCTTGGGCACCCCTTAACAATTCTCACTTTAATATCATGAAATCAAATGGCAAAAAAACAATGGGAAATAGAGCATGGTGCCATAGAATACGGCATGTAGATTACATTCTCTACTCTTTATTAGAATAGGAGTCCGTAAGAGAGTGTTTAGGTCAAGGAGTTGAGAAGTAGGGAGTTGTGAACTCCCCCTTCTTCGGCCCAAGGAGTTGGTAGGTCCCACTACTAAAAAAACATCAATTTTATACCTTATTAATTCCTTACACTATGGGCCAAGAGTTCACAATTCCCCAGACTTCATACCTCCATGTAGTTCACAACTCCAGCCTTGCCCCAAATGCCTCCTAAGAAACTTCTTCCAAGCATCTCTAAAAACCAACAATAATACCCAAATACACAAACAGAGCAGTGATACAGAGCTTGATCGATAACTTCAACACCAAATGTTGACCATGTGAACGGTAAAACAGCTAATACTACCCAAATGCAATAAGAAACAAGAAGAGAAGGATAGGACACTCCCCAGCTACCACAAGAGAGCTACCACCTCCCCTCACCCAAGCTCCCTGATAATTCTTGCATAGTAAGTCACCAACGCTCCAACCCCTCATAAAACATTCCCCTGCCATCCATACCCTTGCCTTCACACTCCTTCCCACTAACTGTCAGCCAACTCCCACAACTCTCCTTTGTACCCCTCCTACTCTATGTCTTCACGATTTGGGACCATACAAACCCCCATTACATACATATGTATGTACGTATATGACATACATGTATGACTTTGTAGTGAATGCGACATAAGAGGGTATTCTCTTCTTTGTCGATCCTGTGGCATGAAAAAAGTGCTTAAGGAATTTTTTTTCCTTGCAAATTGTGAAGGTTTGTTCCTCTTCCATCTAATAAGACCTACAGTTTGAGGCCTAACCACTTTGGAGAGGCTATTTTTCATAATTGTCCATCCTTGGAAATTGCCACGGGCTGATTTGATAACTTGTCCACCCAAATTGCTCCAACCACATTACCAACTATCTTAATGAAATTTTGAGTCAATGAACATAGCAGAAGCTCCACTTAAGTACTTTCCAACAGAAAAAAAAGCTCTTATGCAATATTGATAGCACCTAAAATGTGCTATTTCACTCTGCTTAATTCGAGATCGTTATGTTATTTAATGTGTTTAATTGATTATTTTATAGGTATCAAACAATTCAGAGGAAGAATCAAGCATTAGGAAGAGAATGAAGCTAAAATGGACCAATTCAGAGCCATAATAAAGCAACTAGGCCAAATGGAAGTCAAAAAGACCAAAACACCCCTAGAGGACTGTAAGGATATTTCCTCTTGATTTGACATTCAAAATGGTAATAAGCAAAATACAGGGGAATAGAGTTCGATTACACTGGAATAAGAAACAACGAACTACAGCCACACAAGCACTATTGAACTATTGTTCATACACAAAACACAAGATAACTAACCCTAGCCAAAACAATAGCTTAAATGCCAACATTCCCCTGCAACACGTACCATCAGGGACCACAACCAGCTACCCCACTGTCTGAGGTGTAAAACACCTTCTACCCCTCCTCTTATATACTTTCTTAATGGGGGGCCTAGCAAGGACCTCATCACGACATTAAAAAAATGGATTCTGCAATTTCGGTGGCACCTCGGCACTCCACGGTGACATCACCCAACTATAAAATAGCACTTTCGTAATTAGGTCATAACTTTTGAACGATCGTAGCCCTCTTAAGTTTTTCATATAACATTTCTCTTTAATTGAGTTGAAAGATCGTGGGTTTTAGCTTCCTCATCTCAATGGGAAGGTAAAGATCCCCAATTCCTAGTTTTTGAGGTTTTTTCCCATTGTAACCTTGTGAGACTTGTGCTAAACTCTAAACCTTGACTATTTCTATTTTGTCTATGAATTTTCATCTTGGAATTATATTTTTGATTGTGCTTCTTTGAGATTTTTTGACAAACTAGTCAAAGTTGCATGATTGATTGCTATAGGTTTAAACTTAATCTGTAATTGTCCTCCTCTCTCCCCTCCTAACCTCCTCCTCCATCAATCCTAACCTCCTCCTCCACCGCATCTACTGAAACTTCTCCGGCCAGTCAGATTAGTCCTTTCCTCCCCAACTCCTCAATAACTCCGGTGCCCATTCCAGCCACTCCTTGTCTCTGAACTCATGGATGTGAAAAGTTGCAACATTGGAGATCACTTCTTCTGTATTTGGAAAGCATGCAATGGCTTTTACATAGAAGATATGGGAAAAGGGCAAAAGACTCTATTCTCAACATCAATGGCACAATGGCTAGATGGAAGTTTGAAAAAGCTACTAAATGGTCCGACGTTTGAATTTTTCCTTCTAAAGGAAAGAGTAGATCAATGTGTCATCCGCCTTTCAAAATTCCGTGCTAACAAAGGTTGGTTTGTGGAATGCGCGGTCTGCCCCCGACGGGAGGAAGAAAAAACATCCATATCCCTTATGGTGATGGAATGTCCGGTTGGCAAGAATTCAATGATATGGTCAGTGTTTGCATCAAGGATTCCTTGTCCCCCGTGCTTGTTTCAGAAGCTTCCCAGCCTCCAACAGAAAAAGACAGGCCTTTCTTGGGCAGTCACCCCTTCCCTAAAATAGACAAGGAGAATCTCAAAGGTTCCTAAAGCCCCTGCCTCAGATTTCAAAAAACAGAGTATACAACACCAATGGGTTATCAAGAATTCCAAAGTGCTCCAACCAGACTTTAATAACTTATGGGTTGTCTCACGCCTCTTTGAGTTTGACAATTGGCTAGATATTAGTAACACGCTCAAAGTTCACTTTCAATCTAATGTTATTATCAACCCTTTATTTGCAGAAAATGCACTAGTGACTCTGAACCGAGATTCAATGGATGAGTTGATTGAAAGCCCAAGCAAATGGCAAAAGTTCGGCTCCTTCCACTTGAAATTAGAAAAATGGAACAAATCCATCCACGGCAGACCTTTGTATGCAAAAGGTTATGGAGGTTGGCTCTCAATAAAGAATCTGCCCCTGGACTACTAGAGCAAGCAAACTTTCGAAGCAATCGGGGCCTATTTCAGAGGTTTAGTGAACATTACAAATGATACTTTAAATTTGATTAATGTTTCAGAAGCCAAAATCCAAGTCAAAGAAAATCTTTGTGGATTCATCCCAGCAACTCTAGAAATCTCATATGAAAGAAGGGGCACCATATTTTTGAATTTTGGTGACATCTTGTCAATCAGCCCTCCAAACAAGCTCAGAGGAGAGCTTTTTATGTTCGATTTTACAAATCCTATTGACATTATTCGTCTAAGTGAAGTTATGAAAGATGAAGACATTTTATGTGATCTAGTAAACCCCAAGTTCGATTTCGTCCTCCCCTCAAACTGCAAAGCAAAATACTCCAGAAGTCCAGGCTTTTCTGTTGAAGGCAAGGAGGCTAAGAAGAAAGAGGGTCAGATTAGGGCCAAAAAGTCAAGGCTCCACTCGAATTCTGAACCGCCCCCTCGAATTCTTCACGCATCTTAGCCGGTTGAGGTTCCCTTGGTTCCTCTCTCAGATGCGCTTTTATTGAAGAGAGATAATATTAATGAAAGGAAGCTCAAGGGTCACGGCCACTCAACATCTCCTCAAAAAGGCGCCAAAGAATTTTTTCAAAAGAATTGGACAGTCGGCCCTGCATACTCTCACCAGGAAGTCGAATCGGCCCCAAGCATTAATGAGCTGACTGGCTCTGGTATTCAAGGCGACCTTTCCAAACCAAATCCCTCTTCGCTTTTTTGGAAGCCTCCAACCAACCCTTCAGTGAAGATTTCTTTCCAGATCATCTCACTAAAGATATCGCGGATTTGGGTTCCAAAAAAATACCCGTAGTCACTACCATTCAAACTTTTTTCCCACAGCATCAGAATTATACTCCCCTCCGACACCAACAGCAAAAAGGAAGCAAACCTCTCAAGACTCTCAAGGTAAAAGAAAACCTTTTGGGATTAGGCCCTTTCCCAGGCACTTTGCCAGAAAGCAAACTTCCTTTATTAACCTTTGGTCTGCCATCACTAATCCTGATCTTCTTGAAGTTAGCTGTGCAAATCTTCAAGCCTCGAGTCTAGTTAAAGAGAGATCATTTCCCCTACCTTCCCCCAATAGCTTATTATCTCATCAGCACTGCGTCCCAAATGAGTGTTGCTCCCCGACTGAACAAGGATCCAACCGCAATTCTTTTTTATCGCCAGCTTAGGACTCTCAAGACTCAGAAGACGATTCACTGGCTAGTGTAAGCAGTGAGGAGCCTGACTAAATAGAAGTCGATGACATCAAAGATTTTGAAGATTGCCTAGAGGGCTTGGGTCATTCTCTGAATCAACTTTTTCGTCATCCAGAAGATCCTCCACAAGTTAGGAAAGAAGCTTTCCCATTCCCCTCTCTAAAATTGTCAAATATCCCCCAATCCTTGCATTCCATCCTGAAAGAGTGTGATATCGTCCTAGCCTGATTAAAGGGGCAAGAAGAGATTAGCTGAGGCTCTTAATTTTCGGTGTGTCTTAATGATGATAGTTACTTGGAACACAAAAGGGCTAGGGGATTCTTCAAAAAGATCGATTCTTAAAAGATTTTTGAAAAATCAATCCGGATTCTGTCCTATTTCAAGAATTTAAAAAAAAAAAAAAAAAAAAAGGTCAATTTCGAAGTCTCATTTATCAAAGGCCTATGGAGTTCATAAGATATAGGGTGATCCTTAGTAGAAGCTAAAGGAAGGTCAGTAGGACTACTCATAATGAGGTGGTCCTTCTTTTCGATTGCGTTTATGCTCAAATCTACTGGGTATCACTCTTCAAGTTCTTCAACTTAAGTTGGGTTTTTGAGACTGCATTCAGAGATAACGTCCAGCAGCTGATAGTAGGTCCAAGCCTTAAGAAATCTCATCAAATTTTGTGGACCAACGCTGTTATGGCAGTGTTATCTGAGTTGTGGTTTGAACGGAACCAAAGAATCTTCCAAGACAAGGAAACTCCATGGTTTACAAGGGTTGAAGCAGCCAAGCTTTAAAGCTTATCTTTGGAGCTCTCCCACAAGCTCCTTCACAGACTACTCTAGTCAGGAATTGAGCTTGATTGGCTTGCCTTTCTTTCTCTGGCATTTTGAAGCCTCCCAGCCAAAGGATTTTTAGCTACCATTGTTTTATTTTGTTCTTAGGTCATCTAGTTCTTATTTGATCCCTCTTTTTCAATTTGTCTCTCACTGTAATGTTATGAATCCTTGTATTTTCATTTGCTGCTAGTATTTGGAAGTGATGAGGGCGCTAAGGGGATGTCAACCTAGTTGAGATTCCTGGTGCACCTACTGGTTTTTTTGGTATCCTTTTATTTTGAGTATTAGTCTTTTCATTTCATTTTCTTAATGAATAAAGAGACTTGTTTCCTTTTCAAAAAAAAACTTAATCTGTAATTGTTAAGTCCTTTAATTGCCAAGTAGCAAAGTTTATAAGTTAAACTTGTGGACTGTATGACACCATTTGATTAGCATTGTTTGATTACCTAGATGAAAACTGTATTGAGTGGCTAATGAGGCATTACCTGTTCGTCAATCATCTTAGCTTATTCCTCAAATCTTAATGTGGTTAACTAGTATGCTTGGCATGCATTACATCTACACATGTTGGCTAATTAGGTGTTTAGGACTTCCATTTAGCATTACTAAATGAGTTGGCTATGCTTAGGCAAGAGATAGAAATTAAATTATATGAATGCAATGATGAAGCAAGAAATGGGGATATCTCTAAAACCTAGGATAGGCTACTTTTACCTTATTTGCAATTCATTACCTATTCGTCATTCATCTTAGCTTATTCCTCAAATCTTAATGTGGTTAGCTAGTATGCCTGGCATGCATTACATCTATACATGTTGGCTAATTAGGTGTTTCGGACTTCCATTTAGCATTACTAAATGAGTTGGCTAAGCTTAGGCAAGAGATAGAAATTAAATTATATGAATGCAATGATGAAGCAAGCAATGGGGATATCTCTAAAACCTAGGATAGGCTGCTTTTACCTTATTTGCAATTTACATTCCATGCTTGCTTCTCAACCCCCCCACCCCCTCCCCCTTTATCGCTTTGCATTGGCAGACACTCACCTGGATCATTAAGACTTTCTCCTCTTTATTGACTGCACCACTAATCCAGACGTTCTTTAAGGAGTTTCGTTTCGATGAACAGAGTGTATGGATTGAGAAATCAAGCAACAAGAGGGGTATACTGGCTGAAGTTGCCAAACTCGATAACAATGGAGGGTTAAACAAGATTCTTGTCCCATTGGTGAAGGAAGAAAGGGTTGGAAAGCCTTTTATACCTTGATTCTATCCTTCTTAGACAAAAAGAAATGTGACCCACAACCATCCCCCCTAAATGCACCAACAAATTCCTTTAAGGAAACCTTTCCTCTATCTTCCAAAGAGGCATTAAAGACAAAAACCCCATTAACACAATCCAAAGGGACAACACTTACAAACATTCCACGAAGTTAGCTCATGCCACTATTCACTTCAACACGGCCGTCATTGTCACAAGACACTGTTTCCACGATGATTGGTACAATATTATGAGGGCCCTCCAAGTACACTATGTGTCCATTGTGCAATTAATCCTATAGAAGCTGACCGGGCTCTCCTTAGATGCGAGGATGAAGAACAAACTAAAACCCTTGGGTCGATCAAAAATTGGTACAAGGTTGGTCCGTTCTCTCTCAAATCCACCACATGGAGTAATAGCGCGGCCAAAGTGAATCCTGTTGTTCCCTTCTATGGTGGATGGATCAAAATCAGAAACCTCCCTTTGGACAGTTGGGATGACCATACCTTCAAGCTTATTGGGGATACCCATGACGATTTTGTTGAAGTTGCAAGGAAAACATTATCTCGCTTGGATCTTTTAGAAGCGACGATTAGAGTTAAGAAAAATTCCATGGATTCATTTCGACTGTTGTTGGGATCCCCTCTCCATCTGCATCTCCGATAGTGGTGCAAATCGATCCCTTCTTTAACAGCAACCAGTTTCTGGGTTTTGTTGTCGGAATCCATGGCTCTCAGCCACCGAACGAACGCCTTTCCCCGGGCGACGCAGAACACGAGGCACGATTTGACTTACAGAAGGGTATCCTCGGACCGTACCCTGTGTCAGCGTCTGCACATGCTCCACAGGTACCTTCCTCTGACCCCTCACCTACCCGTTCTATCTCACCCCCCATCCCTCAACCTATACCTATCAAATCGTCTCCTTTACAAACCTAACAGGCCGATTTTCCTTCAACCAACCCATCTACCCTCTCTAAAAAGCCTACTTCACCCCAGCCTACCATTTCTCAATCACAACCCACTCCACCCCAGCCCAACCTTCCCCTTGCTCCCTCCTCCACTCCCATAATCTGCTTCACCCCAGTCCAACTTTTGTCCCAATAAGCCCTTTGACCTTCCTATAGCCATCGAAATCAACCCTCCACCACACTCAGCCCATCCAAGCCCTTTCACTAATCTTGAAATGAACCCTTCCTTGCTTCCTCACCTGCCAGTCTCTAACGTAAACTTTTCTCTCTCTCTGCCTCCACCTTCCAACCTTCATAACTCCCCACACAAACTATCCATCACCATTCAAAACAAAAGGTCTTATCTTGAACTCGGCAATAAATTCAACTGTTCGGCATCTTGCCCAAACTTCTTTAACCATGATGACTTAGACTATAGTCCTCTTTCCCTCTCCATTGCTCCTCCTTCCCCTTTCACTCATCCCACCTCTCCTCCCCCCGAATTTTTCCTACAAAACACGTTGGTTGGCGCCTCTTTATTGGCCAAGAGCGACCTTGAACCGGAGGCTGATCTTGTTTCAAGCTCTTCTGACCCTACATCCCACCTTCGAATTGTGGTTCCCTGGCTTCTTGAACATAAATCTGCATATTGTTGCTATTCCATCCACCTCAAAAAGGCCAAACGATCCCAGAAGCAAACCAGAGGCATTAACAAACTAAAGAGGCTTTACACCTCTATCAATTATGACAAGGAGCTTTCTAAGTCTTATCTCAGTGGGTGGACCTCCTCTACATGATCATTCTATCCTGGAACGTCCAAGGCATCAATGCTTGGGAGAAGCGTGCGATTGTGATAAATCTTATCTTAAAACACAATCCTACAATGGTTATCCTTCAAGAAACAAAGCTCAAAGATGTAGATCGTTTTATCATTAAGTCTCTTTAGAGCTCTAGGCATATCAGTTAGATTGTTTTAGAGCCATCGAGAACCTCTAGGGGTATCATCATCATCATGTGGAGCGACCCATCTTGGAAAGGTATTTAAAGGTCTTTTCTTACTTGCCATTTAGTTTTCCTTGGCTGATGGCTTTCCCTTTTGGCTCTCTAGGATTTATGGCCCTTCTCGGGCAAAAGATAGACCTCTCTTTTGGCAGGAGCTTTACGATCTACAAGGCTTTCGCACGCAAAACTAGATTTTGGGAGGTGATTTCAATGTGTCCAGATTGTCCTATGAAAAATCAAATGACAAGCCCCAAAAGGCAAGTATGAAAACTTTCAATACTTTCATTGATGGGGCCGATCTCCTGGACATTCCACTGCAAAATGGATCTTACACTTGGTCCGCTTATAGACACTACTCAATCTTCACACTCATAGATCGTTTTTTAATAATTGAAAGCATCCAACAGAAATTTGCCTACACTACATCTCTGGAGAGACTAACATCCGACCACTACCCTATCTTGCTATCCATTGGTGTTGACAAATGGGGTCCCACCCCCTTTCGCTTCGAAAATATATGGTTGTTGCACAAAGATTTCGATGACCTGGTTGATTATTGATGGAAGAACACTTCTTTGCTTGGGCGACCGAGACATGGCTTTATTGTTAAGTTGAAGGGCCTTAAAGCAATTCTCAAAGCTTGGAACAAAGATACCTTTGGTTGTGTTCACACGCAAAAGAAATAGCTTATAGCGGAAATCACTCTTCTTGATGGTATGGAGGAGTCATCTAATCGTCCTACCATCTATAGAGTACAAAAGAATAGTCTAAAACCACAGCTCCCCTCAATGGTGGCCAAGGAGGAGACTCTTTAGAGACAAAAGTGCAAAGCCATTTGGCTTAGCGAAGGAGATCTAAACACCCATTTTTTCCACCGTGTTGTAGCCACAAAGAGAAGGCAAAACACAATTTTTGAAATTATCTCCATAGCTGGTGTGAGCCTTCTTACCGAACTCGATATCGATGAGGAATTTCTGGCTTCTTCTCCAGATTGTACACCAAGAAAAACAACCTCACGATAATACCTATCTGTAGTTACCCTTCTCTCACAATGCAACAGTCTTCACAGCTTTAATGAACAAGAAATTTGGGGGGTTGTCTCTACTCTTGTACTAATAAATCCCCGAGCCCTGATGGATACACTATTGAATTCTCTAAAAAAATCTTGGCACGTCCTTAAGCCCGACATATTGAGGGTGTATCAAGATTTTTTTAAGAAAGGTATCATCAATGCCAATCTTAACAAGACTTACATTTGTCTCATCCCCAAGCATGTTGATGCTAAAAGAGTTCGTGATTTCAAGCCTATTAGTCTGACTACTGGTATTTATAAGATTTTGGCTAGAGTGCTCTCTGATAGACTAAAGAAGGTCCTCCCTACACTTATTTCAGAACACCAATCGGCCTTTGTTGAAGGGCATCAAATCTTGGATGCCTCGCTTATTGCCAATGAGCTTATTGATGAGTGGACCAGAAAGGGAAAGAAGGGCATTGTGATTAAACTAGATATTGAAAAGGCTTTTGATACGGTCGATTGGGGCTTCCTTGACACCATTTTACAAGCTAGAGGTTTCGGATGCCTTTGGAGAAAATGGATTTTGGGTTGTATATCATCCGCAAATTATTCCATCATTATCAATGGTCGTCCTAGGGGAAAAATTCATGCTTCTAGGGGTATTAGGCAAGGGGAACCCCTATCTCCTTTCCTCTTTAATATCATCATTGATACCCTTAGTCATTTGTTATCTCAAGTTGAATTGGATAGAAAGATTCGAGGTTTTGATCTCGAAAATATTGGGCTATCCATCTCCCATCTTCAATTTGCAGACGACACCATCTTATTCCCATCAAGAATTTGTTTGATGTAATTGATACTTTCCCGTCCTGCTTTGGCCTATCCATCAATCACCAAAAGTCTGAAATTCTTGGCATCAATCTTACTCCCACTCGGCTTCAGGACATTGCAAGTATATATGGTTGCAAGGTCGGATCATGGCCTAACACCTACCTCGGGCTACGTCTGCATGGCAAGCCCAGAACTCTCTCATTTTGGGCCCCAGTGATTGAGAAAATTGAGCAAAGAATTAAAGCGTGGTTTTCATCATATATTTCCAAGGGAGGGACGTTAACCTCTTATTCAAGCCTCATTAAGCAACCTTCTCACTTATTACCTAACCCTTTTCAACCTCCCTTGCAAAGTGGCAAACATTATTGAAAAGATATATCGAGATTTCTTATGGAAAAGGAAGGAAGATGAATCGAATTTACATCTTGTTGGTTGGAAGAAAGTTACATCCTCTCAATCCATGGGTGGCTTAGGGTTCACCAACCTCAAGCTGAGAAATGAGGGTCCCCTAGCAAAATGGATTTGGCGCTTTAGGATGGAAAGATTTGCTCTATGGCGGAGAGTGATCATGGCTAAACTTGAAATTTCCTTGTGTGGTAACAAAACTGATAATAGATCCATGTCCACTACCAAAGGAACTGGGAAAGCACTGCACTATCTCCAACCTCTTGTGGATCAACATGTTACTGCCATTTTAGGCCGTGGGAACTCCATCTGATTCTGGTATGGTGCCTGGGTTAACAATAACCCGTTGCACACATCTTTTCCAAATCTATACGCTCTGTCTCTTGCAAAAGAAGGTATGGTCATTGATTTGTGGAACGAGACGAATGGTGGATGGAATCTCCATCTTCGAAGACACCTTAATGATTTGGAAACTGAGGAATGGGCAGCTCCCTCCTAAACACTCTCCACCTATCAACCCCTCCAAATAAAAGATAAATGGCTATGGAAGCTAGAGCCGACTGGCATCTTTTCTACTAAGTCTTAGATTGATTCTCAGTACGTCAATAATGGGTTATCTTCTACAGACTCAATTAACGGTATTTGGTCCAACCACTACCCCAAAAAGATAAAATTCTTTCTCTGGGAGCTTTCACATAGGGTTGTCCTCACACATGAAAAGCTCCAACGCCGTAACCCCTCTCTTACGATGTCTCCCAACTAGTGCTCTCTTTGCAAAAAAGACAATGAATCTCAAAGCCATGTATTTATGTTCTAGGACCTTTTGAAACCACATTCTTCTTGCTTTTAATTGGCATGTGGTCTTTCCCTCGAATGTCAACCTATTCCTCTCCCTTGTTATTGATGATCATCCTTTCAAGGGGAGAAAAAGTCTCCTATGGAAACATATTGCTAGAGCTTTCCTCGAGTCGGTCTGGCTTGAACAAAACAATCGCCTCTTCAACAACAAAACCCAACATTTCGACCTCTTTTTTTATCATGTGATTAGCATTGCTATCTCTTGGTGTAAATCATCTAAGCAATTCAAAATGTTATAGTTTTAATACTCTTTTGACCAATTGGAGATGTCTTTTGTAACTCCTTTGGTTTTGGGGCTTCTTTCTCCCCTCTTCTGTAATTCCATACATCAATGAAATTTGTCTCTTATCAAAAAAACTATTAGTCAAATGAAAATAAGCAAACCTGCTAAATGATTCTTCATCTACTTTGTTGCTGCCAATAGTATCATACACCTACAAACCAGATCAAGATCTCTTAGACGTTCCTCAGTTATCTTCTTACAGAAAATCAAACTTTCATTGAGAAAATGAAATAATACAGATGGGCTGACACAAAACAAGAAGAAGAAGAACTAATAGGTATGTATGCCAAGACTCAAAAGAACTGCTACAAAATATGAAAGCAAATGTATAGCTTGGAACAAAGAAATGTAAACTTACTGGAACACATGTGATGAGTTGAAATTCTTTCTGGCAAAGTGGACAAAGGTTTGTAATAGTAGCCCAGTTGTCAATGCATACAAAACAGAACCTGAAATAAGATGGACAAATGGTAATAATTGTAAACCCTTTGCAAATGTATTTAAAATGGTTCACTAAGCATTATGAAAATCAAAAAGACTCAACCGTATAATTTCTTATTTGATCATGCTTAATGGCACATTAAATTGTTTCGAGGTTTCACAGCAGAAGCTCCTCTTGCATTCCCTTTCTCCATCAGCTTGTGCACTCAATCTCTCTAATGAGGATTCATTGCAACATATTTTCTTTGAATGCTTTTATTCTCAGCAATGATGGGATAAGTTGCTTTTAGATTTTAATTATTGATTGATTTCCAACTCATTCAAGGAAAATATTTTTCAATCGTTGTTTGGTGGTCCTCCTTTGGTCCCTAAATCCAATATTATAAAGTCTAGTGTTGTTAAAGCTCTTATGTCTGAAATTTGGCTTGCAAGCAATTACCAGATTTTCAACAACTATTTTCCTTGGTCAGATCGGTTTGATTTGGTTCGCCAGAAGGCCTCTCCTGGGTGTGCTCTCTCCCAACTCTTTGTTGAAGATTCTATTCAAGATTTATGTCTCAATTGGCATACTTTTATTTATTTTTTTCCATTGTAATCTTTTCATTTTATTTTCATTCACTCCATTGTGTGGAGTTTATCTTTTAAGCATTAGTCTCATGAAAAGGTTTGTTTTAAGTTTTAGAAGGGAGGGAAGGGAAGAAAAACAAAAAAAAAAAAAAAAAAAAAAAAAAGAGAAAATAGGATTGACAAACGTACTTTAAAAAAAAAAATGAGAAGCAACACTTCCAAAAACATGAAAGAATACAAAAAATCATACGAAAAGACCATCCCAACTAATGAGTCATAAGAACTACTTTTAATGAAATAGGCTTCAATTCAAGAAAGGCCCATGGAAGAATTAAAAGAACTTTTGGGTAAACAAAGCCTTGAGAAAAACGTCAAACCTAACTAGACCATATAGTTCACACCTCAACGCTTGATCTTTCTGCTCCCATAAAAATTGTTTCCTCTCAATCCAAGTGCACCACAAAATTGTAAGAGAAACCAACCCTCCTAAGGAGCCGTTCCTTGTCTCAGAAAGGATGGATACCAAAGAAGCTTATAATCTTAGACTCTACTAGAGGCTAAAGAAATCCCAAACCACTCCAAAAAGTCATCTCTGATGCTAGAGGCAAATGGGCATCTCCAAAGGAAGCGATTGAGATCCTTGAGTGGCCCCAATAAAAAGGAAAAATGGATCTAAGCATGGTCCAACATGTTCGTCTTCCCTTGTAAAGCCTACTAAGCAAAAATAAAAAAAATAAAAATAAAAGACCTTCTTAGGAATTTTGACATTCCAAAACAAGGAATCAAAAGGAGTCCAAGGAAATGCGGTCACACAAAAGAAGAAAAAAGAATGAAATACATGAAAACCCCTAAGAGCAAAATCCCTCCTCCCGGGTCTAGCTAGAAAACCCCCAAACAAAGAAATAAATTTCACTACATTGGACGTCTCTCAATTTGGCAGAGGATGCACAAAACCAAGAGAAGGTTTATATTTGTAACCCAATACCCAATGCATAAAAAAATATAACCTGAAAATAAGATTGTAATTCTCCTCCCTCCCTTTCGCCGATGAATGCTTTGTCTTGAACTATAGAAAAGACTGCAACTTCAATTTATTCTACAATAGACGACCTTCCCAAATATCTCCCCTAGTAAGTACGATCACAGATCATCATTCTCCTTGATGAAGTTATGTTAAAAGTGCAAGGTGACAAGGGGTAAGCATATGTGTGACCTCTTTTTTTTCTTTAAATAAAGGGTCAAGCTTCCATCCAGAAAAATATGATGAAACAATACCAGGGGATCCAAAAAAAATGGCTCCAGTAAAGAAAAAGATTCCAATCATGAACAATAGGGCCTTACATATAATTAAAAAAGTTGTCATTGACACCTACAGTAGAAACATACAAATTAACGACAGTCAGACATCCCAAGAATTCCTCTCAATGCCTTGAAATGTTCTATCATTTCTTTCCTCCCACAATACCCACAAGATCGCACAAGCCCCCACTCGTCAGAGAAACTTCCCTTTATTGCGAAACAGAGGGTGGTGAGGAACTCCTCTTTGTGCCTGCCTAGCATCTATGTGGTACGTTTCAACAAATCTTACTAACACTAAACTAAAGCGAAACAAAGACATAAGATCTGTCAAACACAATAAATATTAATGACCAACACATGACTAATTGTGGACAACTGAAGTAGACAGAGTAGTGTCATCTACACCAGCAAAACTAGGGAAGCCTACCAACTGGTAAAAACAGTCGAGCCATTTTGGAGCTCAAAGAAGCCCTGCTCTTAGTTCAAAAGCAAATTTATGGCTTCATCACCAGGAGAACGTAGTAAAGCATATTGTTGCCAAAATGGGCCACACCAAAACAATCAGCTTGCTAAGGATCTCCATTTCACTACAGCTTCATAACCTATGAGGAGGAAGTAAAGAAACATGCAAGACCAAATGATTGTCTTCTGTTTACATATCTTCTACGAGTATGTGGGAAGCCAAAAGGCCCCAAAGTAAATGTAGCATAGAACAATTATCAAGGACAAGGTGATGAGGGTTACTAGACAATTAAGGACAAGGATGCTTAACACTATAGAAATACAAATCAGAGCGAAGAAGGGTTGAATCTCAATGGATTGAGGTAGCAAGGCCACTTTGCCACTTACAATACCCTGTCGCATACACTAAAATCTAAGTCCTCGTGAGTACCAACAATCCTAGCTCATAACTAAATGGAACATGGTAGTTAGTTGTATGTTGACATCTAAGATCAAATAAGATTACAATAATGTGTTATTTTCCAATCCATCGCTTGACTGAACTTTTAGATTATTCGTATGCTGACAAGTTGTTTTCTAAGATAGGAATGCAAAGCAACTCCCAATGAAATTGAAATCCAACTAGGATGCAGATAAAAGACAACATTCAAAACACAAGTACACTTAGAGGGTTGGAATAGCTACTAATAAAGCCATTTGAGCTTTGTAAGGCACCTGCCACCTTTATATGCTTGATGAATCAAGTTCTTCAATCCTTTGTTGATGAGGTCACATAAAGAGAGTGAATGAATCACATCACTTGCATCACTTAAAGGGAGGTTATCCAAGCACTACACCTAAAAACAAATATTGACATTGACATTCTTTCGCTTCGTTCGCCACTGCTCGTGCGCTTCCTTCAAAGGTGGAAGGCTCCTATACCAATGCATTTTTACATCCCACAGTTTCAGTTGATCCTTAGCCTCATTCATATTCATCTTCGGCGCAAGATCACTCGATCAGTGAGCTATTAGACACCTTGTAGGCAAACTTCTTGGTTGTCTCTGCTGCTAGAGCTTGATTTTGAAGAAAAAATTGCAAGACTAGCTAAAATAATTATTAAGAAAGTAACACCTCTTGTTAAATTACCATCAACCCAAAAGTTTAAGCTGATAGGTTATGATAAATTTAATATTATATCCACACTCGAAAACTCTTCCTCACTTGTGGGCTTGAAAATTTGTTGAAGGCCCAACCAGTATAATTCAATATTAATTGGAGAGGAAATGACTTTCCAAAGGATCAAACTCAGGACCTTTTGCTCTAATAGTATGTTGAATCACTCATCAACCCAAAACCTTAACTTGATAGGTTATGGTAAATTCAATATTATATCAATGCTCTACATCTTGACTAATCAAATGATAAGCAATGAAGCACAAATTATGACTAATTAGAAAGGATGACAAAAAGAATTTCAAGAAGGGGATTTGGTTGGCCACTTGAACCAATAGTAATGAAAGCAACTCTTAGACAAAATTATGATGATATACCAATTCACAAACTTCCACTTTCTCCTCATTAACATTCTTTCCAAGCATGGTTAAGTTTATGCTAGTTTTCCAACCTGGGTGGGGGCTTACCTTTTGACCACCTCTGCAAAAGATCTTACATCTAAGCTAACAGACACCTTCTAAGAACTAGTCACCACACACCTGGGAAACTCCAAATTGAAGAAAAAGCCTTCCAACAATCTACGTTTCTATTCCTAGGAACTTCAAACTTATTTTTGCCGCTACTAATTTCAAACTTAAGAAATTATAAGTAACATCCACTCTGATTTGAGAGCTATTCTACCCAGAAAATGTGGGAAGAGCTTCTGGGTTCCCTGAAAATCATGAGAAAGGGAAGTTCTTAAGCACATCCCTACATATGGTTGGAATCCATACCAAGATTTCTAAGTCGAGAGATAAAGAAAGGCCAGACCTCCGACGGCCTAACTCTTGCACGCCGGTAAGTTTCACCGAGCTCCAGAGACAAGAGTTTCTCTCCTTCTCTGCAGAGCATGAAGACATTAGGTAATTCCAGTCTTCCATCTATACTAGTATTAACAGACATGGCTAAAACTACATCAAGGTGAGAGGATGCTGAAACTTAAGAGAGGAGAGAGGACAGAGGAGAACGACAATCTATCTTTCCAGAAGTTAACAAGCATACAAGAACATTAAACTGGGAAATATAGAATTCCAAGGAACTAAAACTGATTTAGCCATGTACCAGTGCTGGCAGCAGTCCAGAACACCCCTGTCAACAATGACATCCATGCATATCCCACATCTTTCCACCTCCTCAGTAATCTCCTGAAACACAAGAGAACCAACTATATCAATAAACATGATGAAAATCGTAAGATGGAGTACGATATCAACATAGTCACGCATTTTTTTCAAGTCAGAGAGCCTGCTACCACATTCAATTTGATCAAACTAAAGAGAAAATATTAGCTCATGCCAACAAAAACAAATAGAAAAACGAAGCAACTGACTAGAAACTTACATAATTGATTTCGTAAGCCTCTGCGGTTTCTTCCTCCGGTATCCCACTTGGAACCAAACCCACCTCCATCATATCACTCGTAGATTGCTAGAGGTCAAATAACGGAAGAAAATGTTCAGGTAATTACGGTGGAGAAAAGTGTAGATTAATCACCCGTTGCATAGAGTACACCGCGAACTCCAGTTTCAGATGACGATGAAGCGGATTAACGACAGGGAGAATTCCGATGAGGTAAAAGTAAAACCCCATTTAGAGGACCCCATTGGAGATTCAAAGGCGTTGTCAGGATGCAAATTGTTCGTTCAGAATCACGTTGTGTGGAGGTATGGTGGCTATGGTGGTCAAATCATCACTGAAAATGGGAAATTGCAGAAGAGGGTAGGTAAATTTGAGATAAAATTGCAGAACTGATGAACTCTCTTCCGGAATTTCTCTCTCTCTCTCTCTTCGGCTTTTTCGGCTTTCCCGGAGAGAAGGTCTTGTGATGTTAGGCTCCTGTCAATCGGTTTGAATTGGGCTACAGAACGGCGGGCCCGCCCATGCCCAATTATCTGGGCTTCTCTGTTGGCCTTGAGCGATCAACATCTCTTTCCACGTGTAAATTTTTTAATGGACGACTACAAATATAAAATTCATAAATTGTGTCAAATGAGTTTTTTTTTAAATCTTGTCAACAACTTCAAACTTCGAGATTGATATTACAAATTCATATCAGTTGTGTTATACTTGTGTTGACAACTTTTTTAAATAACGATTTGATGGCATATGTGAAATCGAATAACTAATTTCGATGAGGATACATCCCTCTTGTATATGTGAACATATCTAAGCTTTTTTTCCTTTTGAGTACAACACAACTACGAAGATGGAGGATTAAACATCCGACTAGAGACAAAGCACATATTAATACTACTGAGTTGTTCACTTTGACATTAACATCTCTAGTTTTAACTTTACAAAATTTGTCATATTTTTTCAGTGCCATATTTTTCTTTACATTATTACCTTTGTAGGTCTTACACTATATTTTATGATTTTACTAAATTTTTAATTTTCCATAATTTAAATACTTTATTAAGTAAATATTTTATTATTAATTACATATCTAATATTGCCTCCTCTAGGATAAATTCACCTATTTGATTGGCAATCCAAATTGTTTTATGTTTTCATACTGAATACGACAAATATATATTTGGATGACAATATGGATTATGATCTTGAAAATTATGTGATATAAATAGAACAAATTTTGAAAACAATATTTTCCTGTATTTTTAGTGTATCCAAATTTTGAATTTTAAATTTTAAAATGCATGCTTATGTTAAATAAAGATAAAATAAATATCTAGAAATACAGTATTTCATATAATAATCTCACATTTTTAATCTAAAATATGTATTATGTAAGGTTTTATAAGTTATATAAAATTAATTAGTAATAGTTTATAGTCAACATAATATTTAGTGGGTAATAAATAATTTTATGATTATAAATTAATTTAAAACATTTGTTTAATTTAAAATCTAGTTCCTAAGTTCGTCGTTCAAATGCCTTGAATCCGTTATCTGGTGCTTCAAACGACCAAGTATGTGGGTCGGGGACATGCCCCCCAAACCTAAGTTCATTTCGTATTTAGCATATTATATTATTTATCGTTATTTAGGATTATGATCCTAGGGCTTTGAAAAGTGCACTATATAAACTCTTTAACTCAAGAGGATAAGCCCTTATTCTGTAATTATGCTCTATGATAAAATGTTTTTCCCACGTTTGGGGGCATGTAATTAGGGTTTGAAGGCTTGGGATATGCTCTATGATAAATGCAATTAGGGCTTGAAAGCTTGGGATATTTCTCTTTCCCACGTTCACTCTCATAATGTTTTATGGTTTATGTTTTATGTTTATGGTTTTACTGAGTAACAACTAGTTTCATGGCTTATAATTGTAGTATTAAACACGTTTAAAACATTTATTTAATTCAGAATCTAATTTCTAAATTTGCTATAATATATATATATATATATGAAAACATTAAATATAACCTTACTTTTGTTGAATTTGTTGTTTCCAAATTTCTCAATTTCATATTCCCTACTAAATAGGCCCCAAATCTCTTATTCTATCTCTGTTTCGATTTATTTTTGCTATTAATTTTTTTAAAACATGTTTGAATAATTTTTTCTTATGAAATTAATATTTAAAATAGTACAAAGATATTAAATTACCTATACTCCACCGGTCCCTATAATGATAAGCATATGCATGAGCATATGGAATATGTAGATGGCATAGTTATGGGGGGCCCAACTTCTTGTTGGGTTGTATGTCCTAAAACTCGCAGTTTGTAAAATTAAACATATTCTATTTGCAATAAAGATGTTATTGAGGTTTATTTAATAAATTTTTTATTGAATATGTAAATTGCACTTGTAAAAAATTAAATCCAATAAACTAACATATCCATGGCTATTACATGAGTACTTGAACTATATGTGGAGACATAAGAGAGGATCAAGTTCGAGTTGATGGCCAAAACGTTCTATAGTATACGGATAAGGCTGGGTACCTTATTCTGGAAACACTATCGGATGCGACCTACTTTGTATTTAGTACAAACGATGTGATCCTAAATCGTTCATATGGAGATATAAGAGTGGAGCGTCCTATGCAAAGAGTTTGTATAAGACCGGACCAAGAAATAAGTCACTCTTACTTTATAACGTTGTTTATTATTTAAGACTTACTATTTCAAAGTGATGACCTAGGTAACTTGACCTTAATCCTGAGCTAACTATGAACTCCTGTTTATTCGAGATTATTCTTAGATTTGCATGGGTGAGAGTTGGTCCAACATCGCTGGCTCAATAAACCCCCCATTTCAGGAGTAAGACCGATAGATAACTGGGACATAAGATGTAAGTTATAATTTACTCCTACCCGCTTTTAGGGATAGTAGAAAGGTTGTCCTTTAAGTGCTAATTCCAGGTATTGAACAAGGGGCCCCACCCCTTTCATTAGCCCGAGAGGGACTCAGTTTAGTGATTGGATCACAAACCCATTGTTCATTAGAGGATCAGTAGGACTTAAGAAGCAAGATGTAATCTTGAAGGTAAAACCAACTTTTGACCCAACGTTATTACGAACAACTTGTGAAGGGTTGACTTATTGATTATGGTTATATTAAGTGGACAAAAATATATCTATAGTGAGGATAGTGCAGCTACGGGCTTTAATGGGGTGACTCGGTAGTTAATGAATGTTGATTAATTCGGTTTAAAGAGTTTAGCAATTAAATCTCGGATCGTTGGAGCTCGTGGTCTTTAGGTCCATTAGGTTCCTCTACTAGCTCACAAACAGATTAAACTTTAACTAGCGTGATGAGAGAATTTGAAACGTTCAAATTCAAATTAAGGGAATTAACAAATATATACAATATAATTATACGCTTAATTATTGAATTAAACGAAACTAGAGAATTGGATACTATTTAAATATGATTTAAATATTAATTACATGAATGGAGATTCATGTTTAAGAAATTGGTGTTTAATTAAATTTATATTTAATATTAAATTAATATGATTAATTAAATTATTTAATTAATTATTAATAATTAAATTTATACAAAACTAATTATGGAATTAATTTTGTTTAAAAATTAATGAATTTTATATAATATTAATTATTGAATTAATATTTTATATAAAATTAAAATTTCATTTTTTTAATTTTGAAATTTTGATTTCAAAATTTAGAAAATTGAATTTTGAATTCAATTTAAAATTGGAAATTAGTTTTTAAGTGGATTTGTCCCATATAAAACACTAAAAATCCCACTCAAATTAGCATGTTTTGGTGTCACGCTAATAGTTTTCCGATTGCGTGTTTAATTGTTTAAAAAACAAATAAATTGCCTGAATTCAGGGGTTAGGAATCAGAAAATTCTAAAAAAAGAAATGTTATTCTTCATGCAAACATAAAAAACCAGAAAATTCTCCTCCAATCCTCCTTAGTTCATTCTTATTACGGGTTTCACCACCCAATCTAAGTCCTAAAGGATAGTAGTGAAGATCAAGTGGTGGTCTATAAGGTGTTACAGAGGAAATTCGAGTTGGAATTGAAGATTTGAAAAGTTCTTCAAAGGTAAGTTTTTTAAACCCTATTTCCTTTATATGAACATGCTTGCTTGATTGTTAAAATTAATGGAATTGGAGTACTTAAGATCCAAATTGCTTCCACTTGTTGATTGTCAACACCAATAGAGCATGATTTAAGCACTTAATTAATGTTAATTGTAGCTTGGTGGGTGTTTTTCATAAGTTGTATGAAAATGGGTGCTGATATGGATAATTTTAGTTTTTGGCATTAGATTTCTTTTTAATTCTGTAATAATTATTGTAATTGGCTCTTTGTTTATGGGTCTTATTGTGTGATTAAGCATCTATAAATTTGTTAGAGTCAATAGAGTTGCAATTAGGTTGTAATTGAAGAAGATTCGAAGCAAGCTTAGCAGTTGGTTGCAACAAAAGAAGCCTCTGCCTTGTAGTGTTGCAACACTGCCCTTAGAGTGTTGTAACATTGTTCTTCAGACAGCCCAGCAAAATAAAGAGATACCTCGAAGCGTTGCAACGCTACTTTGGAACATTGCAATGTTGTGTTTCAGCCAACCCAGAACACGCGCGCGAACGGACCAACAGTTCAACTGGACCAGGTCAGTCGGTTCTTGAGCATTGTTAACCTGGTTTAATGAGCATGCGTGAGCGATGTGAGATTTTAAAATTGGTTTATCACCTAAACATCATAGATTAAATCCAAATATAAAAGTTATACTTTGATAAATACCTAGACTTAGGTTGTTTTATTAGCCGAAATATACCTAAGTAAATATTTACCCAAACCAAATAGAACATTTCAGTGGGAGATTAATAACATATACGATATGTTGTTCTTAGCTCTCATATCCCTAAAAGTTCACATTGTGAGATTCATGCTCAGCTTTGTGTCACCCTAGGAGTGACCTCCATTCAGAAAGTGTTTGTATGGGTCAATGGCAAGGTGAATAGAGGAAATAGTTCATAGTAAGTGGATGAAGAATGTGTGTCAACATATCCTGTGGTCTCTTCCATTAGTTCGGACCATGAGATTCCAATGTTGCGCCTACTTGTTGTTATTAGGCAACATAAGCTAGTCATTTTTCAGCAGCTATCCCCTCGGAGGATTGTAACATGAGATTTGAAGCAACTCAAACTCCAGAAATAGGTAGGATCTCTTAGGTCCATTCCCGACCTTGACTCTCCAATTTGGAAGCATTGTTGGGACCGACCTCTGAAGTATGAAAATGGAGGGTTACACTTACAAGAGCTACTGAGTGTTAGTAAGTTCTTGACAAAAAACGGTAACTAAATAACTATAGGAATAAGAGTTATTATGGAGTTAGCATTTAGTCAACGATGTCTTACTTTAGTGAAAGAGTATTTGGTTGCCTCTCGATAGCATCTATTATGACTCACTAAAGTATCGTTGCAAATAAATAATATTTGGGTGCATTATTACTTTTGCTAAAATTTGATTGATTTTAAAAGCAATTTACTGATTATAATTTATTTATATTTTCAGCATGTCAAATTCTTCTAAATTACTCGCTTCCGGTAAGTTTAACGGTCTTAATTTTTCGACATCGAATATAAACGCAATAGTAGTATATGATGATTTAAAGTTTGTTTTAACAGAGGAATGTCCTCCATCTCCCGGCTCATCTGCAAACCAAAGAGTTCAGAATGTATATGACAAAGGATTAAGGCAAATGAAAAGGCCCGAATCCATATCTTAACAAATGTATTCAATATACTAGCTAAGAAGTTCGAGAACATGGTTTCTGCTAAAGAAATCATGGATTTGTTACAGATATTATTTGGACAATTTGTCAGGAACGATATTCTAGAAGATGTTTTATAACAATGACATAAAGGGTAGAACCTATGTTAATGAACATGTTATGGATATGTTCAAAGTAATAAACACAAATGTTATAGATGATGAAACTAAGAAAATAAAACAAAGTAAATGTGATTTACTTGTCACTGAGACATGTTTAGTGGAAATTGATAAATTAACCTGGATATTAGATTCAAGTGTCGATAATCATAATTGCGCTTTCGCTCAGGAAACTAGTTCCTGGAAACAACTTCTAGAAGGGGAAACAACCTTTAAGGTAGGGACCAGAGAGGTTGTCTTAGCTAAAGCAGTAGGAAACATAAAGTTATTTTTTGAAGATAGATTCATTTTACTTGAAAATGTTTATTACATTCCAACCATGAAGAGAATTTTAATATTTATCTCATATTTTCTAGAACAAAAGTATAAGGTCTTATTTGAAGTTAATAAAGTGTTCATTATTTCAAAAGGTATTAAAATATGTTATGCAAAGTTGGAAAATAACTTATATGTGTTAAAATCAACTGAGGTAAAAAGGTGTTTTGAATATAGAGATGTTTAAAACAACTAAAATTCAAAATAAGAGACAAAAGATATCTTCTAATGTCTATCTTTGGCACTTAAGACGGCCGCATTAATCTCAATTGGATAAAGAGAATGGTTAAGAGTGGGCTCCTATATCAGTAAGAAGACAACTCTCTACCACCATGTGAATCTTGTCTTGAGGGTAAAATGACCAAAATATCTTTTATGGGAAAAAGTCTTAGAGCCAAAGAACCCTTAGAACTTATACATTCAGACCTCTGTGGTCCGATGAATGTTAAAACACGAGGAAGGTATGAATATTTCATAAGTTTTATTGATGATTATTCTAAATATGGCTATATTTACTTAATGCATCATAAGTCTGAAACCCTTGAAAAGTTAAAGAAATATAAGACAGAAGTTGAGAACCAATTAGGTAAAAAGATTAAAACACTTTGATCAGATCGAGGTGGTAAGTATATGGTTTAAAATTCTAGGACTATTTGATAGAATACGAAATTCAATCCCAACTCACAACATTCCGTACACCTCAACGTAATGGGTAGCAGAAAGGAGAAATAAAATCCTGTTGGATATGGTTCGTTCGAGATGAGTTATGCTCAATTGCCTTTTTTTTTTTGGGACATGTAGTAGAGACTGTTATGTATATTTTGAACATGGTTCCTTCGAAAAATGTTTTAGAAACATCATAGCGAGTTATGGAGAGGATGTAAAGATAGTTTACATTACTTTAGGATTTGGGGATGTCCAACACATGTGTTGGTGCAAAACCGAAAAAATTGGAACGACGTTCAAAAGTATGCCTTTTTGTAGGATACCCTAAAGAGACAAAAGATGGTCTATTCTATGATCCTTAGGAAGATAAAGTATTTGTATAAAAAAATGCAACCTTTTTAGAGGAAGATCACATAAAGAATCATCAACCTCGTAGTAAGCTAGTATTAAGTGAAATGTCCACAGAAGCTACAGACAAATCAACAGAGGTTGTTGATCAAACTGGTCATTCAACAAGAGTTGTTCATAAAACTGGTACTTCACATCCTTCTCAAGAGTTAAGAGTGCCTCGACATAGTGGGAGGGTTGTTCAACAACCTGGTCGTTACATGGGTTTAACAGAAACTCATGTTATCATACCTGATGATGGCTTAGAGGATCCACTGACATTTAAACAGGCAATGGAAGATGTGGATTGAGACCAATAGATAAAAGTCATGGACCTCGAAATAGAATTTATACACTTCAATTCAGTCTGGGAACTGGTAGATCAACCAGAAAGGGTAAAACCAATTGATTGCAAATGGACCTACAAGAGAAAACGAGATCAAGTTGGTAAAGTATAGACCTATAAAGCTAGACTCGTGGCAAAAGGGTTTACCCAAAGAGAGAGGGTGGACTGTGAAGAAACCTTCTCTCTGGTTGCTATGATCAAGTCTATTAGAATACTCTTATCTATTGTTGCTTTTTATGATTATGAAATATGACAAATAGATGTCAAGATAACTTTTTTTTAATGACTATCTTGAAAAGAATATCTATATTTCTCAACCAGAAGGGTTTATAGAACAGGGTCAAGAGCAAAAGGTTTGCAAGGTTAAAAGATCCATTTATGGGTTGAAACAAGCATCTTGGTCCTAGAATATAAGATTTGACACTGCGATCAAATCTTATGGCTTTGAACATAATGTTGACGAAGCCTGTATTTACAAGAAAATTTGTCAAGAAGACTGTCGCTTTTTTGGTTTTATATGTTGATGATATTCTACTCAAAGGTAGAATTTATGGCTGGCGTTAAGAGATGGTTGACATCGAAATTCCAAATGAAATATTTGGGAGATGCACAATATATTCTTGGAATCCAAATAGTTCGGAATCGCAAGAACAGAACACTAACATTATCTCAGACATCTTATATAGATAAGATGTTGTCTAGATATAAAAATATAAAATTCCAAGAGAGGTATGTTACTTTGTAGGCATAGAATTCATTTGTCTAAGGAACAATGTCCTAAGACACCTCAAGAAGTTGAGGTTATGAAACAAATTCTCTATGCATCATCAGTTGGAAGTTTGATGTATGTCATATTGTGTACACGTCTCGATATATACTATGTAGTTGGAATAGTCAGCAGATATCAATCCAATCTTGGATATGATCATTGGATTGTCGTTAAGAACATCATCAAGTATCTTCGAAGAATGAGGTGCTCGTGTATGGTGCTAAGGATTTGATCCTTACAAGATATACTAATTATGATTTTCTGACTGGTGTGGATTCTAGGAAATCAACTTTGGGATCAATATTCATCTGAATGGAGGAGCTATAGTATGAAGGAATATAAAGCAAAGTTGTATTGCTGACTTCACCATGGACGCCTGTATGTCACTGCATGTGAAGCAGCCAAGGAGGCAGTATGGCTTAGAAAGTTCTTGACCGAATTGGAAGTGGTTCCAAATATGCATCTGTCAATCACTATCTATTGCGATAACAGTGGAGCAGTTGCAAATTCCAAAAAACCAATAAGCCATAAGCGCAAGAAACACATCGAATGCAAGTACCATGGCCTCAAAAGCCAATTTAACTGATCCATTTACAAAGGCCTTCACGGCTAAAGAGTTTGAGGGTCACCTAATCAGACTAGAACTACAAGATAAATAATTCTAGAGCAAGTGGGAGAATTAATGGGTATCTGATGGCCTAATTTATTATATTTATTCTGTCATACTCAACATTGTATATATTTGTATATATATAAACCCACTGGAGTTTTAGTCCAAGTGGGAGTTTGTTAGGTTGTATGTCCTAAAACTTGCAGTTTGTAAAATCAAACATTTTCTATTTACAATAAAGATGTTATTGAGGTTTATTTAATAAAACTGTTATTAAATATGTAAATTGTACTTGTAAAAAATCAAATCCAATAAACTAACAGATTCACGGCTATTAGATGAGTACTTGGACTTTATGTGGAGACATAAGAGTGGATCAAGTTCGAGTAGATAGCCAAAGCAATCTATAGTATACGGATAAGGCTGGGTACCTTGTTTTGGAAACTATCGGATGCAACCCACTTTGTATTTAGTACAAACGATGTGATCCTAAACCGTTTATGTGGAGACATGCGAGTGGAGGCGTCCTATGCAAAGAATTTGTATAAGACTGGACCAAGAAATAAGTCACTCTTACTTTATAAAGTTGTTTACTATTTAAAACTGACCGCGATGACCTAGGTAACTTGACTTTAATCCTAAGCTAACTATGAACTCTTGTTTATTTGGGATTATACCTAGATTTTCATGGGTGAGGGTTGGCTAAAAAAACCCCCCATTTTAGGGTAAGACCGGGTGGGAACATAGGGTGCAAGATGAAATTCACTCCTACCCGCTTTTAAGGATAGTGAAGAGGTTGTTCCCTTAAGTGTTGATTTTAGGTCTTAAACAAGGGGCCCTACTGTCTCATTGGTCTGAGAGGGACTCAATTTGGTGATTGAATCACAAACCAATTGTTCATTAGAGGATCAGTGGGATTTAAGGAGCAAGATGTAATCTTGGAGGTAAAACAGCTTTTGACCAAGCCATTATTACAAACAATCTTTAAAAGGTTAACTTACTTATCATGGTTATATCGAGTGGACAGAAATATATCTACAGTGACGAGAGTACTGCTATGAGCTTTAGTGGAGTGACCCGGTAGTTAACAAATGTTGGTTAATTCGATTTAAAGAGTTTAACTAATTAAATCTCAGATCGTTGAAGCTTATGATCTATAGGTCCATTAAGTCCTCTTACTAGCTCACACATGGACTAAACCTTAGAATAACATGATGGGAGAATTTGAAACGTTCAAATTCAAATTAAGGGAATCAACAATTATATACGATATGATTATACATTTAGTTATTGAATTAAACAAAATTGGAGAATTGGATAACATTTAAATATTAATTACATGAATAGGGATTCATGTTTAAGGAATTGGTGTTTAATTATTTTTATATTTGATATTAAATTAATATGATTAATTAAATTATTTAATTAATTGTTATGAATTAAATTTATACGAAATTAATTATGGAGTTAATTTTGTTTATATTATATAATATTATTTATTGAATTAATATATTATATAAAATTATAATTTCCTTTTTTAATTTTGAAATTTTGATTCCAAAATTTAGAAAATTGAATTTTGAATTCAATTTAAAATTGGAAATTAGTTTTAAGTGGGTTTTGTCCACATAAGACACCAAAAATCCTACTCAAATCCTACTCAAATTAGCTTGTCTTGGTGTCATGCTGATAGTTTTTTTGTTTGTATGTTTAATTGTTTTAAAAACAAAATGAATTGCTTGAATTCAGGAGTTGAGAATCATAAAATTCTAAAGAAGAAAATGTTCTTCTTCATGCAAACACAAAAAACCCGAAAATTCTCCTTCATTCCTCCTTAATTCATTATCATTTTGGGTTCCACTATCCCTCCTCTTATATACTTTCTTTATTAGGGGAGGGGGGCTAACAAGGACCTCATCACGACATTAAAAAAACGGACTCTGCAATTTTAGCGACACCGCAACGCTCCATGGTGACATCGCCCAACTATAAAATCGCACTCCCGTAATTAGGTCAGAACTTTTGAACGATCATAGTCCTCTTAAGTTTCATATAACATTTCTCTTTAATTGAGTTGAAAGATCGTGGGTTTTTAGCTTCCTCATCTCAATGGGAAGGTAAGGATATCCAATTCCTAGTTTTTTAGGGTTTTTTCCAATGGTAACCTTGTGAGACTTGTGCTAAACTCTAAACCTTGACTATTTCTATTTTGTCTATGGATTTTCATCTTGGAATTATATCTGTGATTGTGTTTCTTTGAGATTTTTTGACAAACTAGTCAAAGTTACAGGATTAATTGCCATAGGTTTAAACTTAATCTGTAATTGTTAAGTCCCTTAATCGCCAAGTAGCAAAGGTTAAGTTAAACTTGTGGACTGTATGACACCCATTCATTTAGCATTGTTTAATTGTCTAGATGAAAATTGTATTGAGTGGCCAATGAGGCATTATCTATTCGTCATTCATCTTAGCTAATTCCCCAAATCTTAATGCAGTTAACTAGTATGTTTAACATACATTACATCTATACATGTTGGCTAATTAGGTGTTTAGGACTTCCATTTAGTATTACTAAATGAGTTGACTAAGCTTAGGCAAGAGATAAAAATTAAATTATATGAATGCAATGATCAAGCAAGTAATGGGGATATCTTTAAAACCTAGGATAGGTTGCTTTTACCTTTTTTGCAATTTACATTCCGCATTTTATTTTTCCATGGTTGCTTCTCAAACAACACACAACCACCCTCTCCCCCCAATTTATAGCTTAGTTAAAGAATTAACTTTGTGAAACTAATCTTTGTGCTTTCCCACGAATCGATCCAGTCTTACTACTTAGACTATCCTGTAGTTGATGTTTATGATTGGCAATATAAATTTTATCTGGTTGGTGGGGAAAGACCTCGAACAAGTCCCCTTCCCCATCCATCAAATTGAAAAGAACTTTTTTTTTCTTGTTTTCTTCCCTTTTTTTTTGTAAATGTCCTAATTTTACTCTTTATTAGAATGAAATCTGATGTGTATGCATTCATGAATGTGCCAGTTCTCCTTCACTACTTGTTTTGTACACCATGTAGACCACATAAATGCATTGGAGATCAGCATAAGAAATCAAATAGATATATTAGTCAAATGAAATTTATACCCTTTACAAGAAAACTCACAACAAGTGGAAAGATGGTCTCCCTCTTCTCTCTCTCCCAAATACTTACCCCACGCCTCACCACTTTTCTGTCGACTATTTTCTGGCAACGATGACCCCTTCTCTCCACCTTCGATCTTTACCCCCTCTGTCTCAACTTTCTAGCCATTATGACTCTACCTAAACCCGACTCCATAACCATCGATTGGAAGGTTTTTTCCATAAATGTGATGACCATTATAGAGCCTCACTTATTCGACTGACTGAAACTACCAAAGATCGAACCTACTTTCTCGTTTTGTATTGGCAGTCACTCACTTGGATCATTCAGACTTTCTCCTCTTTATTGACTGCACCGCTAAACCAAAAGTTCTTTAAGGAGTTTCTGTTTTTCTGTTTTTCTGTTTTTTTGTTTAATTGTTTTAAAAACAAAATGAATTGCCTGAATTCAGGGGTTGGGAATCAGAAAATTCTAAAGAATAAATGTTCTTCTTCATGCAAACACAAAAAATCAGAAAATTCTCCTCCAATCTTTCGCCTTAATTCATTCCCATTTTGGGTTCTACCACCCAGTTTATGGTCCTAGAGGATAGTAGGGAAAATCAAGTGGTGGTCCACAAGATATTGTAGAGGAAATTCGAGCTGGAATTGAAGATTTGAAGAGTTCTTCAAAGGTAAGTTTTTTAAACCTTATTTTCTTTATATCAACATGCTTGCTTGATTGCACAATTTAATGGAATTAGAGTGCTTAAGATCCAAATTGCTTCCGCTTATTGATTGTTAATACCAACACTTCTAACCCTTTAAATGGACCCGACGAGTGGTTTCCTCCTTTGCGCAACACTTGGAAGCTGAACTCAAATGCTGCATGAACCCCTCTACTCATTATGGGGGTTGGGGTTGGGTGATTCCGGATTATCTTGGATGTATTCATCTTGCTGATTTAAGATATATATCAAGTTATCAATAGGTCAAATTTCTTGAGGAGCAGGCTCGTTATGAGAGGCTTGTCGAGGCCCTTGCTATTAATTTAAACCCTATTTAGGTCGAATCTGATTGTCTGGAGGTTATCAATCTTCTAACGGATATAAGATGGATATTACTAAAGAATCTTTTATTATTATTATTATTAAAGTGGTTAAAGCCATGTTGAAGGCTTCAGAAGATATTTCTTTTTCCTATGTTCAAAGGTCTCATAATATTTTGGCTCATAACTCGGCAACCAAGGCCTTGAATGAGTAATATCTGAAAGGATAAAATTTCAATACGGAAGCGTTTCATCACTTTTTGTCTTTGAATTGCAATAAGAAAATTTCACAGAATTAAAACAATATAGTGAAGGCTAAGCATGGTTTTTAAGAAGAGAAAGAGGGAAAAGAAAATGCTAACCCTTGAAGACTTTTTTTTTTCCACGCATCTCTTCTCTACAAAATGATCTCCTCAAATTCACGAACAACAACACCTTCCCACATTACAGGAAAAGAGACCTACAATAGCTTTAGCGTTTTTTTGCAAAGTCGTGACAGCTCATGCTATTAAAAGTATGAGGGTTTTTATAGCATTTTTAAAATGTTATAAAAAGTCCATCCTTTTTGTAGCATTTAGTAAAACACTATGAAATACATAACTTTTTATAGCATTTTGCGAATCACGTTTGAACTTTGCAATATGTAAGATAGTATTTTGAAAAATCTATAAAAATATTTTCATAGCCAAAATTTGAGGTTATTGTTTGTCCATTATAGCATTTATTTACAGCTATAACTATTTGTTTAATGAAAGTTATAATAAGCCTTCATTAAAAAAAACTCTCTTCCTATGGCTTTTAAAAAAATTTTATAGCTTTTTTAAGAACTTTTTATAGCTTCTCAATTATGTTCATGTTGCTATTATTGTGTGTTATACCTTGCTACACAATAAAAGTGAAAAAGATATTTACAAGATTCATATGGTAAAAAAAACAGAGGTATATTAATTAGTATCATACATTTAGAGGTGAACAAAATATAAACTTTACAAATTACAAATTATTGATATAAAAAATCTGATTAGCTCCAAGTTAGTTATGTTTGTTGTCTAGACATTGCATGATAGTTCTTCAACAACCTACAAAAAGTGATCAAGTAATAAAAAGTTAAGTAAAATTATTGAAATAAAGAACAAAAATAATAAATAGATATATATACAAATATGAAAATTTTGTACTTCTAATTGCATCTTGGATGCATATGTTAGGAGGACAGAAAAAGATAAAAGTGTTAGATTATCTAGATGACATTAAAAATTAAGAGAATGTGAGGTCTTTGTGAGCCAGAGCCTATTGGGTTTTTCGTTCACGTGGGAATCACCATTTGGTAAGCCATCTTCTTGGATCCAGGTTCTTTCTGTAGAAGCTTGAAGAGTAGGCCTAAATCTTCAACAACAAACTTATCATTCAATCATTGCCTTGTATTGTATTCTAATGGCTTGCCCTCTTGAAGTAAATAGTGATTATGAGGGTCCCCTAATGTTTTAAATAATTATGTTTTTGTTCAATACTTCACAAAATAAGCCTAATTGTACAATCCCATGAACGCAATCTTTTTTCTGTTAAATTTTGCAGAGTCACTATTTCCTTCTTAATAACTTCTATTTACTAGCATACATAAAAGAAGTTATTGTATATACATCAAAGGGAGAAAATTTATAGGAGAGAGACTAATATACCATCAATTTCTCTCCCTAGCTTATACTTTCCTTTCAAGAAACTAGATATTTGATAGGTTAACAATCAAAGTGAATTATCATGTTCAAGGAAAACTGAAAGAAAATGAACAAGAAAGGAAAAAAAAGAGTTAAAACTCATGGTTAACATGCAATGCCATTGGATTCAAATGAAGAGAAATAGTTAAGAACCTGCATTCACAAAGATTTGTACCAACCCAATTCAAAATATAGCAATGACTAACTAAAGGACTTAACATTCACAAGAAGCTAAATATTTTGGTATTGTTAGCTACTTGGCTCAAAGCACTTACTAAAGCCAAAACAACCCAAAAAAGTGAAGTTTATAATTTTCAACACAAACTCATATAATAAATAAAGTTCTATGATTTAATGGCCAAGTGGTCACTAAAATATAGAGCTGGAAATATAAAAGAAATTAGATCCTTACTTCCAACATACTTATAGCTTATAAACCTTTGCTGGTGTATAGTGTCATAGTGATAGAAACTCAAGCTGTATAATTTGGCAATTGAAAGATGGATACTGAAAAACTTAACGAAGTCCCTCTCCATTTCCACAATTCTCAGTTCTAAGTAGCTACCCATCGTTTAATGATATTAACATATTTCTAAGTAAAGACTCAACGAGATATGAGACTACATAATAAATACACATATAGAGTGTAAAAATTAACATCATCATAAAAACAACAATAATAACAGAGAAAAGGCAACTTAAAAACCTGCAAAAGAGAAAATCCAATAAAAAAAAAGAACTCTTTTTCAAACACCTGCAGAAGAGATGATGGTAGTTGCATAATGGTTATATAGGAGATAAAAAGGAAGATATGCACCTGAAGCCATTCAAATACTTAGTCTTAAACGTGTTGTTTCTGATGCAATACCAAAAGACTAATTTATAAATGAAATGCAAAACCTTGATACGTTATTTTATGAGGTGAAATTATGGATGAAATGCGGTGATGAAATGCGTTGAGCAATCAAGCTTTCTGAGTGGAATCTAAGTATAAACCCCACTGAGTTTCCTGGTAAGTCCAGGGTCGAACTTAGGGACTTGAGAAAATAGTTTGCGGTGGTAATTCTCAAGAAAACTTTGCGATAACCAAATAAATCAAGTAGTTGTTGGGAATGTTGTTTGTGGTAATGAAAATAAACAAATGTGGCGGAGTTTCGAAAAGGGTTGATAAAACGGAAGATTGAGTATGCGGTGAACGAGTTGAGAAGGGTTCGGCTAACACTTCCTAGGATGCGTTCATGCTATGCGACCATGCAACACACATACAATAGTAAACCATCTCTCGATGCGAATGCTACGGCTTCTAAGGCTAGAACGCATGCGATATATGCGATGAGTTTATAGGACCTAGACATAAGCCTCTATTCTTATTTATGCGATGACAAAATGACACACACACAAATAAGGCGACCACATAATATCATAACCTATCTCTAGGGTGCATGCGATGCGTGTTTGCAAATAGAGTTTATCTCTAAGTCCCTTCTCTCGAGTCTAGATTCTAACTTAGCGCTCTCAAGTCTTAGGTTCTTTCTTTAGACTCTCTCTCGAGTAGCTCTAAAGGGATGTTGGGCACAACATAAAACAAGATAATCGCAAGCAATGAAAATCCTAGGTCATGTTAGCTTAGTTCTTCTCAACCCATTCGACAAGTTTAGCTACTCATGCGTGCTAAGAGAGTGAACAAATGTAGAATAAGAACTTCCATTGTATAAATATAAAGTTGAAGTACAAAATAACAATGCAAGAAGAAAATAAAGAGCCTGGTTGCAATCTCTTGCTTCCCAGGCGTTTATACTGTCTTTTTTACTCTTGTTCAAAAGATAATCTCGCTCTCGCGAGAGTCGGCCCGCTCTCTGCTTTCTACGCCTCCAGGTTCTCTCTCGAGTTACCCTGAGTGATCTTTCGGCGTCTCTACTCTTCTCTCGCTCCGCCTTAAAAATAAAAGAAAACTATGAACACGGCTAAAGCTATGAATTGCTGAACTGGCTGAACCGAACCCCATTTCTGAAGGATGCCTTCGGTATTTATAGAGCTTTGGGGGTGAAAGGCAACTTTTCTCTTATGATTGCACAAATGGGATGACTTTAATTCTCTGAATGATGCGCTGAATATTTGTCACCGAAAAGCTGAGTGTACTTGTTATCGTTAGCGGCTTGTCAACTTAATTCGGATTCAACCGTCATCAGCTTTCTGTCCTATCGTGATTAATTATGCTTTTCACCCAGATGCGCCCACCAAGTTGCGCCGGATCTATGTGGCAATCCTTCTTGGGCAGATGTTTGCAAACACAAATCATCGCAAAGTCTTGCGGTAATGCTACGCTCGACCATTGATTTCTTGTGATCGCGCTTTTCGCCCTACGTTAACGTATATTCTGCATAAAAATACCAAAGTTAATTATTTTAATGCGATGAACACATGCTTCCGCAATATTATGAACTTAATGCTTTTTGGACGCAATCTAACATATTTTATCAACGCAAACCTTCATTGTTTAATAACTTAGTACTGTAATAACGTGCATTTCTACCCGTTATCAATTCTCTCTCAAAATGGGAGAGAATAATCTTATTCATATAATAAATTAGTTACAAGATGTCTAACTAACTATTACAACAACTAACAATTAACTAACTCTTTCTTCCTTGTTTACAAAAAGGGTCTTTCGGCCTTACACCGATCCACCCCTCCCTAAATCAAACTTTTCCTTGAGTGAGTTAAGAAGCTAAATAAAAGTCATATGTGCTTAATATGGCTTCAAATAAGCAATATTGAAGACTGGATTAATATGTAGGTCACAAGGCAACTCAATGCAGTAACTTGGCTTGGTCATCAGTTTGTGAATGAAAAGTAAGGCTTAAATATAGTCTTCCGCTTATCCCTCGACCTTATTCATCCACTTTTGAAAAAAAATCAAGGCTTATCCAAATTGATCAAGTAAATCACCCATTCTAAGGATTGGGAAGCTATACCTCAATATAATCTGGTTGATAGCTCTACTATCAACGTACATCCTCCAACTACCAACATTTTTAGGCATAAGTAGGACTAGCACTGCACATGGACTAAGGTTTGGTTAAATATGCCCCCCTTTTAACAATTCTTCAATATGTTGACGGAAGATCCCGTACTCATTAGGACTCATCCTATAGTGAGGAATATAAGGGATTGTAGCACCTAAAACCAAAAAGTCAATATGGTGTTGAATATCTTCACTGTTTTTTGGATTTGTTTGTCTTTTTAGCAACTACAATGTTTAATATATTAGTCTCTCTCTTTTTAACAAACATTTTGCAATTTAGTTGAGGATTAAAATCTCCTTTGGGAGTAATCGACACCGTTTGGAGAACACAAGACACCCTATCACCTTTTTCCATCTTAATATAATTGGCTTCTTCCTCATCATCTTCACTGTATTCAGCCAACGACTTCCTCATCCACATATACTAGTGTTTTTTTTATTGGGGACACTCATTAGACAAGTGACCCATTTGGCCACACCTAAAACACTTGACCAAAGTAGGCTAATTACAAGGATTTTAAACTTTCTTCTTATAAACAACATTTGTTTCCTTCTCACCAATCTCTTCTTACTTTTCTTTTTCCTTTCCCTCAGTTGTTGTTGGTGGGGAAGAGTGATTAGTGTTGGGTTTTGTTGGATTTTATATCCTAAAACTCATAGTTTGTAAATTGATAAACATATTCTGTTTTGTTTTTCGATAAAACTGTTATTCAAATTGTAATCTTGAATCCAATAAATTAAGGTCCTGAGGCTATTTAATGTAGACTTGAACTTTATGTGATGACATAAAACATGGATCAAGTTCGAGTATATAGCCTAAAATGGTCTATAGTATAGGGATAAAGTTGGGCGCCTTGTTCTGTGAACACTATGGATGCGGCCCACTTTGTAATTAGTATAAACGATGTGATCCTAAATCGTTCATATAGAGATATGTAAGTGGGGGCATCCTATGCAATGAGTTTGTATAAAACTGGACCATGACTTAGTCACTTTTGCTTTATAACACTGTTTACTATATAAAACTGACTAATTCAAATTTGATGACCTAGGTAACTCGATCTCAATCCTGAGCTAACTATGAACTCCTGTTTATTCGGGATTATCCTTAGATCTACATGGGTGAGAGCAGCTCAACAGCTGGCTCAATAAGTCTCCCATTTCAAGGGTAAGACCGGGTAAATAGCTGGGGACATAGGGTGCAAGACAGACTTCACTCCTACCCATCTCTAGTGGTAGTAGATAGGATGTTCCCTTAAGAGCTAACTTCGGAATAAGAACAAGGGGCCCCACCCTCTCACTAGGCTGAGAAGAACTGAATTTGTTGGTTGGACCACAAATCAATTGTTTTAGAGGTTCAGTGGGACTGAAGGAACAAGAAGTGCTCTCGAGAGTAAAACGGTATTTTGACCCAACCAAGACCACGAACAACCTGTGAAAGATTGACTTACTGGTTACAGTTATATCAGATAGACAGAAATATATCTATAGTGAGGGGAGTGCAACTATGGGACTTTAGTGGAATGACCCGTTAGTTAACAAATATTGATTAATTAGGTTAAAGAGTTTTACCGGTTAATCTCGGATTGTTAGAGTCCATGATCTGTAGGTCCATTAGGTCCCCCTGCTAGCTCATATGGATTAAACTTAGAACAGTATATTGGATTAATTCGAATTGTTCGAATTAGGTAAAGGGATTAAAACCGACAAGTATATGCGATATCGCTATCGATTTTTTGTATGACGCTCTATATTCAAATGTGATTTGAATTTTGAAAATATGAATGCGGATTCATGTTCGGGAGGTCAAAATTAGTTAAGAGAGTCAAAACTATAAAAAGTCAAAGGGTTGAATTTTTTGCTAAAAGTCAAAGTTTGGCTTTGACCAAATAGAAAAAGACCATTTTGCCCTTGACTAAGATTTAGTGAAATTATCCAACATTTTTGTTGGATAATCCCACTAATTTAAGTGGACTATGTGTAAATATTATAGAATAACACATAGCCCACTTTGGTTTAGTACTTTGTGAGGTGTTGATTTTTGGTGAGTTTTTACATGCATTAGATGCATGTAATTGTTTTATAAAAAGGAAGTTTTATAAAACAAATTTCTTTTTTTTTTCCCCTTTAAGCAAGCTGAATTTTTATAATTTTGGTTTCCAAAATTCTCACAAAAAATCCCCTTTTTCTCACATTAACTTTGAGTTCACCACTTATTCCCCTTTTCATTCCTTCATTCACCGGGTCCCACAACCCAATTCTGAGTCCAGAGAATAGCGGGTAAACTCTAGTGGTGGTTCGGAAGAGTCGAGATTCAGCGAGGAAAAACGTTTTTCGGGAGCTACAAAGGTTGTATTATATCCCTTTTAATTTACTGTTTTTCCTATATTTGCATGCTATTTTCCTTTTAATTAAAAGCAATTAGAGTGTAATTAGATCCTTATTCCGCTGCATATGTCTCGTGTTCCATCATGTGGTATCAGAGCATGCTTTAATTACGCTCAATTGCTTTTGGTAGGTAGTTTTTTTTTTTTCTTTCAAGTGTTTAATGAAATGTGGACTAAAGTGATTTTTTTTATGATTTTGGCATTGTTTTTCTTTAAATTTCTTATGGAAATTTGTAATTGCTCACATGTTTATGAGCATTAATGTGTGAAAAAGGTCTGTAAATTTTTAGAGTCATTAGAATTGAAATTAGGTTGTAATTACTCGATTCTGGGAGAGAGGACAACATCAAAATTGAAGGGATTTTGCTTCCAGACCCGTTTTAGCCACCAGACCTGACGACCCGACCTGGCAGCTCGAGTTCCAACCCGATTCGAAGCAGCCGCGTGCGCTGCTCGCCCGCGACCCACGTGCCTGTGCGCCGACTTAGTTCGCTACCCGCTTATTCGCGCTCGCGCATTCGTGCTTTTCGTTCGACCCGACCTACTCGTGCTTCTGTTGACCGTGCCAGCGCGCGTTAACCAGCCAGTCCAGACGGTCTGGACTGGTTCGTTTGACCGGTTCAACTTTGTTTTTGGTGTTTTTGGGTCGGTTCGAGTGGTTTTTGAGCGGTTCCAAATGGTTCAAAGTGTTTGAAGCTAGTTTCGGGAAGCTGGTTGTTGATTTCTGTAATAAATTAGTTATTATTTGTTTTTAATGCCAAAATCACTTTAGTGTTGTTTACTTGTTATGCATGTGATGTATAATGTTGTTTGATTATGTGTGTATATAGTATGCTATATAGTTTTAAAACCCCACCAAGGAAAAACATGTGACATGCATTTGTTATATGTTATAAGTGATAAAATATATACTATGCATACTTAGTTTTAATATAAGTGTTATATTAAAGCATCTTTATTTGAATGAAGCATGTTATAGATGAATGCTCTAGGGTTATAATTGTTATAATTTATTTTATAATTGTTATAAAATAACCTAGACTTCTAAAATCTATAATACAAACAAGATGCATGCTCACTTAGGGTTAACCATCGAGCAATCCCAATTTTCATAGAAAATAGGTCGATATCTTGTAAAACTGAAGTTACAAGAAAACTCATCCGATAAGATCTTGGCGAAAGTCAGATAAGATGACTAAGGTGGAAGGTTTTTAAGTTGCGATTCACGGAACACCTACTACTTGGAGATCGAGCTGGCGTCTGAGTTAGGTTAAACCGGTTTTATGAGCATGCGTGAGCGGTGTGAGATAATAAAATTTGTTTATCACCTAGACATCGTAGGTTAAAAATCCAGTATAAAAGTTATACTCAGATGAATCACCTAGACTTAGGATATGTTTAAGTTAGCCGAAATGTATCGCTAAGTATTTTATACCCTAACCATCTAAAACACTTCAGCTAGAGAGAAGTAATGTACTTTTAGCTCTAACGTCCCTAAGAGTTCACAACGTGAGATTCATGCTTGCCTTTGGGCCGCCCTGAGAGCGGACTCCATTCAAAGAGTGTTTTCATGATTCAATACTAAGGTGAATAGGGGAAGTTGTTAATAGTAATTGGGAGAAGGAAGTGTGTCAACACATCCTACGGTCTCTTCTATTAGGTCGCACCGTGAGATTCCTATAATGCGCTGTATGTCTGCCCTGGAGTGACCTTACCAATCAGAGGGTTGTATTATAGGATTCGGAACACCGCGAACTTTAGAAATTGGTAGGGTCTCTCAGGTTCGTTTTCATTCTTGTCTTTCCAACTTCGAGAGCATAATAATTTTGATCTTTGAGGTATGAAAATGGAGGGTCACACTTACGAGAATTACTAACTGTTAGTAAATTCTTGACCAAAGTATCGATAACTAAGTTACTATAGGAATAAGAGTTATTTTGGTGATAGTATCTAGTCAAGATAGTCTTGGTTCAATGGAGGAATAGTCGATCACCCCTCGGTGAAGGTTATTCTAAACCGTTGAAATATCGTTGCAAATATAAATAATGATGGGTACATTATTTTTTTGCTAAACTTGATTGGATTTAAAAGATTAATGTTTTTTAATAAAAAGGATATGTTTTTCTTTTCAGTATGACTAGCTCTTTAGTTCAAATATTAGCTTCTGAAAAACTTAACGGCGACAACTACTCAACATGGAAAACAAATCTGAATACAATACTAGTAATAGATGACCTGCGATTTGTCTTAACTGAGGAATGTCCTCAGGTCCCTGCCTCGAAAGAAGCACAAGGTAAATATGATTTACTAGTTGCTGAAACATGTTTAGTGGAGTATGATACCTCAACTTGGATATTGGATTCAGGAGCCACTAATCATATTTGCTTCTCTTTTCAGGAAACTAGTTCCTGGAAAAAGCTTGAAGAAGGCGAGATCACCCTCAAGGTTAGAACATGAGAGGTTGTCTTGGCCGAAGCAGTGGAAGACTTGAAGTTGTTTTTCAACGATAGATATATCATACTTAAAAATGTTTTGTATGCTTTTAAAATGAGACAGAATTTAATATCTATCACATATATATTGGAACAAATGTATAAAATATCTTTTGAAATTAATGAAGCGTTCATTTTCAGAAAAGGTATTCAAATTTGCTCTACTATACTTGAAAATAACTTATATAAGTTAAGACCAATTAAAGCAAAATTTGTCTTAAATACTGAGATGCTTAGAGCAGCCAAAACTCAGAATAAAATACAAAAAGTTTCTTCTAATGCCTATCTATGGCACCTAAGACTTGGCCTTATAAATCTCAAAAGGATTGAGAGATTGGCTAAGAATGGACTCCTAAATCAGTTAGAAGACAATTCTTTACTTCCATGTGAGTCTTTTCTTGAGGGAAAAATGACTAAGATATCTTTTATTGGAAAAGGTCTCAGAGCCATAATACCCTTAGAGCTTGTACATTCGGACCTCTGTCTACCGATGAATGTCAAAGCTCGAGGTGGGTAAGAATATTTCATCAGTTTTATTGATGATTATTCAAGGTATGGTCATATTTACCTAATGCATCATAAGTCTGATTCTTTTGAAAAGTTCAAAGAATATAAGGCTGAGGTTGAGAACCAGTTAGGTAAAACAATTAAGACACTACGATCAGATTGAGGTAGGGAGTACATGGACTTAAGATTCCAGGACTATATGATAGAATATAGAATCAAGTCACAACTCTCTGCACCTAATATGCCTCATCAGAACGGTGTATTTGAAAGAAGAAATAGAACCTTGTTGGACATGGTTCACTCAATGATGAGCTTTGCTATGTTACCTGATTTCTTTTGGGGTCATGCATTAGAAACTGCTGTCTATATTTTGAATTACGTTCCCTCTAAAAGTGTTTCAGAAACACCTTATGAGCTATGGAAAGGGCGTAAAGGCAGTTTACGTCACTTTAGGATTTGGGGATGCACGACACACGTATGGTGCAAAATCCTAAAAAATTGGAACGTCGTTCAAAACTATGCCTATTTGTAGGTTATCCAAAAAAAAACAAAAGATGGTCTTTTTTTACAATCCTCAAGAGAATAAGGTATTTGTATCGACAAATGCCACATTCTTAGAGGAAGACCATATAAGAAGTCATCAACCTTGCAGTAGACTAGTATTGAATGAAATTTCCAAAGACGCTACAGATAGAACTAGTTCATCTACTAAAGTAGTAGATAAAACTAGTTAATCTGGTCGGTCACATCCTTCTCAAGAGTTGAGAATGCCTCGACGTAGTGTGAGGGTTGTTCATTAGCCTAACCGTTACTTGGGTTTAACAGAAACACAAGTCGTCATACTTGATGACGACAAAGAAGATCCATCGACCTATAAATAGAAGATGAAAGATGTGGACCGTGATCAGTGGGTCAAAGCCATGGACCTCGAAATGGAGTCTATGTACTTCAATTTTGTCTGGAAACTTATAGATCAACCAAATGATGTAAAACCAATTGGTTGTAAGTGGATCTACAAGAGAAAACGAGACCAAGCCGGTAAAGTACAGACTTTTAAAGCTCGACTTGTGGCAAAGGGTTATACCCAGAGAGAAGGAGTGGACTATGAAGAAACTTTCTCTCCCGTTGCCATGATTAAATCGATTAGAATACTCTTATCCATTGTAACCTTTTATGACTATGAAATTTGGCAGATGGATGTCAAGACAACTTTTCTAAATGGCGATCTTGAGGAGAGTATCTATATGGCTCAACCAGGGGGGTTTATTGCACAGGGTCAAGAACAAAAGGTTTGTAAGCTTCAAAAATCCATTTATGGGTTGAAACAAGCTTCTAGATCTTGAAATATAAGATTTGATACTGTGATCAAATCTTATAGCTTTGTGCAGAATGTTGACGAGCCTTGTGTTTACAAGAAGATCGTCAATTTTACTATAGCATTTTTAGTTTTATATGTTGACGATATTCTACTCATTGGGAATGAAGTAGGTTACCTAACTGACATCAAGATATATCTAGCAATGTAGTTCCAAATGAAAGATTTAGGTAATGCGTAGTATGTTCTCAGGATTCAGATTATTCGGAACCGCAAGAACAGAACACTAGCCATGTCTCAAGCAACTTATATAGACAAAATATTGTCTAGGTATAAGATACAGAATTCCAAAAGAGGTATGTTACCTTACAAATATGGAATTCATTTGTCAAAGGATCAATGTCCTAAGACACCTCAAGAGGTTGAGGATATGAGAGGCATTTCCTATGCTTTCGTAGTAGGGAGCCTGATGTATGCAATGTTATGTACTAGACTTGACATATGCTACGCAATAGGGATAGTTAGTAGGTATCAGTCCAATCCTGGATATGATCATTGGACTGCCGTTAAGAATATCCTCAAGTATCTTAGGAGAACGAGGAACTACATGCTCGTTTATGGTACTAAGGATTTGATCCTTACTGGATACACTGACTTTGATTTTTAAACCGATAAAGATGTAACAAAATCTACATCGGAATCAGTGTTCATTTTGAATGGAGAAGCAACAGTGTGGAGAAGTGTGAAGCAAAACTGTATTGCGGACTCCATAATGGAAGCTGAATACGTAGCTACATGTGAAGCAACAAAGGAAGCAGTATGGTTGAGTAAATTCTTGACAGATTTGAAAGTCGTTCCAAATATGCATATGCCTATCACCCTATATTGTGATAATAGTGGTACAGTTGCAAATTCAAGAGAACCAAGAAGCCATAAGCGCGACAAGCATATTGAGTGCAAATACCATCTTATCCGGGAGATTGTACATCATGGAGACGTTTTAGTGACCCAGATATCTTCTGAGCAAAACATTGCTGATGCTTTTACAAAGGCCCTCATGGCTAAAGTGTTTGAAGGTCACCTATAGAGTCTAGGTCTACGAAGTTTGTAAACTAGGACAAGTGGGAGAACTTTTGGGTATATGCCCTAATTTATTGTATTTATATGTTTATTGTACTCATATGTTTCTCACTTAAATTCAACATTGTGATACTCCACTAGGAGTTTTAGTCCAAGAGGGAGTTTGTTGGATTTTATATCCTAAATTGATAAACATATTATGTTTTGTTTTTCGATAAAATTGTTATTGAAATTGTAATCTTGAATCCAATAAACTAAGGTCCTGAGGTTATTTAATGTAGACTTGAACTTTATGTGATGACATAAAACATGGATCAAGTTCGAGTATATAGCCTAAAATGGTATATAGTATAAGGATAAGGTTGGGCACCTTAAAACTGGGAACATTATGGATGCGACCCACGTTGTAGTTAGTACAAACGATGTGATCCTGAATCGTTCATACAGAGATATGTGAGTGGGGGCATCCTATGCAATGGGTTTGTATAAGACTAGACCATGACTTAGTCACTTTTGCTTTATAACACCGTTTACTGTATAAAACTGACTAATTCAAATTTGATGAACTAGGTAACTCAATCTCAATCCTGAGCTAATTATGAACTTCTGTTTATTCAGGATTATCTTTAGATCTGCATGGGTGAGAGTAGCTCAATAGCGCTGGCTCAATAAGCCTCCCATTTCATGGGTAAGACTGGTTAAATAGTTGGGGACATAGGGTGCAAGATGAACTTCACTCCTACCCATCTCTAATGGTAGTAGATAGGTTGCTCCCTTAAGTGCTGACTTCGGAATAAGAAAAAGGGGCCCCACCCTCTTACTAGACTAAGAGGAACTGGATTTGTTGGTTGGACCACAAATTAATTGTTCTTTAGAGGTTCAGTGGTACTGAAGGAATAAGAAGTGTTCTCGAGAGTAAAACGGTATTTTGACCCAGCCAAGACCACGAACAATTTGTGAAAAATTGACTTACTGGTTACGGTTATATCAGATGGACAAAAATATATCTACAGTGAAGGAAGTGCAACTACGGGACTTTAGTGGAATAGCCAGTTAGTTAAAAAATGTTCATTAATTAGGTTAAAGAGTTTTACCGATTAATCTCGTATTGTTAGAGTCCATGATCTGTAGGTCCATTAGGTCCCCCTGCTAGCTCATATGGATTAAACTTAGAACAGTATGTTGGATTAATTCGAATTGTTCGAATTAGGAAAAGGGATTAAAACCGACAAGTATATGCGATATCGCTATCAGTTTTTTGTATGGCGCTCTATATTCAAATGTGATTTGAATTTCAAAAATATGAATGCGGATTCATGTTCGGGAGGTCAAAATTAGTTAAGAAAGTTAAAACTATAAAAAGTCAAAGGGTTGAATTTTTTGCTAAAAGTCAAAGTTTGACTTTGACCAAATAGAAAAAGACCATTTTGCCCTTGATTAAGAGTTAGTGAAATTATCCAACATTTTTGTTGGATAATCCCACTAACTTAAGTGAACTATGGGTAAATATTATAGAATAACATATAGCCCACTTTGATTTAGTGCTTTGTGACGTGTTGATTTTTGGTGAGTTTTTACATGCATTAGATGCATGTAATTGTTTTATAAAAAGGAAGTTTTATAAAAATAATTTCTTCTTTTTGTTTTTCCCCCTTTAAGCAAGCTAAATTTTTATAATTTTGGTTTCCAAAATTCTCACAAAAAATCCCCTTTTTCTCACATTAACTTTGAGTCACCACTTATTCCCCTTTTCATTCCTTCATTCACTGGGTCCCACAACCCGGTTCTGAGTCCAGAGAATAGCGGGTAAACTCTAGTGGTGGTTCGAAAGAGTTCGGGTCGAGATTCAGTGAGGAAAAGCATTTTTCGGGAGCTACAAAGGTTGTATTATATCCCTTTTTATTTACTATTTTTTCCTATATTTGCATGTTATTTTCCGTTTAATTAAAAGCAATTAGAGTGTAATTAGATCCTTATTCCGCTGTGTATGTCTCGTGTTCCATCAGGTTTTATGCCATAAAATTCATAGATAGTAAATGCAATCAATTGACTGTCATCAATAACAAGTTATTGATGTTAATTCAATACATGTTATTGATTGTGTTGTGTTCTGTTTTGTCTTAATGACCCTAAATCCAATAAACCATCCAATTCTATCTTATGAGTCTTGAACTGTATGTGGAGACATATTGGGATCAATATTCAAGAAACAACCTAAAGAGTCTATAGTATAGGGATGAGATTGAGTACCTTATCTTGGTGATACTATGGATATGACCCACTTTGTATTTGATATAAACGCAATGATCCAACGCGTTTGTTTAGGTGACACGCGAGTGGGGGTATCCTATGCAATGACTTTGCATAAGATCAGACCACGATATAGTAACTACTAGATGTAACACCGTTAACTAGTTTGGTTCCTATTTCAATTGGATGACCTAGGCAACTTAGTCTTAATCTGAGTGTATTAGGAACTCCTGTTCATGAGGGATTGCCCTTTGATTTGTATGGGTGTGAATGGCTAGTTTGCCGATTTAATAAGCCTACCATTTTGAGGACAAAATTGAGTGAGGAGTTGGAAACATAATAATAGAAGATGGATTCACTACTTCCCGACTTCAGGGTAAGTAGATGAATGTTCCCTTAAGTGGTGTCTCAGGGACTTGAACAAAGGGCCCTACCCTATCATTGGCCCGAGAGGGGTTTCTGTTCATTAGTTGGACCATAAACAGGTTGTTCATTAGAGAAGCATTGGTACTTAAGAAGTTAGAAGTAACCCAAGGGTAAAACGGTAATTTAACCAAGTTGGCGTTAAGAACATTCATGAAGGAGTAACTTGTTGTTATTGGTCTATATCCATGGACACAGAAATATATCTGTAGCGAGAAGTGTGCAGTTGTGGGTCTTTAATGGAGTGTACCCACAGTTAACGAAAATCGATTAATTTAGTTAATGAGTTTAGCCAATTAATCTCATATCGTTGGAGCTCTGATCTGCAGATCCACTAGGTCCTCTTGTTAGCTCACTAAAGGATATTAAAGATTAATGATTTGAAATGTTCGAATTAATTTGAGAAAAATGAATATTAATGTGATTAATATGTAATTGATTATGAATGTGATCTATAATTTAAATTAAGTTCGAGAGAAATATTTGAATGAGATTCAAATATTTAATTCAAGTGATTTAAGATTTATAAAGAATTAATTAATTTAATTGATAGAGAGGTGATACACATAAACATACAATGATTATTTATGTTAATTAAATATATACGTTAAATTGGATTTAATGTATAGATGGTTATTTGATTAATGTGCTAATTAATCAAATAAACGTTATTTAATTAATTGAGCACAAGGGTAAATTGGGAAAGACTTGGAGAAGGGATTAAACCTTCTCCATATAAAATCTTTCTTATGGCCCTTTTAGAGCAAGAATTGATTTTGGTGAGATTTACCCTAGCCACCAAAAAGCAAATCCTCTCTTTACTCTCTAAGAAAAATCTTTCTACTTCTTCCTCTTCCAATTAGTTGGATACCACGTATCCTTCTATTAGAATCCTTGAGAATAACAAGGACTCGTGGTTGTGTTCAAGTTCGATTTAGAAGAAGTTCATGCCAAGATCAAGAGGATTTTTCGTAAAGCTCGAGAATCTTCAAAGGAAAGAATGGTTCTCTCTTAGTTTCCCTTCTCCAAAGCATGCTATTTCATATGTTTATCCTTCATATGTTTTGTTTTAGAACACTATTTTTGTTTATAAAAAAATCGATCTTCGAGATGCAAAGCGTTCACACGTTTCCACTCAGGGTTCGATCCCTACAATTGGTATTAGAGCCAATTTCTTACATCTTTGTTCTTTATATTTTCGAAACAAAAATCAGTTTAGAGGTGAGTTTTTAAATCTGCATTTTGAATGAAGGTTTGCAAGATTGGATATTTTTAATTTTAGCACTTTAATTGCTTTTAATGTGATTAAAATGTAAGGACCTATTGTATTTTCTAGGCATTTACTTATTGTTTCGAGTATGTAAGTCCATGTTGATCGAAAGAGCAAATGTTGCTGAAGAGATCGGGAAAAAGGGGAGGTGTTCAGGGTAAGTTTGGAGTAGAAAACGCACAAAAGAGAGTCATTCTTCCTTTCAGGGCCACAACACTATGAGGCGAGGTATACGTGAACTGATTCGTAGCATCATGATGTTGCCCCTTAGCGTTGCGACGCTCCGAGTATGTGACAGACCCTGGTGGTGCTGTGATAAGGAGGCTGCTGAAGGCCTGGTTTTTTTTTTTTTTTTGTTATTTTTAGGATTAATTAATTAAATTGATATAAAAGTTATATTGATTTAATTAATTAATTTTGTTTTAGGATGTCAAAATTGGTCCAATTTTTTCTATTTAAATTAATTTAATTATGCATTGTTTAAATTAATTAATTTAATTTAATTATCCTTAAATGATTGGACCGTAAACAAGTTATTCATTGGAAGAGCATTGGTAGTTAAGGATATAAAGGTAACCCAGGAGTAAAACGATAATTTGACCTAGCTGGTGTTTCGAACACTTGTGAAGGACTAATTTGCTGTCGTTGGTCTATATTCGTGGACATAAAAATATATTTGCAGTGAGAAGAGTGCAGTTGTGGGTATTTAGTGGAGTGTACCCATAGTTAATGAATATTGATTAATTTAGTTAATGAGTTTAACTAATATATCATATCGTTGGAGCCTCTAATCTGTAGGTGAAGAAATCTTTGAAGGTCCTTGAGTGGAAGTGTAGAGATCAATCCAAAATTTATTTCCACATAATCAAAATTACAAAGTACTAATGTTATGCATAATCATAAATTTATAACATGCAAACAAAAATGAAATGAGAGAATTGGGGTGAGAGAAAACTTACTCTTTAAGAACCATTGTTCACGTATTTCCTTTCTCCTGATTTGTCACAAACAAACTCGATCCAAATGGTCACCACCACGAAAAGAGCCTCCTGTAGTCTCTAATGGGATGAGAATCACTAAGGAGTCGTGGGCTCTTAGGTTTTTGGTGAGGGAAATAATTAAGAGAGATTTGAGAGATAGGGATAGATCTACAATTACATAACTTTTTCTATAAAACCTAAAGGGGAAAGAAGATAATGAATCATAATTCAACCAACCCCTTCCCACTAACACGTAGTAGAGAGAAAAAGGGGAGGAAGTCCTAAAATTATTTTTCAAAAAATAAAATTAATTTGAATAAAAAAACGTTAATATATATATATATATATATATCATAACCACTTTATCATATAATATATATTAAACTATATGTTATATCAAATATAATATATAACCTATAGTTTAATTCTCTCAACAACGATATTTAATATAAATTTTCATTTATATTAAATTTAATTATATGAATCCAATTCACATAATTAATATTGAATCATATTCAAATATTTATTTCCTCTTAAATAAACTTTATATTATAATGTATCAAATACATTATAGTAATTGTATCATAGATAATTAAATTAAAATAATTATATCACATATAACTAATTCCCTCAATTAATTTGAATAACTCAAATTAATTCAAAATTGATTCTCATAAATCCCCGTTGAGCTATAGAGGGGACCTCATGGACCTGTAGCTTGAAGCTCCAATGGTATTTGAATAATGAATTAAACTCTTTAACTAATTTACTCAACATCCATTAACTATCAGACACTCCACTAAAGACCTACAGTTGCACTCTTCGCACTATAGATATATTTTTGTGTCCATTGGTGTTGGGTTTTATGTCCTAAAACTCGTGGTTTGTAAACAATAAACTCATTTTGTAAATCAATAAAGTTGTTATTGAATATATGAATTGCTTATTTTGTTTTAGAAATAAATCCGATAAACTAAAAGATCTATGACTATTATATGAATATTTGAACTTTATGTGGAGACATAAAAGTGGATCAGGTTCAAGTAAATAGTCAAAATGATCTATAGTATACGAATAAGTTTGGGTGCCTTATTTTGGTAACACTATCGGATGCGGCCCACTCTGTAGTTGTTACAAGGAGTTATAAAGTGCTACAAACGAAGTGATCCTAATTTGTTCATGTGGTGACATGAGGAATGGGGGCATCATGTGCAATGAGTTTGCATAAGATCAGACCAAGAAATAAGTCACTCTTACTTTATAACGTTGTTTACTATTTAAGGTTGACTATTTCATAATGATCACCTAGGTAACTTAACCTTAATTCTAAGCTAATTATGAACTCCTGTTTATTCGGGATTATCCTTAGATTTGCAGGTGAGGATTGGCTCAACAGCACCGGCTCAATAAGCCTCCCATTTCAGGGGTAAGACTCGTTAGATAACTAGGGACATAGGGTGCAAGATGGAATTCGTTCCTACCCGCTTTTAGGGATAGTAGAGAGGTTGTTCCCTTAAGTGCTGATTCCAAGGCTTAAACAAGGGACCTCACTCTCTTATTGGCCCGATAAGGATTTTTTTTGTTGATTGAATCACAAACAAATTGTTCATTAGAGGATTAGTGGAACTTAAGGAACAAAAGGTAATCTCGGGGGTAAAATAGTCATTTGAACCAGTCGTTATTACGAACAACCTGTGTAAGATTAACTTACTAATCATGGTTATATCGAGTGGACACAATATATCTACAGTGAGAGGAGTGCAACTACTGGGCTTTAGTGGAAAGACCCGATAGTTAACAAATAGGGGTTAATTCGGTGTAAAGAGTTTAGCCAATTAATCTGGATCGTTAGAGCCCATGATCTATAGGTTCATTAGGTCCCCATACTATCTCATAAACGGAATTATCCTTAGGATAACGTGATAAGTTGATTTGAAACATCCAAATTCGAATTAAGGGATTTAGTAATTATATGTGATATAATTACACGTTTAATTTTGGAATTAAACGTAATTGAAGAATAGATTAATATATAGTTATGATTTAAATATTAATTTCATGAATAGAGATTCATGGTGATGAATTTGGGAACAAATTAGTTTAATATTTGATATTAAATTAATAGAATTAATTAAATGTTTAATTAATTATTAATTATTATTTTTATTAGAAAAATTAATTATTGAATTAATTTTTGTAAAATTAATAAAATATCAATTTTAGTTAAAGAATTAAAATTAAAAATTTATTTTGATTTTAAAATTGAAATTCAAAATTCAAAATGGAAAAAAATGGAAATTTGGAAAAACCCACAAAGTGGGATTTTTCCACTCAACTTCAAAGCACCTTAATCACCATAATCCACTAATTCCACCAAGTAGGCGGTGTCTTCATGGGATGAAGACTTCAAAGCATGGGTTGATGGTATAAAATACAAAAGGGATTCAGTTGGAAATGACATGCAATTTGCTGAATTGCTGTGTTTTTGAAAGTTGAAGAAGTTATTATTCAACAAGCTGAAAAATCAGAAAACCTCTCATTCAATTTCCCTAAGTTCAAGCTTGTTTTGAGTCCCACAACTCAATCTAAGGCTCCTAGAGAATAGTAGGAAAGCTCTAGTGGTGGCCCACAACCTGAATTGGAGAAGATTACAGCTGTATTTCGTTGAAGAAGAGGATTTTCAAAGGTATGTAATGAAACCGACTTGATACCCCATGAATCTTCTTAATTTGATGTCAAAATTGAGGAATTAGAATGGCTAATGATCATGTTTTCTTTTGCTGCATGTTTATGTAAACCAATAATTGGTATCAGAGCATCATTTAAGTATTCAATTTGAGTTAATTTTGGCTTGGTGGGCGTTTTTCATAAGTTGTATGAAAATGGTGAATTGATATGTTTTTTCTGTGTTTTGGTATTCAATTCTCTTAAATCATATTATAATTCTTGTAATTGGCTCTTGATTGATGGGCCTTAATGTGTGATCAAGTGTCTGTAATCCAATTAGAGTCATTAGAGTTGAAATTAGGTTGTAATTGAAGAAAGAAGTGAAGAAGGTCGAGTAGCATAAATTGTTTTTTCAATCACTGCCCTGTTACTCGATACTCGATGGCATACTTGATGCTCATGCTCGATGGCTTACTCGATGCTTGATGACTTACTCGATGCTCGATGGCATACTTGATGCTCGTGCTCGATGGCTTACGCGATTACTCAATGCTCGATGGTACTCGATGGTACTCGATTACTCAATTACTCGGTAACTCGATGCTCGATGGTACTCGATGACTTTTACTCGATGGTATTTTTGGTATTTACTCGATGGTACTCGATGGCATCAAGCCTGTTCAACCCAATTTTGAGCATTGAAGATCCGGTTCAAGAGGTTTAGGTTCGATTCAGGGCAGTTTGAGCGGTCTAGATGTGTTTTGGAGCCAGTTTTGGTTATTATTGTAATAATCTAGGTTTTTGTTTGCTTGAGAATGCCAAAACTAAATCATATTGATTTGTGTTTAATTATTTATGCATGTGATATATGTTATAATTAAATAAATCTTGTATATGCATATAGTATGCCATGTAGATTTAAAATTCCACCATAGGAAGCATGTTACATGCATTGAAAGTATATTATAAGGTGTTTTAATATGTAATATACATGTTTAGGGTTTCAGATGTTTTAATACAAGTGTTATATTAAATCATGAGATATCTGATGTAGGTTATGGATGTCCAGTATGTCTAAAGTTTTATAAGTTGTTATAAAATTAATTAGACATTAAAATCCATAACAAAGATAAGTTGCATGCTCGCGTAGGCTAACTACTTGTTTTAATAGTTAAAATAGGTCGTTATCTTATAAAACTTTGGTTACAAACTCAACTGGTATATAATCCTATCTAATGCTTGGGGTATTTAAGTTGACGGTCTATAGAATCCTCCTACCTGGGGATTATGGCCGAATAATTGAATGTTGTTAACTGGTTTTATGAGTAATACGTAAGCGGTGTTAGGTTTTAAAACTGGTTTATCACCTAGACAACGTAGGTTAAATTCAAATATAAATGTTATACTTGGATAAACACCTAGACTTAGGTTGTTTAATTAGCCGAAACAAACATGAGTAAATATACACCCAAACAAATGTTAGACACTTCAGTGGAGTTTAATAGAATATATGATATGTTATTAGAACACTTTAGTGGGAGATTATTAACATATGTGATATGTTATTTTTAGCTCTTGCGTCCCTACGATTTCACATCGAGATTCATGCTTCGCTTTGTGTCGATTATACCTCGACTACTCCATTTGGAAAGTGTTTACATGAATTAAGATCTAGGTGAATAGGGGAAGTTATTCACAGTAAAATCAAATACACGATGTTTTGATTTTAATTCTCATGTCCCTAAAAAGTTCACACTGTGATGTCCATGCAACGCTTCTGTCGATTATACCTCGAATGCTTCATTCAGAAAGTGTTTGTATGGGTCAAGATCAAGGTGAATAAGGGAAATTTGTTCATTGTAAAATCAAATATGTGATATATTGATTTCAACTTTCACGTCCCTAGAGAGTTCACACCGTGAGGCCATGCAACGCTTCGTGTCGATTATACCTCTACTGCTCCATTCATAAAGTGTTTGTATAGGTCAAGATAAAGGTGAATGGGGGAAGTAGTTCATAGTAAGTGGGTGAAGGATATGTGTCATCGTGTCCTACAGTCTCTTCCATTGGTTTGGACCGTGAGATTCCTATGTTGCGCCTGCTGGTTAGCTTTAAGTGGTCTTTGCTAGTCGTTTAATGACGGCTATCCCCTTGGATAGGATTTCTTCGGTTGTTTCCAAACTTTAACTCTCCAATTCGGTAGCATCGTTGGGACTGCTAATCTCTGAGATCTAAAAATGGAGGGTTACACTTACAGAATTACTAAGTGTTAGTAAGTTCTTCACCGAAAACGGTAGCTAAATGACTATTGGAATATGAGTTATTCTGGAGATAGTATTTAGTCAAGAATGTGTTGCTTTAGTGAAGGAGTATTTGACAGTCCCTAAGGAGCATATATTCTGATTCACTATAGTATTGTTGCAAAAATAATGAAATTTGGGTACATTATTACTTTGCTACAAACATGATTGGGTTTAAAAGTAATTCACTAATAAAGAAATTGTTTATTTTTCAGAATGACTAGTTCATTAATACAACTGTTGGCTTCAGATAAATTAACTGGGGACAATTATGCTACATGGAAATCAAATTTGAACACAATACTTGTGATAGATGACTTAAGATTCATTTTAACAGAACAGTGTCCTCCCATCCCTAGCTCCAATGTAAACCGAACTGTTAGGGAAGCATACGATAGATGGACGAAGGCGAATGAGAAAGCCCGTGCCTAGATTCTTGCCAGTATATCTTATGTTCTAGCTAAGAAACACGAAAGCATGTTTTCTGCCAAAGAGATTATGGAATCTCTACGTGGGATGTTTGAACAACCGTCCTTCTCTCTGAGGTATGATGCTATCAAATATGTTTACAACTGCCAAATGAAAGAAGGGGCTTTTGTTAGAGAACATGTATTGGACATGATGGTCCATTTCAATGTGGCAGAGGTAAATGGAGCTGTCGTAAATGAGAGAAACCAAGTCTATTTTATTCTAGAGTCTCTTCCGAAGAGCTTCTTGCAATTTTGCACCAACGCGCTAATGAATAAGATAGAATACAACCTAACTACATTACTCAACGAGTTGCAGGATTTCAGTCCATTTTAAAAATAAAAGGACATGAAGCAAAGGTAAATGTTGTCGCTGCTGAAAAAAGAGGATGGTCCTCTAAAAAATCTGATGTTGCTTCTTCTTCTAAGAATAAGTATTCCTGTGAAGAAGAACAAAGAGAAAGGGAAAAAGAAAATTTCTACTGGTCGCAAAGGCAAGGCCAAAGCTGCAAACAAAGGAAAATGTTTCTACTGCAGCGAGGATGGGCACTGGAAGAGAAACTGCCCACAATACCTTGCAGAGAAAAGAGCGGAAAAAGCAAAACAAGGAAACTAATTCCTGAGGATTGCTTACAATGAGATAATACTCAAGGTTGTGAACATGGGAGAATATCTCAGAAAGACCAGTGGGAGATTTTGGAGTTGTTGACAAAAGATGAATACGATTACTTTTGTTAATGTAATAAAAGTTGTTTTATCTTTTGTAAAGGACATGTTGTATATATCCTTTTGTTATAAATGAAATGTTCATTAGCAAAAGTTACATTTTATATTTGTTCTACTATAAAGCAACTTCTGTTAAAACCAACCAAAGTTCAAGGCCATTTCAAATATTTAGATATTTAACAGCTGAAAAACAATAAGGCAAATGGTTATATTTACCTAAGTAATAAGTTTTTAACACTTAAAAGGTTCGAGGTGTATAGAACTTGTTAATTAAATAATATAGAAAGTTTGAGATTTCTAAGGCTATTTTGACAGAACATGAAATCAAGCGGCAACTCTCTATACCTAGTTGTCTTAATTGGTTTGAACAACATTCCAATTTTAATGTGCTTCTGAAATTCCATATGAGATATGGAGAACTCATAAAAGCTGTTTATGATGTGTAAAAGATGTTTACATAGTTAAGAAATCTGGAATAGATCGACATATATGTTAGTGTCGAACCCTCAAGTATTAGAATATCGTTCAGATGGCATGCCTATCTGTAGGCAATCCAAAAGTAATATATTTTTCAAGTAAGAGAAAATCAAGTGTTTGTGTTGACAAATGCTAAATTTTTTTAGAAAAGTATACAAGATCACCATATATATTATTTAGTTTCCATAAAAAGCAAAGTGTATATCAATAAGAGTTATTGATTAAAGCTGACACTGTAACAAAAGTTGTTTGGATAGGTCAGATGCATCATACTCAATGAGTTTAGGGTACCTCGATGTAGTAGGAGGAATGTATGACAGCCTAGCCATTATTTAGGTTTAGTGGAAACTCGAGTCATCAAGTCTTGATGATGGTATCAAAAAACAAAAAATTGTGGAAATAAGATGCATTCTCTATATTGTTTTGCATAGAAGTCCACTATATATTAATGTATTTACAAAGATCCTCTTGGCTAAAGTGTTTGAAGATCACCTAGTGAGACTAGGACTACGGGTTGTTGAAGGAGCTCCATTTACAGAGAACCTTTGAGCGAAAGCGGATCTTCCAAATCCCATTGTAAATGAACGCATACGTTTATAGTCATACAAGAAAAATTTATACATAAATCTTAAATTGCAGCATGCTTTGAAATAAAAACAAGGGATCAAAAGGCTATACCTTTGAAGAACCGTTCTTCAAGTAATCCTTCGATATAACTTGTTCACGAATGCTTCGAACAAATCACGAACACTCCTTTCGAACAAGCAGCAACTCGATCCTCGAACCAACCGGACACTACCACTTGGTGACCTTGGTATTCTCGGTGTGAGAATCCAGGAGTTGTGGGCTCTGGCTAATTTTGGTTAGAGGGAAGGTTTGGTGTGGAGGAGGAAGACGATGGAGAGGGGAATAACAATGTTATGTAGACAAATGAGTCTATCGCATAGACTTCCTACTTGATCGTTTAGTCTCTGAAGTGATCGTATAGTAACTCAATTGCTAATCGTGTCTTGTGTTCACTTGTGTTTGGAATAATTAAAACAATTTCATTTATCCCAATTTTCCATAAAACTAAATAACTACCCATTAAGGGTGGTTATGGAGAAATAAGAATTTAATTATCAAACAATTAATAAATATAAATAAATATGATAACGAACTTATCATATTATATTTATAACCTATAGTTTTAATATTGCATCATATATAATATATAAACCATAGTTCTTTTTCTCTATTTTATGACATTTAATATAAATCATTTATATTAAATTTAATAACTATTAATCTTATTCATAGAAAATATATTTGAATCATATTCAAATATTTGTTCCTCCAATCAAACAATAATGTATCAAATACATTATATCAATTATATTATATATAATTGAATTAATTTAATTATATCATATATAATTAAATTCTCTCTTGTTAATTTGAACATTTAAAATTAACCCAAAAAACCGATTCTCAACTTCAATCCATTGAGCTACCAAGGGGACCTTATGGACTGTAGCTTGAAGCTCCAACGGTACATGAATAATTGATTAAACTCTTTAACAACATTATCCCTCATCCGGTAACTGTGAGACACTCCACTAAAGATCGAAGCTGCACTCTTTGCATTACATATATATTTCTGTGTCCATTGGATATAACCAATCAACAGTATGATGACCCTTCACAAATCGCTCGTAAGTACAGCTGGACCAAATTACCATTTTGTCCCTGTAGTTACATCTAATTTCTTAAGTATCACTGATCCCTCTAATGAACAATAGATCATAGTTCTACTATGACTAAACCCCTCTCGGGCCAAGAGAGGGTGTGGCGCCACATTGTTCAAGACCTGAAATCAGCCCTTAAGGGAGAAATTTATCTACTTACCCCTGCTTCGGGGAAGGAATGAATTCCATCTTGTATAGCTGAGTTCCCAGCTCCCCAATCAGACGAATCCCTAAAATGGTAGGCTTGTTGAGTCGGTAATCTGGCCACTCACTCATGCAAATCAAAGGACCGCCCTCATAGGCAGGAGTTCACAACTTACTCAGGATTAAAGTCATGTTACCTATGGTCATCCTAATGAAATGAAAGTTTCAATTATGAACGACGTTATATAACGAGATTAAACATTTCGTGTGTTGGATAGACACCATCACACAGCAGAAGAAATCAGGATCCATGAGCATTCTAATTCATTAATTTGGTTGAAAAGAAACATGCTAAAAACAGAGTATAATGGGTTTCATGAACATACCTTGGTTGAACCAACGAAATCTCCATTTCTAGCTGCAAAATCCTCTAAATCCTTGTGTAGACCACCACAAGATCTTCCCTACTATCTTCTTGGTACTCTAGATTGAGTTGTGTGACTCAAAATAAGCTAAAATCAAAGGGAATATGGAGAAAACTCACTGAACAGAACCCATTGAAGAACACCTTCTTCATCCGAATTTTTCAGCAAAAATTCAGTCGGTACTTATGCCTTTCTTCACTCCAATCTCTTCAATATATTGCAGACTATCATGCAAGAAGATGTGCTGCATGGGATGTAGCTCATGCTTGGAGTAAAGCAAAGGATGAGGTGGGTTCCAAGTAAGCTAGTTGAAGATAAAAAACCCATGTTTTCAAATTTTGTGTAATTTTCAATTTCCAAAATCCATTTTGATTTTAAAATCATATTTTATTTCTAAAATCAAAATTTATTAATTTTACAAATTAATTTCAAAAATTAATTTTCTAATAAAATTAATAAATAATTATTTAAACAATTTAAATAATTCTATTTAATTTAATATCTAATATTAAATTAATTTTTACACAAATTCATCTTCATATATTTAAATCATATTTAAATATATTTTCTCCAATTTCGTCTGATTCTAATTTGAACGTTTCAAATTAACTTATCACACTACTCTAGAGCTAATCCATTTCCGAGCTAGTAGGGGAACCTCATGGACCTACAGATCATGGGCTCCAACGATCCGAGATTAATCGACTAAACTCATTAGACCGATCTAACCCCATTCGTTAACTAATGGGTCATTCTTCTAAAGCCTATAGTTGAACTCCCCTTACTGTAGATATATTATGTCCACTCGATATAACCCTGATTAGTAAGTTAACCCTTCACAGGTTATTCACAATAACGGCTGGGTCAAATCTTTGTTTTACCTCCAAAATTACCTCTTGTTCCTTAAGTCCCCACTGATCCCCTAATGTTGTTTTGTGATCCAATCACAAAATCGAGTCCCTTTCATGCCAAATGTGAGGGCGAGATCCCTTGTTCAAGCCCCAGAATCAGCACTTAAGGGAACAACCTCTCTACTATCTCTAAAGTGGGTAGGAGTGAATTCTCTCTTGCACCCTATGTCTCCAGCTATCTATCCAGTCTTACCCCTGAAATGACAGTCATATTTAGCCGGCGTTATTGAGCCAACCCTCACCTATGCAAATCTAAGGGCAATCCTAGATAAACAGGAGTTCATAGTTAGCTCAGGATTAAGGTCAAGTTACCTAGGTCATCTCTTTGAAATAGTCAGTCTTAAATAGTAAACAACGTTATAAAGTAAGAGTGACTCATTTCCTGGTTTGATCTTGTACAAACTCTTTTGCATAAGGATACCCCCACTCCTCATAAACGAATTAGGATCACTTCGTTTATAGCACTTTACAACTCCTTGTAACAACTACAGAATAGGTCGTATCCAATAGTGTTACCAGAATAAGGTACCCAACCTTATCCATGTACTATAGATCATTTTGACTATTTACTCGAACCTGATCCACCTTTATGTCTCCACATAAAGTTCAAGTACTCATCCAATAGTCAAGGGACTTTTAGGTTTATTGGATTTCTATTCAAGCAATAGATCTATTCAATAACACATTTATTGAATTATTAGAATAAGTTCCATTGTTTACATACCACGAGTTTTAGGACATAAAACCCAACATCGTGGTCCAGTCTTATACAAACTCCTTTGTATAGAGCATCCCCCCTCGCATGTCTAATACATGATTGATCAGGATCAGATCATTTGTAGCACTTTACAACATTTGTAACATCTACAAAGCGAGCCATACTCGTAGTGTCACCAAGATAAGGTACCCAACCTTATCCATATACTACAGACCATTTAGGTTATCACTTAAACACGATCCACTTGTATGTCTCCACATACATGCTTAAGTTACAACGATAACCATGGATCTTAGTTTATTGGTTTGTGGTTAATGCAACTAAAATATCATATACTTCATAGACAATGCGAATAAAATATCATATATTATAAATAACATAATGTTTGTTCATACACGTGTTTACAAACTTCAGGACCCTACGAGATTTAGGGCATCAACCCCAACAGTATAACCTAGGGCAAGTGGGAGAAAACCCATGAGTATGTGATACCTAAGGATGAGTATGTGATACCTAAAGGCAAATCATGGGTATATGATGCGCAAGTTTATTGTATTTCTCTATAAAGCTTAAAAACTCAATGTATTCATATGTATGTTACCAATAGAGTTTTAGTCCAAGTGGGAGTTTGTTGGGTTTTATGTCCTAAAACTCGTGGTTTGTAAACAATAAATCCATTCTGTAAATCGATAAAGTTGTTATTGAATATATGAATTGCTTATTTCGTTTTAGAAATAAATACAATAAACTAAAAAATTCATGACTATTATATGAGTATTTAAACTTTATGTGGAGACATAAAAGTGGATCAGGTTCGAGTAAATAGTCAAAATGATCTATAGTATATGTATAAGCTTGGATATCTTATTCAGGTAACATTATCGGATGCGACCCACTCTGCAGTTGTTACAAGGAGTTGTAAAGTACTACAAACAAAGTCATCCTGATTTGTTCATGTGGTGATATGAGGAGTGTGGGTGTCATGTGCAATGAGTTTGCATATGATCAGACCAAGAAATAAATCACTTTTACTTTATAACACTGTTTACTGTTTAAAATTGATTATTTCATAGTGATGACCTAGGTAACTTAACCTTAATCCTGAGCTAATTATGAACTTCTGTTTATTCGGGATTATCTTTAGATTTGCATAGGTGAGAGTTGGCTCAACAACGCTAGCTCAATAAGCCTCCCACTTCAAGGGTAACATCAGGTAGATAGTTGGAGACATAGGGTGCAAGATGGAACTCACTTCTACCTACTTTTAAGGATAGTAGAGAGGTTGTTCCCTTAATTGTTGATTTTGGGTCTTAAACAAGGGGCTCCACCCTTTCATTGGCCTGAGCGGGATTCTGTTTGTTGATTGGATCACAAACAAATTTTTCATTAGAAGATTTTTGGAACTTAAAGAACAAGAGGTAATCTCGGGGGTAAAATAGTCATTTGACCCAGTCGTTATTACGAACAACCTATGAAGGGTTAACTTACTAATCATGGTTATATCGAGTGGACATAATATATCTACAGTGAGGGGAGTGCAACTACTGGGCTTTAGTGGAGTGACCCGATAGTTAACTAATAGGGGTTAATTCGGTGTAAAGAGTTTAGCCAATTAATCGTGGATCGTTAGAGCCATGATATGTAGGTTCATTAGGTCCCCCTACTAGCTCACAAATGGAATTAGCCTTAGAATAACGTGATAAGTTGATTTGAAACGTTCAAATTCGAATTAAGGAATTTAGTAATTATATGTGATATAATTACACGTTTAATTTTGGAATTAAACGTAATTGGAGAATAGATTAATATATAATTATGATTTATATATTAATTTCATGAATAGAGATTCATGCTGATGGATTTGGTGACAAATTAATTTAATATTTGATATTAAATTAATAAAATAATTAAATTATTTAATTAATTATTAATTATTATTTTTATTAGAAAATTTGATTATTGAATTAATTTTTGTAAAAATATTAAAATTTCAATTTTAATTAAAGAATTAAAATTGAAAATTGATTTTGATTTTGAAATTGAAATTCAAAATTCAAAATGGAAAAAAATGGAAATTTGAAAAAACCCACAAAGTGGGATTTTTCCACTCAACTTCAAAGCACCTTAATCACCATAATCCACTAATTCCACGAAGTAGGTGGTGTCTTCGTGGGATGAAGACTTTAAAGCATGGGTTGATGGTTTAAAATACAAAAGGGATTCAGTTGAAAATGATATGCAATTTGCTGAATTGTTGAGTTTTTGAAAATTGAAGAAGTTGTTATTCAAGAAGCTGAAAAACCAGAAAACCTCTCTCTAATTTTCCTAAATTCAAGCTTGTTTTGAGTCCCACAACTCAATCCAGGATCCTAGAGAATGGTAGGAAAGCTCTAGAGATGGTCCACGACATGATTTGGAGAAGATTGCAACTGTATTTCGTTGAAGAAGAAGATCTTCAAAGGTATGTAATGAAACCTTCTTGATACCCCATAGACATGCTTAATCTTTGATGTCAAAATCGAGGAATTAGAATGCTTAATGATCCTATTTTCTTCCGCTACAGTTTTTTGTAAACCAAAAATTGGATATAACCAATTAACAGTTCGATGACCATTCACAAATTGCTCGTAAGTGCAACTAGGCCAAAATTATCGTTTTGTACCTGTAATTAAATTTAACTCCATAAGTACCATATATCCCTCTAATGAACAATAAATCAAGTCCAACTATGATTAAACCCCTCTAGGGCCAGAAGAGGGTGTGACGCTACATTGTTGAAGCCCTGAAATTAGCCCTTAAGAGAGCAATTTATCTATTTTCCCTTACCTCGAGGAAAAAGTGAATTCTGACTTGTGTAGCTGTGTTCCCAACGCCCCAATCAGACGAATCCTCAAAATGGTAGGCTTATTGAGTCAGCAATTTGGCCACTCTCGTTCATACAAATCAAAAGACCGCATTCATAGACAGGAGTTCACAACTCATTCAAGATTTAGGTCACCTCACCTATGGTCATCCTAGTGAAATGTAAGTCTCTATTATGAACGGTGTTAAATAATGAGACTAGTCATTTTTGGTCCGGTCTTATACAAACTCCTTTGTATAGAATACCTCCGCTCATATGTCTCTACATGAATGATTAGGATCAGATCATTTGTAGCAATTTACACAATTGTAACATCTATAAAGCGGGTCGTACTCGTAGTGTCACTAGAATAAGGTATCTAGTCTTCCATCTGCTACAGACCATTTAGGTTATCACTTAAACATGATCCACCTGTATATCTCTACATACATGTTTAAGCTACAGAAGAGAACCTTGGACATTAGTTTATTGGTTTGTGGGTTTAATGCTACTAAATGTCAAACAAAACATCTCATATTTTATTAAATAAATAAACAAAAAATTGTACAATACAGTTACAAACTTACAAACTACAAGATCCTACGAGATTTAGGGCACCAATCTCAACAATCTCCTACTTGTCCTAAAGCTAGTGGGGTGTATAATGTAAAAGTCAAACTAGTTTATAAATACACAAAACAATAAGCTAGGCCATAACATGCACTCAGTACAAAATCTCCCACTTGCCCTAGACTATATGTGGCCTATTCCGTAGACCCATACTCTGTAGGTAACCCTCAAACACCTTAGCCGTGAGGGCCTTTATAAATGGATCAACAACTTTGTGCTCCAAAACTGTCTACGTGACGTTCATGTCTCCTTGATGCACGATCTCTCGGATGAGGTGATACTTCCACTCCATGTGCTTCCTGTGTTTGTGATTCTGAGGCTCTCGAGAATTAGTCACAGTACCACTATTATCACAATAAAGGGTGATAGGCTTTGACATGTCTGGAACCATTTCTAAATCAGTCAGAAAATTCCTGAGCCATACAGCTTCCTTAGCAGCTTCACAAACCGCTACATACTTAGCCTCCATGGTGGAATCAGTAATGCACCCTGCTTGGTGCTCCTCCAGACTACTGCTCCTCCTTTAAGAGTGAACACTAATCTTGATGTGAATTTCCTAGAATCCTTATCAGTCTGAAAATCAGAGTGTGTGTATCCTATAAGGATCAAATCCTTAGAACTATACAAGCGCATATAGTCCCTCGTTCTCCGTAGATACTTGAGGATGTTCTTAATAGTGGTATGGTGATCAAATCCTGGATTAGACTTATTGGGTTGTATGTCCTAAAACTCGCAGTTTGTAAAGTTAAACATATTCTATTATCAATAAAGATGTAATTCAATATTTCTTCAATAATAAATTGTACTTGTAAAGACTAAATCCAATAAACTAAGATTTGTGGCTATTTGAACTTTATATGGAGATATAAAGATGGATCAAGTTCGAGTAAATAGCCAAAACGATCTATGGTATACGAATAAGATTGGGTGCCTTATTCTGGTAACACTATTGGATGCACCCCACTCTGTAGTTATTACAATTTGTTGTAAGGTGCTACAAATGAAGTAATCCTGATTCGTTCATGTATTGACATGAGGAGTGAGGGCATCCTATGCAATGAGTTTGCATAACATCGGACCGAGATATAAGTCACTCTTACTTTATAACACTGTTTACTATTTAAGACTGACTATTTCTCTTAGATGACCTAGGTAACTCAATCTTAATCCTGGGCTAACTATGAACTCCTGTTTATTCAGAATTATCCTTAGACTTGCATAGGTGAAGGTTGGCTGAACTGGGCTGGCTCAATAAGCCTCCCATTTCAGGGGTAAAACTGGGTAGGTAACTGGGGACATAGGGTGCAAGAAGAAATTCACGCCTACCCGATTTAGGGATAAAAGAAAGGTTGTTCTCTTAAGTTTTAAATCCAGATCTTAAATAAGGGGCCCACCCTCTCGTTAGTTCGAGAGGGATCCGATTTAATGATTGGATCACAATCCAATTGTTCATTAGAGGATTAGTGAAACTTAAGGAGCAAGATATAATTTCAGGGGTAAAACAACATATTGACCCAATTGTTATTACGAACAAACTGTGAAGGGTCGACTTACTGATTATGGTTAAATCTAGTGGACCCAAATTATTTACAGTGAGAAGAGTGCAACTATCGAGCTATAATGTCATGACTCGATAGTTAACGAATATTGATTAATTCGGTCCAAAGAGTTTTAGCCAATTAATCTCAAATCGTTGCAGCTCATGATCCGTAGGTCCATAAGGTCCCTCTACTAGCTCATAAAACATGAACACCTTGAATTAGTAAATTGAGTGAATTTGGAATGATTTCAAATTGAAGTGTTCAAATTGGATTTCAATTTGAAATGTTTAAATTAAGTTTAAGGTTTGAATTTGAATAGTTCAAATTCAAAATTAGGGTTTGTATAATTAATTAACATTTAATTTATTGAAATTAAACGAAATTGGAAAGTTTATAGTATTTAAATAGTGATTTAAATATTAATTACACGAATAGGATTCATGTTTAAATTTATGTGTGTGATGAATTTAATTTTGATATTAAATTATTATTTAATTAATTAAATTGTTTAATTAATTAAAATCAATTTAATCTTCAAAATTCAACTTCAATTTTAGAAATTGAATATTTAATTTTATTTAATTTTGAATTAAATAAAATGGAAAATTGGAAATTAAAAGGGGGAATTTTCCAAAAAATTGTAAAGGATGAGGTAGTTTATTCTCCTTAATCTCACCTAACCCATTAACCTCAAGCAATTGAAGTGTCATTGGGGTTGCTCTTCAGTGCCTGCATGTAAAAGAAGATTAAAACCACCTCAATTTCTCAAATTTGGAGGAGTTAAGCTGCTGGAAATTCGTTTCTGCAACAATGTTCTGCTTCTCTCAAAACCTACTCCTCCCTTCACAAATTCAGCGCAAATTGTGAGTTCCACTGCTCAAATTCAAGGCTGAAAATAGTAGAGAAGATCTCTTGGTGGTTCACTGAAGACTTGGAGCTGAAATTACGTAAAAAGCAGCTTGGATTGGAGGAATTCTTCAAAGGTATGTGTTTATTGAAACCCTTTTCTGAAAATCTGATTTTGCATGCTTTTAAAACTCAAATTAAATGTAATTAGAGTGCTTATTAATTCTAATTGCTTCCGTTTCATGCTTCCTTATCATATCAAGATTGATATCTACTGACTATCCACACTATGTCAGGTTTAGTACATAGCATCACATACATTAGGCTGCCAATAGAAAATGCATAGGGGATCCATCTCATTTCCTCAATATCTTGAGGTGTCTTAGGACACTGTTGCTTAGACAATATTACTCCATGCTTGAAAGGGAGTAAACCTCTCTTGGAGTTCTACATCGAAAATTTAATAAGCATCTTGTCAATGTCTGATGCTTGAGACAAAGCTAGTGTTTTGTTCTTTCGATCTCTAAAGATCTAAATTCTTAGAAAAAATTGAACCTCCCCCAAATATTTCATTTAGAATTAGGTCACCAGTTAGTTCTTAACTTCAGTCAGTAGACCTACATCATTTTCAATGAGTAGGATATCGTCTACATACAACACTAGAAAAGCTACTAAACTATTGATGATTCTCTTGTATACACAAGGCTTATCAACATTCTGATCAAAGCCATAAGATTTTATCACAGTATGAAATCTTATATTCCAAGATCTAGGAGCTTGCTTCAATCCATAGATGGATCAATTAAGCCTGCAAACCTTTTGCTCTTGACCCTGATTTATGAATCCCTCGGGTTGCTACATATAAATGGTCTCTTCAAGATTGCCATTCGGAAAGGCAGTCTTGACGTCCATTTTCCAAATCCCATAGTCATAATATAAGGCAATGGACAGAAGAATTCAAATAGACTTTAATATGGCAATAAGTGAGAAAGTCTCCTCATAGTCAACTCCCTCAACCTGGGTGTAACCCTTTGCCACAAGTCTAGTCTTGAAGGTTTGCATCTTCCTATCAATACTCTGTTTTCGCTTGTAGATCCATTTGTAACCTATAGGTTTCACCGCATCAAGTTGATTTACAAGATCCTAAACTGAATTGAAGTACATAGACTCCATTTCGAGATGCATAGCTTTGATCCACTCATCTTTGTCAACATCCTCCATTACCTTATTGTAAGATAATGGACCCTCAACATTAGTTACCATAGTAAGGATTTCTGTTAAACCCATATAGCGGACAGGCGGGTTCGCAACCCTCCCACTACATCAAGGTTTCCTCAACACTTAAGGTGGATTTGATCTACTAGATGATCCAACTTTAATAACTCTTGTTGAAGTTTCAGTAGTTTCCTTGGAAATTTCATTCAACACAATCTTACTGCAGAGCTTATGCTCCCTTATGTGGTATTCTTCTAGTAAAGTAGCATTTATCGATACAAACACTTTATTTTCCTTAGGGTCGAAGAAGTAACCACCTCTCGTTCCTTTAAGGTAGCTTACAAATAGTCACAATTTTGAATGAGGTTCCAGTTTCTTAGGATTTGCCTCAAGCACATGGGCTGGTAACCCCAGATTTTGAAATGGCATAAAGTAGCTTTACGATCATTCCATAACTCTAAAGGTGTTATTGTAACACTCTTAGATGGAACACAATCCAAAATATACGCTGTAGTATGTGCTGAAAAACCCCCAAAACGAATTAGGTAAGGAAATGTAACTCATCATAGACCGAACCATGTCCAACAGGGTCCAATTTCTCCTTTCTAATACACCATTTTGCCGAGGTGTACCAAGTACTGAGAGTTGGGATACAATTCCATGCTCTATCAAATAGTTCTGGAATGTAAGATCCAAAAACTCTCCACCTCGACCAGATCGAAATGTCTTTATTGTTCTATTCAATGCATTTTCAACTTTGGCCTTAAACTCTTTGAAATTTTCAAATGATTCAGACTTATGTTGCATCAAATAAACATATCCATACCTTGAATAACCATCAACAAAAGTGATGAAATATTTAAACCCCCCTCTTGCTTTTACATTCATTGGACCACAGAGGTCCGAGTATACAAGCTCTAAGGGTATTTTGGCCCTATGAAATTTTCCAGTAAAAGACATTTTAATCATTTTTCCTTCAAGGTATGACTCACACACAGGTAAAAAGTTTTTTTCTAACTCACTTAGAAGTTCATTCTTTACTAACCTCTCAATCCTATTGAGATTACTTGTCATAATCTTAGGTGCCAAAGTTGGGCAATTTGTTTAGGATAAATTTTAAGCCTTTTATTTTGAGTTACTGCAGTTTTAAACATGTTAGTGTTAATGAGGGCTTTAGTCGTTAACGATCTTAGCACATAAAGATTGTTTTCTAGCTTAGCAGAACAAATATTAAAATCATTCGTTGAAATAAACACATTATTTATGGAGAATTGAATATAATAATTTTATTCTAACAAACACTTTACAGAAATTAAGTTCATTTTTAGAATAGAAACAACATATACATTTTCAAGTAAAACATATTTATTATGTAAAGTTAGCTGGAGTCCTTCCATTGCCACATTTGAGACGACGTGCCCAGTTCCAACATGCATCGTCATCTCCCCAGCTTTCAGTTGTCGCTAGGAATTAATTCCTTGAAATGAAGAACAAACATGGTTAATGGCTCCTGAATCAGTTATCCAGGCAGAATCATCATTCTCCACTAAACAAATCTCTAATACAAGTAAATCATATTTACCTTGCTTGGCTTTTTTATTTTCTGCAAAGTATTTGGGACAGTTCCTCTTCCAATGTCCATCATGGTTACAATGAAAATAGATTTCCTTTGTAGCCTTGGCCTTCTTGCCCTTCTGGGTAGCAGCTGGTGGGTTAGCTTTTTCCTTTCCACCTTTCTTCTTCTTCCACTTTTTGGTGCCGGAAGAAGAAGGCACAAACTTAGTTCCAGAGGACGATCCTCTGTAGAACTTCTTTGAGGATGAGGCAACATTTGCCTCTCCCTTTTGTTCCTTACTTTTTGTCAAGGATTGAAAATTCTGAAGCTCATTGAGCAATGTGGTCAGGTTGTAGTCAATCCTATTCATAACAGCATTACTACGGAACTGAAGAAAGCTTTCAAGTAAAGATTCCAACATGAAGCTAACCTAACTGCCTTTATCAATGACAGACCTATTCATCTCTGCCACGTTGAATTGGACCATCATGTTGAGAACACGTTCTCTAACAGATGTCCCTTTTTGCATACAGACATTGAAGATGTGTTTAAGAGCGTCGTGCCTGAGTTGTGCAGATGGTTGTCTGAACATCCTCTGTAGGGACTCCATGATCTCATGGACAGTGATTGTGGGTTCATACTTCTTGGCCAAGACTTCTAAAAGGCTTGCCAAGATATACACTCGGGCCTTCTCATTTGTCCGTGTCTAGCGCTCGTATGCCTCTCAAATATTTCGAGTGGCATTTGGAGCAGGAATAGAAGAACACTCCTTCATTAGGACAAAACGGAGGTCATCAATGATTAGTATAGCGTTGATTGTGTTTTTCCAAGATATATAATTATCATCGGCTAATTTTTTGGTGGCGAGCAGATTTAAAATCGTGAAAGTCATAATTAAATTGTTGAAATCATACAAATTATTTATATTAGTATAACTTGCATTAACCTATTTAGAAAAAACCAATCAATTTTAGCAAAATAATCAATTAATTCCTTTTCTTTTAAATAACCAAAGTAGTGGGTGGTTATTAGATCATGGTAACCGTGAGTTTAAAACGAAAGTGGTTTCCTATTTTGAAAAGAAGTTTTACAAAAGATTAAAAAAGTTTTGAGTTTTCTCTCGCGCAAAAGAAACTCATGGAGTCGTCAAGTAAATTCGGATTTACTAAATGAAGGCTGGGTGAGCTAAATGATCGTGCAGTAGCGAGCTAAACGATCGTGCAGTATTTACTAAAGATCGCATAGTTTTGCTAGACGATCGTTGGCTCAAAGTAGACGATCGTGTAGAGTCTGTAGGCGATAGACCGAGCTAAACGATGAGCTAAACGATCACATAGCTTTTGCTAGACGATCGCTTAGCTTTATCTAAACGATTGGGCATCGACCTATACGATAGGTCTCCGCCATCTCCCACTTGCCTAGTCGTGTACGCGATCGGTGTTTCCTCCTTCGTCTGCTTCATACCAACTCCGAACAGAGCCCACCCTCTAGATTCTTACATCGAGAATACCAAGGTCACCTTGTTGGTAGTTTCAGACTCAACTCGACACCGTCGAGGTTCTCTGGAGGTTGTTCGTGTTGCGGAAGAGTTCGTGGTCGAGGCGATTGTTGATGACGAGCGCGAAGTGTTGTGCGGTGTTGCGGTCGTGTAGATCGGGCGTTCGAGGCTACTGTTGTTCAAGCGTTCGTGCGCAACGGAGTGTGGAGACGCTTCTGCCATTGTGCGTAGAGTTTTTCTCATTGTTCATTTGTTGTTCATGTTGTAATTTCTGCATTTGATTTGTATAACCGTTTGTTTGAATTCGACTGTAAATGTATTGTTCATTCATGATTGTGATCTGGAATAATCTTGTTCTACTGCTCATGAAAATCTCGAACCCGATTTCCTTCATGTTTAACTTGCCCAAAAGTAATACTTACTTTGGATATTTAAACAACTTTCATTAATGTTTATTAAACATTTTAATAAACTTTAATCAAACATTGCATGCTCATAACTAAACTATCTAATTCACCTTTCTAGGTAAGTTCCCAGGTAGGGGTGTTATATTTTCGTCAACTTAAATACCCCAGCCTAGATAGAAAAAACCTTAAACAAAAGGTCCCTTATAGATACATCTGTTACAATGTTAATCTTTTAATTAAAAAGCAATTTAATCTTATTAAACCAATTAAAAGATTAAATTAAATTTCTATTCTCATTAGAAATGTGAGGTCCATATGATTCAAAGTTTAAATCTATTTTAAGAAATGAATTTAACCTAAGATTTGCATGAAATTTTTATTTATCGATTTTAATTTCATTTAATTATAACAATTAAAAAAATGAAACAACTTAAAACCAATCAGCATTGAATGTCATACTTAGTAAATTATAACAATTATAAAGTACCTAAGTTAATGTCATGCTTCATGCAATTCCATTTCATTACTAACTATATATAACGATTATATAATAATGTAATGAAATAATTAATAACATTCATCCATACATACTCAAAACTATATATCATAACATTTATAATATAAATGATGAATGACAATGTTATTAATGCATGCAAACATATAGTCCAACACTTATATTATATGATGCATGAGCATGCTATATTAATTAAATCATGCAACTACATATATTATAATACTTATAATATAAATGATGCATGAAATTAAATGCATAACCTATGGTGGGATTTTTACTATATGACATATATTATGACATATAATAATAAATATAAATCATTCATCAAATGCATAATTAAAAAAATAATAATTATAGGACCGGGATTGGACACTTTAATAATTAATTAAATTAAAAAAATCTAACTATTATAAAATAATAGTCACCCGGTTTGAAACAAGTGAACCAAACCTTGAACCGCCCAAACTGAACCGTCTACCTAAAAGAACTCTAAAATTAGAGAACCAATGAGTAGAAGCGGATCATTCCAAAATCCATTGTGAAAGAACACAAACATTTACAATCACACAGAAATAGTTATGCATCAAAGAATAAATTACAACATGCTTCAAAGTAAATACAAGGAATTGAGTACAATACCTTTGAAGAACCCTTTCTTCACGCATTTCCTCGATCAATCACCAATGCGTCCAATAGCACGAACGCAACGATCACCAGCGAGTACAACTTGATCCTCGATTCTCGAACATAAATGGACCCCACCACTCGATTACTTTGGTATTCTCCGTGTGAGAATCCAGGAGTTGTGGGCTCTATATGGATTTGGATAGAGGGATGGAGGAATAAACGATCGAGTAGACGGTCGAGTATGCGACAGAAGGAAGAAGTCTATCGTATAGACTTGATACTCAATTGTGTAGTAAACGAGTGCTATCGTATAGAAAACTCAACGCGATCATTTAGTCTCTCTATAGAATCAGATTACTTGATGCTTGTAGCGTGTCGGATGAATGAATGAAAAACTATTTTCCATCTTTATCCCATTTAGCCATAAACCGTCTATAACCTCCCACTAAAGTGGATATTGCAGAAAAAGAAAATTAATTATCTCATAATTAATATGTTATAAATAAATACAATAACTAACTTATCATATTATATTTATAACCTATAGTTTTAATATTGCATCATATGCAACATATAAACCATAGTTCTTTTTCTCTTTTATGACATTTAATATAAATCATATTTTTATTAATTCCTCCAATCAAATAATAATGTATCAAATACATCAAATCAATTATATCATATATAATTGAATTAATTAATTATATCATATATATAATTAAATTCCCTTTGTTAATTTGAACATTTGAAACTAATCCAAAAACTGATTCTCAACTTGAATCCATTGAGCTACCAAGGGAACCTTATAGACTTATAGCTTGAAGCTCAAACGGTACGTGAATAACTGATTAAACTCTTTAATCACAATATCCACCATCCATTAACTACCGGGCACTTCACTAAAGACCGATAGCTACACTCTTCGCACTACAGATATATTTCTATGTCCATTGGATATAACCAATCAACAGTACGATGACCCTTAAAAAATCGCTCGTAAGTACAGTTGGACTAATTTACTGTTTTGCTCTTGTAATTACATCTAACTCCTTGAGTACCACTGATTCCTCTAATGAACAATATATCATAGTCCCACTATAACTAAACCTTTCTCGCGCCAAGAGAAGGTGTGACGCCACATTATTCAAGCCCAGGAATCAGCCTTAAGGGAGCAATTTATTTACTTCCCCTATTTCGGGGAAGGAGCGAATTCCATCTTGTGTAGCTGAGTTCTCAGCTCTCCAATCAGACGAATCCCCAAAGTGGTAGGTTTGAGTCGGCGATCTGGTCATTCGCACCCATGCAAATCAAAGGACCGCCCTCATAGGCAAGAGTTCACAACTCACTCAGGATTAAGGTCATGTTACCTATGGTCATCCTAGTGAAATGAAAGTCTCAATTATGAAAGACGTTATATAATGAGACTAAACATTTCGTGGTCCAGTCTTATACAAACTTCTTTGTATAGAGTATCCCCGCCCACATGTCTAATACACGAATGATCAGGATTAGATCATTTGTAGCACTTTACAACATCTGTAACACCTACAAAGTGGGCTACACTCATAGTGTCAACAGGATAAGGTATCCCTCTTTTATCCATATACTACAGACCATTTAGGTTATCACTTAAAGCACGATCCACTTGTATACCTCCACATACATGCTTAAGTTACAACGATAACCATGAATCTTAGTTTATTGATTTGTGGTTAATGCAACTAAAATATCTCATATTTCATAGACTGAAGTGAATAAAATATCTCATATTATAAATCACAAAGAGTTTGTTCATACAAGTGTTTACAAATCACATGACTTACGAGATTTAGGGTATCAACCCCAACACTACCAACGATCTCTTAGCAAAAGCTGAGAGATCTCTTCCTCATCGTAGTGTTGCTTTTTTTTCCCTCCAAAACACACCGGGAACAGCACGAGCGACTCAAAACTTTAAATTACAGACTTGATCGAAAACAATACCCAAAACAGGGGCCCTTAAAAACTAATTTGTAAATTGAAAGTGATAAATCTAAAAAAGTTCAATCCCGAAAACATCCAATAATTGTAAACCATTCATATTTCACAAACATTTATTCATACATTTCATGAGGTCCCTTTCCTAGCTCGTAAAAGGAATTGAGGTAACTATGTCTCGAATTGAATTTAAAATGTTCAAATTCACCTAGGGAAATAATATAATGTATAATAATGCATTATAATATAAAGTTTATATTTTAGTTAAACTTTATAATACAAAATTAATTTTGAATATGATTCAAAATTAATTTATGAGAGAATTAAATATTTGAAGGAGTTCAAATATTAATTTAATGTGAATTGGATTCATATTAAAATTATAGGTTAAAATTAATGTGTATTTGATGCACATTAAAACTATAGGTTATAAGAGAAATACAATTGAATATGATTCAAATGTAGACCAAATTAAATATTTGATATTTAATTTGGTAAGACCTTTCAACCAGGAGAGTGGCTTTTGCCCCCGCCCGTTTGAGTCGGTCGTTCCGAGCCGGAAAACGAATAGGCTAGCTCGAGATCTCAATTGCTATTATTTAATTGAAGAATTAAATAATAATTTAATTTAATTAATTTGATTAAATTAAATTAATTGAATTAAAACTATAGGTTATGTGAGAGATGTTTCATTTAATATGATTTAAATGAAATCATTATTTAAATTAGATTTAATTCATGATTAATTGATTATCAATTAATTATTAAATTAATTAATCAGATAGCTCCCACATAGGAGAGTTATCTGAAAACTTGGTGATCCCACATTTCTCTCTCTATGTTGATCAAAAGACGCTTTTGATCACAGAAAGAGGAGATTCTACATAAAAGTTATGGACTTTTGTCTTTCTCTAAAAAAATTCTTCTTTTTTACTTTTTCCAATTCAATTGGTTCCCACAAACCAAAGTCCTCAAAGAATTCCTAGATGATAGGGAGGTAACGCTTGTAGTAGTATTGATTTCGTGAAATCAATTAGAGAATTGGTTTTGTTAGATTCTACAAAGGTAAAGGTTTCCCCTCCCTTTCTCTGTAGATTTATTTTTAAGCATGCTTAACCTAGGTTCCAATTTTGCAGTAGCTAATTATTTGTTTAATTTGGTCTTTGTATTATTTTTTTAATTGCCTAGTGTATGGATATTTTAGAAAGTCCAAATTAATAACGTTTTTGATTTTGTGATTTTCGCTACATTAGGGCGAATAACAAGAAACAAGTAGAAATTGGAAAAGTGTAAGAGGAGAAACGAAATAGAAGGGAAAGGGAGAGAAGTTTCAGATGCCCTAGCCCTAAACGTTTTGCGTACAAAATCGGAGAACAAACGAAGGGAAGAGAGATTGAAAGATAAATGCTTCAATTTTTGGTGGCGCGTGACTTCTAAAATTTTGGGTGCGATTAGTAAATGTTATTTTCTTTTCTTTATTCCACACATATTCTCTTAGATTTTATAGCCTATTTTTAAAAGGTTATTTTTAAAAGCATAAAAGAATATATTTCTTATAGTGCCACAAATATAACACCACTGTACTCTAGCAAGGATTGAGTATAAAATATTTTTCTCTTTTATGTATATGTTGAGAGTTGAGAGATCGAGAGAGAATGTGAGAGAATTTTTTACAAAACAATTTTGTCTCTTTCCAATATCATGTTCATCCATCTCTTTAAGAGAGAGGGGAGTTAATTAAATTAACTTCCTTAACTAATCTTTAACTCCTCCTAACCACCACGAGATAAAATTTAATAAAAAATAAAATTAATTAATTAATTAATTAATTAAATATCATATATTTAATTAATATTACATTTGAATCATATCTAATATTTCCATCTTGTAACCTATAATTTTAATATAAATCTCATTCATATAATATTTGAATCTTATTCAAATATATTAATATATCACATTATATATTTTAATGTTGAATCTAATTCAAAATTAAATTTATAATATAATATAATTATATACATTATTTTAATTGTATCTAATACAATTAATGCATTTTTTCGTGTTTAACTTGAACAATTCAAAATTTCTAAAAACTGATTAATCATTGTTTTACCCTTAGTGCAAGGGACCTAATAGACCTATAGATTAGAAGCTCCAATGATATGAGATTAATTAATTAAACTATTTAATTAATTAATCAACATTCATCAACTGCTGATCACTCCATTAAAGACCCACAACTGCATTCTTTCGATTGTAGATATATTTTCGTGTCCATGGATATAACCAATCAATAGTAGTCAACTCTTCATGAGTTGCTTGTAACTACAACTGAGTCAAATTACAGTTTTACTCCTATAGTTACATTTAACTCTTTAAGTACCACTGATTTCTCTAATGAACAAACGGTTTATAGTCTATTAAGGGAGCAATTCATCTACTGACCTTAAGATGAGAAAGAGTGAATTCCTTATTGTGTAGCTGTATTCATAGCTCTTTACTCGATCCCTAAAACGACAAGCTTATTATGTCGGTAATATTTCCACTCTCACCTATACAGATCAAAGGATTGCTCTCATAGACAGAAATTCATAATTCACTTAAGATTAAGGTCGAGTCACCTATGCTTATCCTATTGAAATGTTAATCTCTTCAAGTAACGATGTTATAAAGAGAGACTAATCATTTCACAGTCCGTTCTTATACAAACTTCTTGTATAGGATACCCCTACTTGCATGTCTCCACATGAACAATTGATCAAATCGTTTGTAATACTTTACAACTTTTGTAACAATTGTAGGTCATATCCATAGTGTCATAAGGATAAAACACTCTACCTTATCCATATACTATAGAGCATTTAAGTTATTACTTGAATATGATCCACCTATATGTCTACCACATACTGTTCAAGTTTCATAAAATAATCTTTGATCTTTCTTTAATAAATAATTGCTTATATGAAATAATCAACCATTATTTCAAATAACATATTAACTACGAAACTTTAGGGTATATATCCCAAAAATTTCCTCGACGTTGTCCTCCCCCTATCCTGAGTAGTTTTCTTTTATGTTGCCTTGATAACGGGCAGAAATGCACGTTATTACAGCGTTAAGTTATAAAACAATGCAAGATTGCGTTGATAAAAATATACAATATTGCGTCCAAAAGCATTAAGTTCACAACATTGCGATCGCATGCGTCCATCGCATTAAAACAGCTAACGTATGTATTTTTGTGCAGAAAATGCGTTGACGCAAGGCGGAAATGCGATCCAAAGAAATTAACGTCTGAGTGCATTAAGAGATTGTGTTGACGCAAGGCCATGCGATCATTTATGCTCGCGAATATCTACTCAAGAAGGTCGCATAGAGCCGGTGCATCATGGTAGGCACATCCGGGTGAAAAGCATAATAAATCAGGATGGGACAGAAAGCTGATGACGGTCGATTCCGAATTAAGATGACAAGATGTTAACGACCTACTGTAGCAAGTACACTCAACTTTTTGGTGACAAATATTCGGCGCATCAGACAGAGAATTAATACCATCCCATTAGTAAAATCATAAGAGAGAAGAAGCCTTTCACCCCGAAGCTCTATAAATACGAAAGGCCACCTTCAGTGAAGGAGTTCGTTCAGTTTGATAATTTTCCCTATAGATAAAAGTAGCCTTGTTCATAGTTTTTTTATACTTAGAAGGTAGAGCGAGAGAAGGGAAGAGACACCGGAGGATCACCCTGGTCAGCTCGAGAGAGAACCCAGGAGGCGTGGAAAAACAGAGAGAGGGCCGACTTTTGCGAGAGCAAGATTATCTTTTGAGCAGAGTAGAGAAAAACAACGTAAAAGTCTTAGGAAGCAAGAAATTGCTACTAGGATCTTTATTCTTATTCCGCAATGTCAGTCTGTATTTCGATTATATATCTATAAAATGGAACTTGCTTATCTACATCTGTTCACTCTCTTTAAAACACGCATGAGTAACTAAATCTATCGAATGGGTTGAGAAGGACTTAGCTAACATGACCTAGGATTTTCATTGCATGCGATCATCTTGTCTTATGTTGCGTCCATCACCCCTTTAGAGCTACTCGAGAGAGAGTCTAAAGAAAGAACCTAAGACTTGAGAGAGCTAGGTTAGAATCTAGACTCGAGAGAACAATATTAGATCTGCATAAGCAAGAGATAGAGACTTAGAGATAAGCTCTGTTTGTCAACATTCATCGCATGCACCCTAGAGATAGGTTATGGTATTATGAATTCGCCTTGTATGTATGTGTGTCAATCGTCATCACATAGATAAGAATAGAGGCTTATATGTAAGTCCTATAGACATCATCGCATATATCGCATGCGTTCTAAAACTAAAAGCCGTAGCATTTGCGTTGTCTTTCGTAATATTAGCTTTTTTCTTAACTCCACTGCGTAAATTTTATACTGTAAACAACAACCCAACCAACTTTTTGATTTATTTTTACCGCAAAGTGATCTAAAAATTACTACCACATATTATTCTCCTTAGTCCTTGTGTTCGACCCTGGGCTTACCAAGTGACTTAGTAGGGTTTATAATTGGATCTACAACTCAGTAGGGAACACAAAAGTGTTGCAGATCCAAGTATAAACCTTATTGAGTTGCCTGGTAAGCCCAGGATTGAACTCAGGGACTAAGAAGAACAATATGCGGTAGTAATTTTTAGATCACTTTGCGGTAACAATAAATCAAAGAGTTGGTTGGGCTGTTGTTTACAGTATAAAATGTACGCGGCGGAGTTAAGAAAAGAGCTAATATTACGGAAGATGTGATGAATATGTGGGGGATCGGGTTAAGAAGGGGTTCAGCTAATACTTCTTAGGATTGCGTTCATGTTATGCGATCATGCTACATACATAAAATAGCAAATCATCTCTCAATGCAAATACTACGGCTTCTAGTTTTAGAACACATGCGATATATGCGATGATGTCTATAGGACTTACATATAAGCCTCTATTCTTGTCTATGCGATGACGATTGACACACATATATACAAGGCGACCGCATAATACCATAACCTATCTCTAGGGTGCATGTGATTAACGTTGACAAACAGAGCTTATCTCTAAGTATCTATCTCTTACTTATGCAGATCTAATATTGTTCTTTCGAGTCTAGATTCTAATCTAGCTCTCTCAAGTCTTAGGTTCTTTCTTTAGACTCTCTCTCGAGTAGCTCTAAGGGGTGATGGATGCAACATAAGACAAGATAATCGCATGCAATGAAAATCCTAAGTCATGTTAGCTAAGTTCTTCTCAACCCATTTGATAGATTTAGCTACTCATGCGTGTTTTAAAGAGAGTGAACAAATGGAGACAAGTAAGTTCCATTTTATAGATATATAATCGAAATACAGAATGACAATGCGGAATAAGAATAAAGAGCCTGGTAGCAATTTCTTGCTTCCCAAGGCTTTTACACTGTTCTTCTCTACTCTGCTCAAAAGATAATCTTGCTCTCGCAAGAGTCGGCCCTCTCTTTATTTTTTCACGCCTCCTAAGTTCTCTCTCGAGCTGACCAGGGCGATCTTCCGGCGTCTCTTCCCTTCTCTCACTCCGCCTTCTAAGTATAAAAAAACTATGAACAAGGCTACTTCTATCTATGGGGAAAATTATCGAACTGAACGAACTGCTTCACTGAAGGTGTCTTTCCGTATTTATAGAGCTTCGGGGTAAAAGGCTTCTTCTCTCTTATGATTTCATTGATGAGATGACATTAATTCTCTATCTGATGGCCGAATATTTGTCATTGAAAAGTTGAGTGTACTTGCTACAGTAGGTCATTAACAGTTTGTCGACTTAATTCGGAATCGACCGTCATCAACTTTCTATCCCATCGTGATTTATTATGCTTTTCACCAGATGCACCGGCTCTATGCGGCAACCTTCTTGAGCAGATATTCGGGAGCACAAATGATCGCATGGCCTTGCGTCGACGTAATTTCTTAATACGCTCGGACGTTAATTTCTTTGGATCGCATTTTCGTATTGCGTCAACGCATTTTCTGCATAAAAATACATACGTTAGCTGTTTTAATGGATTGAATTACAAGTGGGGTGGAAGTGGGGTCATGGAGATTAATGTGAATGGTAGTGAATGATGATACGTTGAATAGTACGATGCGTGGAAATTAAGTGAAAATGATGGTGGTAATTACAACTGGAATGAAGCAGTGTGCGAGGAAATTGAAGGAAATATCATAATAAAGCAGGGTTGGGAAAGGTTCACTAACATTTTCCTAAGTAATGCATAAGTTGTGTTCACATCATTAACTCATAAAAATAAAGAATTCACCTCTCGGTGTTTTTAAGTCACAATACCCTATCTCTAGGATGCATGCTTGAGTTAATTTAAGACCAAAGGCTAACTTTATTTCTAAAATTACTTCTCTCCTTATTTAATGAGATCTACAATCACTTACTTTCTCAAGCAGTATCTCTTACTTCAAATCAATTTCTCAATCAGTTCAAGCAATATAATGGGCACACATTAAACAACATGAACTTTGACTTATGCAAAACTTAAAGGAAATGCCAGTTTGACTTCCTCAACCCATTAAAAACTTAATACTCGTGATAAATGAAAATGAAGACATGAATGGATGGAATATGGTAGAAATCATATTTATATTAAGAAAACGAGCCTTTCAATCCCTAATGACTTAATACAAATGTGAATAACAAGAACAAAATGATAAGGATAGAGAATGAAAGTGTCAAGCCACCGGTCACAATCTCTTGCTTCCTTTGGCTTGTATGGTGGCTGCTTCAACGGTAGTTGTAATGATGGAGGTGGAACTTGTTGGCTTTTTGGCCCTTAATCTCAAATTAATTAATTTTAATTAATTAATTAATCAATATTTTGATGATAACAAACTCGATTTTTAATTACTGAAAATCTTAGTGTTTTAATATGTCCATAGCGTAGAGCTCAGAACAACGATTGCAACACCTCTTGAATCACTCAAATCGGAGCTAAAACGAAGACGATATGACCGAAACAAGTCTATAGAGAAAATACCGTGGTGGATGACGTGGCATAACCAGACCATTTGCATGTAGACATGTGGCAACATATTGGTTGAATGGTAGATCATTAAGAGATTAATATATGATGGACTTTTGATTTTTGGATTGATTTAAAATAAAAAAAAATTGAAATTAAAAAGAAATTTAAAAGAAAAATAAATTTAATATTATTTTATGTTTATGTCTAACGGCTAGTTTTTTACACATGGTATGTTTTTTATTTTTGGATTGACTTTAAAGAGAATGAATTTAAAAAGAAAATGAATTAAAAGGAAAATGAATTTAATATTATTTTATGTTTGTGTTTAACGGCTAGTTTTGGACACATGGTATGTTTTTATTTTTTGGATTAATTTTAAAAAGAAAATGAATTTCAAAAGAAAAGGAATTTAATATTATATTTTGTTTGTATCTAACGACTAGTTTAGTTTAAAATCTCCACCATTGATTTTTCTTTTCCAAAATCCAATGGTCCAAATTAATTGTGGTTTCTAAAAATTTTTCCATCTCTATATAAACCATCTTCCTCTCCAAATTTTAAACCAACAAATTTTACATTTCATAATCCTCCAAAACTCAAAAATTCCATTGTTGCTCTCTCTAAGTTCCAATTTTTTTTCATCTTATTCTTGAGAGAGTGTTATTGTATTGTGAGGATAAATTTGTTGAGTGCTTAAATTTGTAAATCCACTCTAGTGAGAGTTGTATTGTGTTCTTAAAAAATTCCAACATTTGTAACGGGTTGATCCTAAACCGTGGAAAGGATCAGATTTGCTTTTGAACCCTAAGAGGAGCGATGGTGTAACGGTTGGGCTCTAATCCGTGGAAAGAGTCGGAAATATTTTATTCAAATTTTCAAGAGGCGTTTGGGGAGTGAAGTAGGTCGAGTTTGACCAAACCACTCTAAAAATTACGGTGTCTTCTTTTCTAACTCTTTTCTTTTTATTTTTGTAATTAATTTAAGTAATTTATTGTATGTTTTATTTTGTTCTTATTTATTTGCTCAAATTTGATAGAATTAAATTATCATATTTTTGTCATCTTATATGTTGCATAAATTGAATTTTTCTTATTATTTATAAAAAGTGTATTAATTAGTTTAATTAGGTTAATTTAGAAAAAAAAAAGTTTAATTAAACCCTATTCACCCCTCTATGGTTGCCATATCAATCCAACAATTGGTATCAGAGCGAGTTGCTCTTCTTGAAATATTTATTTCTTGATAAACTTAATTGTTTTTTAGTTATGACAACTTTAGGTTTTATCCCTTTTACCGATAGTCAATCTATTACAAAGCCTCATTTCTTTAATGTTACTAATTATAATTATTGAAAAAATAGAATGAGATTTTTCTTGGTTTCTATTGATTATGATTTATGGGATATTGTTGAGGAAGGTTTTAAAATTCCAACAAAAGATGTTGATGGTGTTAGCACTATAAAACTTAAGGAAGAATGGTCAATAAATGAAAAGAAAACATACTCTTTAAATGCCAAAGCTATTAATTGCTTATTTTGTGCTTTGAATGAAGTTGAGTATAATAGAGTGTCTATTTGCAAAACCGCTAAAGAGATATGGGATAAATTAGAAATTACTCATGAAGGAACTAATCAAGTAAAAGAAACAAAGATTGACATGTTAGTTCATCAATATGAAATGTTTAAAATTGATGAAAATGAAGCTATTTCCAATATGTTTATTAGATTTACTAACATTTCAATGTTTTAGAAGGACTTGGGAAAAAGTACTCAAATCTTGAGAAGATAAAGAAGCCATTGTGATCTTTGCCTAAACAATGGGAGCCTAAAGTCACCGCCATTCAAGAGGCAAAGGATCTCAAATCTCTATCTATTGATGAACTCATGGGCTCTTGTTGACGCATGAGATAAAGATCAAGAAAAACATGGAAGATGAGAAGAAAAAGAAAGAAAAGAGTATAGCTTTAAAGACCATCTCTTTAGAAGTTGACTCTCAAGATGAAGATGACCTTGATGAAGATGATGTTGCCTATCTTTCACGTAAGTATAAGAACTTCATCAAGAGAAAGAAGTAATTCAAGAAGCATCTCTCAACCAAAAAGAGTCAAAAGTTGAAAAGAGCAAAAAGGATGAGGTAATATGCTATGAATGCAAGAAGTCGGGTCATATTAGAACCGATTGTCCTTTTTTCAAATCATCCAAGAAATCCAAGAAGAAAGCAATGAAAGCTACTTGGGATGATAACGATGAAAGCGAAAGTGGGAGTGATAATGAAGAAGTGGCCAATTTTTGCTTCAGGTTCATAGTGACAAAGAGGATGAACAAAATGATGAGGTAACTCTAGAACCTCTTTCTTATAATGAATTGTTCAAAGCTTTTGAAAATATGCAAAATGATTTAGAAAAACTTAGTTCTAGGTATGTTGTGCTTAAAAAGAAATACAATGTTTTATCTAGTAAAAATAAGTCTTTACTTGAAGAAATTGCTTGCTTAAAAGAGAATGAGCATGATGATATGCATATTGATGAAATGAATATCTCTTGTGACAAGCATGCTTTTGATTGTGATGAGAAAAATGCCTTGCTTGACAAAATTAAATTTCTTGAGCATGATAGTTGTGAAAAAGATAATTTGATTAAATTACTCAAAGAAAAGGAATTTAGTGCTTTGCAAGAACTTGATAAGGCTAAAGAATCTATTAAAAAGTTGACAATTGGTGCTCAATGATTAGACAAGATAATTGAAGTAGGCAAGCCTTTTGATGATAAAAGAGGTTTAGGCTATATTGATGAATGTTTTACTCCTTCAAGTTCTAAAACTATCTTTGTTAAAGCATCTCATAATATGCTTAAGTTTAATATGCCTAAGGTTGTGTCTAACCATGTTAAATCTAACTTTGTGCCTATATGTCATTATTGTGGTGTTGAAGGCCATATTAGAGCTAAGTGTTTTAAATTGAAATATGCTCATACTACTTCTCCAAGAATAAATTTTTCTCAAAGGGCAAAGTTTCACAATGCTCCAAGGAATAATTTCTCCAAGAAAAGTAGAGTGCATAAATTTGTTGTAAGAGATAAATCTTTGCATAATGTTGTTTGTTTCTCATGTGGCAAGTTTGGACATACAACTTATTCTTGTTACTTATCTAAATCCAATGCCTTAAATGTCTATGCAAAAATGAAATAGATTCCCAAGTATGTCAATACTAACCATCTAGGACCCAAACAAGTATGGGTACCAAAGAATCAAACTTGAACATTTGTGTTTGTAGGTTTGTTTGAAAGCCTCTAAGAAAAACAAGTGGTACTTGGATAGTGGTTGCTCGAGGCACATGCCGGGAGACCCATCCAAGTTTGTCTCTCTCTCCAAAAAGGATGGAGGTCTTGTAACCTTTGGTGACACCAAGAAAGGTAAAATAATTGGTAAAGGTAGTATAAGTAATGAATCTTCTATTTTAATTGAAAATGTACTTTTGGTTGATGGTTTGAAGCATGATTTACTTAGTATTAGTCAATTGTGTGATAAAAGCTTTAGAGTTGTGTTTGATAAAAAGAATTGCATCATTGAAAATGCTAGTGATAGAAAAGTTATATTTGTTGGAAATAGAGATGAAAATGTTTATACTATTGATTTGAATGATTGTCCTATTAATGATAAATGTTTATCGGCTTTGCATAATGATTCTTGGTTATGGCATAGAAGACTAGGACATGCTAGCATGCACTTAACTTCAAATATTTCTAAGAATTCTTTGGTTAGAGTTCTTCCCAAATTTAAATTTGAAAAAGACAAAGTTTGTTATGCTTGTCAAATGGGTAAGCAAACCAAATCCTCTTTCAAATCTAAAAATGTAATCTCTACAACTAGACCCCTTCAACTATTACACATGGACTTATTTGGCCCTTCTAGAATTGCTAGTTTTGGAGGGAACTTTTATGCCTTTGTGATAGTTGATGATTTTTCAAGATTTATTTGGGTTTTGATACTAAAACATAAGGTTGATGCTTTGAAAAGCTTTTCTAGTTTTGCAAAAAGAGTTCAAAAAAGGTTTTTTAATTTCTAAAATTAGGAGTGATCATGGAGGAGAATTTGATAGCAATGCTTTTGAAACTTTTTGTGAAGAAAATAGTTTTTCTCATAATTTCTCCGCTCCAAAAACTCCTCAACAAAACGGTGTAGTTGAAAGGAAAAATCGTACTTTGCAAGAATTTGCTAGATCAATATTGCATGAGTATGGTTTACCTACATACTTTTGGGCGGAAACCGTTTACATCGCTTGTTATGTTTTAAATAGAGTTTTAATTAGACATTCTTTAGATAAAACTCCTTATGAACTTTGGCATAACAAAATTCCAAATATTGGGTATTTCACAATTTTTGGTTGCAAATGTTTTATTTTGAATAACAAAGAAAAACTTGGAAAATTTGATTCTAAGACGGATGTTGGTATTTTCCTTGGCTATTCCTCTACTAGTAAAGCTTATAGAGTTTTCAATAAAAGAACTTTAATAATTGAGGAATCTATGCATGTAGTATTTGATAAATCTTGTAATGTTATTTCTAATGAGCCTATTTATAATGATGTTTTAGAAGGAAATTTTGGAGATTTACTTGTTAGTGACAAAGGCAAGGAAATTGTTTCAAATAAGCAAGAGGTGAGCTTAATCGAAAAGAACGAAGTTGGTTCTTCATCCATGCCCATAGAGTGGAGGTATGCTCCTTCCCATCCCAAATAATTAATTCTTGGTGATCCCGAACAAAATGTGAAAACTCGTTCCTCTCTTAACATGTTTAATAATCTTGCTTTTGTTTCTCAAATTGAACCAAAAAGTTTTAAAGATGTCGAAAATGATGAATTTTGGATTTTAGCTATGCAAGAAGAATTAAATCAATTTGAAAGGAATAAAGTTTGGAAGTTAGTCCCTAGGCCCTCTCATGCTTCTATAATTGGGGCCTTTAGAAATAAAATGGATGAAAATGGAAATATCATTAGAAATAAAGCTAGACTTGTAGCTCAAGGTTATTGTCAAGAAGAAGCAATAGATTATGAAGAAACTTTTGCATCCGTTGCTAGATTAGAAGCTATTAGAATGTTGCTTACTTTTGCTTCTTATAAGAATTTTATTTTGTATCAAATGGATGTGAAAGTGCATTTTTAAATGGTTATATCATGGAGGAAGTTTATGTAGAACAACCTCCGGGGTTTGAAAGTTTTGATTTTTCTAATCATGTCTATAAGTTGAAAAAGGTTCTTTATGGCTTAAAACAAGCCCCGAGAGCTTGGTATGATAGACTTAGTAATTTCTTGCTTGAGAATGGATTTAAAATGGGTAAAATTGATACTACTCTTTTTATTAAGACTAAAGAAAATGATATGCTTTTAGTACAAATATATGTGGATGATATTATTTTTGATTCTACTAATCCATCTTTGTGTGAAGAATTTTCTAAGTGTATACATAGTGAATTTGAGATGAGTATGATGGGAGAACTTAGCTTCTTCCTTGGACTCCAAATCAAACAACTCAGGGATGGTATTTTCATAAGTTAAGAAAAATACACAAGGGATTTGCTCAAAAGGCTCAAATTCAATGAAGGTAAAATTGCAAAAACTTCTATGAGCACATCCACTAAGCTTGACAAGGATGAAAAAGGTAAGTGTGTAGATATAAAAATTTATAGAGGTATGATTGAATCTTTACTTTATTTAATCGCTAGTAGACCCGATATTATGTTTAGTGTATGTATTTGTGCTAGATTTCAATCTTGTCCTAAGGAATCACATTTACATGCCGTTAAAAGAATTTTTAAATATTTTCTTGGTACTATTGATTTAGGCTTATGGTATCCTAGAAATGTTGAATTTAATTTGGTAGGATATTCTGATGCGAATTTTGTGGGTAGTTTACTTGACCGTAAGAGTACTAGTGGGACTTGTCAATTTTTTGGTAGTTCCTTAGTTTCTTGGTTTAGTAAAAAGAAAAATTCGGTTGCCTTATCCACTACCGAAGCGGAATATATTGCAGTTACTAGTTGTTGTGCTTAAATTCTTTAGATGAAACAAACTCTTTATGATTTTGGATTAAAGTTTGATAATGTGCCTATATTTTGTGATAATACTAGTGCTATTAATTTGACTAAAAATCCTATACATCATTCTAGGACTAAGCATATTGATATTAGACACCACTTTGTTAAAGAGCATGTGCAAAATGATAATATTACTCCTGAATTTGTAGGCTCTAATAATCAATTAGCGGATATTTTTACCAAGCCTTTGAATGAAGAAAACTTTTGCAAAAATAGGCTTGAGCTCAGTATTATTCGTTGTGATGCCTCTTGTTTTTATAATTTTACTTGTTAAATCTTTTAGAAGGCATTTTGATAGGGGGAGATATGGAAAGCATGTGTTAATATTCTTAGGGGGAGTTGTGCTAAATTTATGTTCATGTTTTTAAGGGAAACATTTATGTAGTTCTAAATTTTTCTTAATTATTCTTTTTATGATTCCAAAGGGGGAGAAGTTTAAGAAAAATATGCTATAAATTTATTATGATTTTGATTGTATTAATTAGGGGGAGAATTTATTTTTTTGAGTGAATTTCAAGAATGATCTTTATAGTGATATGTTGAATTTTATTATGTGCTACATATGGTTTACATGTATTTCAAGCTATTTTTCATGAATGGTTTGTTATCATCAAAAAGGGGAGATTGTTGGCTTTTTGGTCCTTAATCTCAAATTAATTAATTTTAATGTTTTGATGATAACAAACTCAATTTTTAATTACTAAAAATCTTAGTGTTTTAATATGTCCATAGCGTAGAGCTCGAAACAACGATTCCAACACCTCTTGAATCACTCAAATCGGAACTAAAATGAAGATGATATGATCGAAACAAGTCTATAGAGAAAATACCACGGTGGATGACGTGGCATAACCAGACCATTTGCATGTAGAAATGTGGCAGCATATTGGTTGAATGGTGGATCATTAAGAGATTAACCTATGATGGACTTTTGATTTTTGGATTGATTTAAAATAAAAAAATTGAAATTAAAAAGAAATTAAAAAGGAAAATAAATTTAATATTATTTTCTGTTTGTGTCTAACGGTTAGTTTTTTATTTTTGGATTAACTTTAAAGAGAATGAATTTAAAAAGAAAATGAATTAAAAGGAAAATGAATTTAATATTATTTTATGTTTGTGTCTAATGGCTAGTTTTTGACACATGGTATGTTTTTATTTTTTGGATTAATTTTAAAAAGAAAATGAATTTCAAAAGAAAAGGAATTTAATATTATATTTTGTTTGTATCTAACGATTAGTTTAGTTTAAAATCTCCACCATTGATTTTTCTTTTCCAAAATCCAATGGTCCAAATTAATTGTGATTTCTAAAAATTTTTCCATCTGTATATAATCCATCTTCCTCTCCAAATTTTAAACCAACAAATTTTACATTTCATAATCCTCCAAAACTCAAAAGTTCCATTGTTGCTCTCTCTAAGTTCCCAATTTTTTTTTCATCTTATTCTTGAGAGAGTGTTATTGTATTGTGAGGATAAATTTGTTGAGTGCTTAAACTTGTAAATTCACTCTAGTGAGAGTTGTATTGTGTTCTTAAAAAATTCCAACATTTGTAACGAGTTGATCCTAAACCGTGGAAAGGATCGGTTTGCTCTTGAACCCGTAAAAGGAGCGGTGGTGTAACAGTTGGGCTCTAATCCGTGTAAAGAGTCGGAAAGATTTTATTCAAATTCCCAAGAGGCGCTTGGGGAGTGGAGTTGAGTTTGACCGAACCACTATAAAAATTACGATGTCTTCTTCTCTAACTCTTTCCTTTTTATTTTTGCAATTAATTTAAGAAATTTATTGTATGTTTTAGTTTGTTCTTATTTATTTGCTAAAATTTGATAGAATTAAATTATCACATTTTTGTCGTCTTATTTGTTGCATAAATTGAAATTTTCTTATTATTTATAAAAAGTGTATTAATTAGTTTAATTGGGTTAATTTAGAAAAAAAAGTTTAATTAAACCCTATTCACCCCCTTCTAGGGTTGCCATATCGATCCAACAGTCTCTCCTTTTTCGGAGAAGAAGACTGAGTTCTCACTTAGAATTATCCAAAGAAAAGCTTGAGAGATCGATGATAGTGGTGGACTTGAGGTGGAGTATGAGAAAAGCTTCAACCAATCTCTTGATCAAAAGTTTCATACTTAGCAAAATTCGGATGGGATATTTATAGGCGTAGAAAAGGGTGCTTCTTTGCCTCTTTCTAATGATTCAGTGATACCTTTGTATTTAATTCCATGCTCTAATGTGCCAACTGCTCGCATCATAGGTTCATTGGTTTTGTAGCGGGATGTCTCAAATCAACTACCAACTTACATATTGATTTGATATCCACTGCCATGCATTTGTCGTTTTCTCTCTGTGTTTTTTGCTCAATGCATGGTTTTCTGCATACAAATTGAACTATGCGTCTATAACTGTAGCATGAATACAAAATATAATTATATACATGAATTTCATATCAAGCTAATGTATTTTCCTCTAATTTTTCTTAATTATTCTAAGTAAAAATATACAATAACTTATATTTCTATAAATTATCATAATTCTTTGGTTATTGTTTTTCTTTCTAAAAAACAAATAAAACTATTTTTAAATCTTATGCATAGATAATTATTTAAGATAACTTAATATGAACTCTCATTTTATTTCTAACAAGAGGTTTAAGAATTTTTTTCCCTTTAAAATGCAAGTTTTTTTTTATTATTATTTTTTTGGGTGAGGAATTAACCATTCAACTGAAAAATCATAGTGAAAATTTAACTATTGAAATTGAAAGAAAATAAAACTGAAAACCATTTAACTTATTCCTTTCAATTAAACGCCTCTGCAAAATGAATTTCGCGGGAGTGAAAAATTAAATAAGAGAATTTCTTTGTTTGCCACTACTCTTACTATGTTTTTTGAGGTTTACCAAATGTAGGTGTTTGGGGCATGATTTTGAGGAATCCAAACCTAAGAGGATGGGGGACATACCTGAAATGAACAACTACCTTGGAGTGGTTATCAATAAACAGGTTTCTCTCATCAAGTTATAAACAAAAAAGAAGCAACTCTCAAATGTCAATCCACCATACATACAACATTAATAAATTACACATCTCACAAGTTCAAAAGCAGGAAAAAAAAAATTAGGAGTACTCATAGATCTTTGACTGCAATTGCAAATGTGGTTGCCACCATTGATGAACGCCATGAGCTTGTTTAAAGTCTTGTGCTGGAGATAGATTTATAACCAAATTTGCTGATGGAATGAGATGAATTGGCTCAGATTCCCTCCCAAATGCATTCATCAAAAGACCACCAATTGAATTCTGCGTCGCTAATCTCTCGATACTTCCAGCACCGATATCTTCCATGTTCTTCCTGTGTTCAAAATATCCAATGTACTCTGATCCTACATGGTCTGATGGGTTGACAAACAAAGAAGGAACCCATGCTGCTATGGCAAAAAATGGCTCCTCAACTCCATTTCTTTGGTTATCATTACTTTTAGCCTTCAAAGCAAGAGCAAGTCCTGCAGTGATAACACTGCCGGCAATCCTTAATCCATGTTTTAGTTTCTTGTCCTTGATTCTCTCGATCGGTGCGGCAAAGAATGGAGGATTGAAGAGATATGATTTGAGGAAAATGCCTGTTCTTGCCATGGTTCTTCCAGCAAGCATTGCCATGGCTGACCCGAGGGAATGGCCAGCTAACCAGAGATTTGAGTCACCAACAGTAGCAACCATGTTCCGAACCACTTGCATCGCAATCTCGAAACGTGATGTCCGATGCAGACCATTTTGAATGAGGTGAAGATCTAACTCTATGTCACGAGAGACGGAATCTGGTTTGGTTAAGGTGCCCCGGAAGGCAATCACAAAGCGGGGACTTCCATCAACCTTGTGGTGACCTTGGAGCAGCAAAGGTTTGAATTCATAAACGGCACCAAAAATGGAAGAGTCGACATCGTCAACGAGCTGACGAAGCAACCGAAAGTGGCAGAATTCCCACCAGCGGGGAGCAAAGGCCTCCGAGCCTTGACGCTTCTCCTGGCGGTCCCGTTCTAAAATGTAAACACCTTGGACCAAACAAGCAGCAACTGACCTTCTGTGATCAGCATTCTCCCTGCAGTCATAATGTTATCGCCTGCTCAACTAGACTAATTTAAAATCCCTGTTAACGAATTAAAACATTATTGAAAAGCCATCACAAGAACTTGGCTCATGTACAAATTACAATGCTATAAAAAACCAAGTCAAATTCTAAAAACAAATACAAGTTTTTAAAAACTACTTTTTAAGTTTTCAAAATGATTTGGTTTTTTCTATAACATTTGTAAAAAGTAGATAACAAAACAAGAAATTTAGAGAGGAAAGAAATGTTTACAGGTTAATTTTCAAAAATAAAAAATGAAATGATTACCAAATGCGACTTAAGAGAACAAATTTGGAGACACAATCAAGTAAAAGGACTTCCTGAAATCTGAACTCAACCTCTAAAAACTTATATTTTCATCAAAATTGAAGAGTTTATTCTTACCAATCAATAGGAGCCATGTGTAATGGCCCTGAAAGTTCAAAAACTTCCCTCTCAGAGGCCATTACATTTAATATTCCTCTCCTTTCCTCTTGGGAACCCAGCTGCTCTACACCAAGCAAGGAAAAGTTCGGAAAGTGACTATGTATTGCAGCATCATGCACCAAAAATAAAGTGTAACCATTAGAAGTTCATTCATAGAAACACATACTATTAAATATGTCCAATCCCTTCTCTTTTCTCAGACAGTGAAAGATACCCTTTGAGATATTACTTTTAAATTTATATATCTAAAAAAAGTTCAAACTAACAGGTTTGTCCTCTAGTAGCTTCTTGTCATCTAGTAAGAGATGGAAAGTTACTATTATAACCCAAATCGTTTGCGAGTATAAACGACCTACTTTTTGAAAATAAGTTCTAAACTTTTTTTAAGATTATTATTCTTCATTATGTTAATGAAATTTCAGTAGGCAAAATGACTTTTTTGCTCTCACTTCATTAATTACATGAAATTAACTGCAAAATAATAATAATAATAATAATAATAAGAACAAGAACAAGAACAAGAATAAGAATAAAAATAAAAATATAATGATAATAAACAAATAAAAAACCTAACTAAATTTACCTAACCATAACTTGATCTTTGGAACTTCATGGAAACTCCATTCTCTTCCATGAATAAAGGGAATATATATATATAAGACTATTGTAGAACATACTCCTAAATTTCAAATTTTGTTTCAAGAATACTTGTATTCTATCCAAAACTTTCAATAATACCCTTCCTATTATAGCATATGTACAAAATTGTTATATAAATTTAAACCCCATCACCCTCTTCCATTTCCTTTCTATTCTCAACTTCAATCTATGGCCTAACACTTCTACATTTCTGCTCGTTTTTCCTCTCTTCTTCAATACCTTTTTAATATCTTTCTTCCATTTCTCAATCTCTGAAACTACCAAGTAAACAAGAGGAGCTCTCTCATTTTTTAGCAAGCCCAGACATAGATATAAGAAATTTCAACACCTAAACAATCAATCATTTGAAGTTATCAATTTGAAACAACTCATATAGATACTTGATAACTTGTGATAACAAGTTATTTTAGCACCAAAAATTGGGCTAATGTTAACCTCAATGCATTAGAAAAACTCAAAGTTGTAAGCAATTTTTGTAGCTAGATAAAGAGTGTGCTAGCACAACATGTTCCTTAATGCATTTTATATCATAAAAACCTTTGAAATTCATATGAAATTGTGGTGGTTCTAATGATTGATACATCAGGAAAATTGATGTTTGAAGCATCTCGAATTGACATGCAACAACATCACAGGAACGTACTTCCGGTGGGAAGTCCACATACTCTAAATCAGGGTCCACCTTGTCCTCACATGCTGCTAAGCACGTCAAATCACCCAATATGCTGAAAAGACTTAAAAGGAAAAATCATTGTTGTAGTGTAGCACTCATGAAATTTGAAGCTGCAACATAGTCCTCATGCTTTGAATCGAAAAATTGGTCATCATTACTCTAAAACATCAGCTTATCGACTGAGCACGTCAAATCAACTGAAGGTGGCAGACTATGAAGCACAGACATAGATATGGCTACATGATATGGATACGATCGGATACGGTGATTCGTCAATTTCTAAAAAACTAAGATACAGATACGTGCGTCATTTTTTTATATATATTTTTAATATATATATTTCTAAAAAACAAAGATACTGATACTTTGAAGATACATTTATTTTTCTTTAAAAAAATCTAAGATATAGATAAATTTAACATACAAGTTAATAACAATAGTACAAAATAGAATACAAACACTTAAATAAAATACAAAAAAGAAACATCTAAGATGTTGAAGTACAATAGTTAATAAAATGCAATAGAAAAGTGGCTCATATTGCAAAGAAGAAGAAGAAATATGAAGATAAACGGAGAACTTCTTCATTGAATTGTTGAAGATATCCAAATGGTTTATATTTTGATGGATTTTGTGGGGACTCAAATGTGAAGATGGAGATTAGATGATTCTAATTTAGGGTTTGATTTGTTATTTTTTTCCCCTTTTAGTTTTGGACTCAAATAGTGAGCTTTTTTAATTGGTTGCCTAGTTTTAGATTGAGAAAGATTAGATGAGTTGCTTATCTTTTTTCTTTAAAAAATAGTATGTGTTGAAATAAATACGTCAAATCGTGTGTCAGATACGTATCTGGGAAGTATTGGTATCTGATACGTGTCTGATACAGATTATTTGCCTCATCTAAAGTATCTGCGTTTCATAGGTGGCAGAGGTGCATAAAGCTATCAAATCACAGTCTACAGCGTGATGATGCTACAACACAAAATCTTCATGCTACAACATGGGATTTAACATATGATAAGATATTCTAGGGAGAAGTACCACTACTAGCCCACATGGCCGATAAGAGCACATGGTACCCACTGACAGCTACCTGCATTTGCAGTACTTGTCTGTAACATCTACCGTAAAGTATTTTTATCCCCTTTGAGTATGTGAACAATTCTTGTTGGTTGAAATACATTATAAATAAAACCCTCCATCCACATTTTGGAGAGGGAAAAAAAAATGAGATCTTCGTCTTCTTCCTCCACCTTCACCACAATTCATAGGTAAAGGTGGAAAATCACTACTATTGAGCTCGAGATGAAGCTGTTGTTGAGGAAAAGAAGTTGTTGTATCAGAATTATACTGTAGCAAAATGCTACAACATCAATAAGTTTTTTTCTTCTTTCCCTCTCTTCATTTCCATAGTGTTTAATATTTACTATTATGAACTTTTTCTGCATTTTATTTCTTCTAGATAGTAATATGAGCTAAGTTCTCTTCAAGGTTTGACTTAATGCCCCTATGTTGTAGCCATTTCTATGTTTTAGCCTAAACTTGTATGAATCATTTATTTAAATCTTCTTTTTGAGAGTTTATGTTGAAGTTGTTTTCATCTGTCTGACCAACTAATATAAAGTAGTAGCATGTTTTAGGCACCGGAATGGTCAAAATGTGTGAAAATACTTAAATGGAGTGAGAATGTGGAAATAATACACGGGTTTTCATTAACTGAAAGTGTAGACATATAGCACTAGTCTTTATTAGGGACTAAAACATTCAGAAGCTATAGAGAAAACGGTGGTAAAAGCATTGAATTAGCACATATGACCTCCAACTAATTTGATATTCTACACTGCATTAGAAGGTGGGTGTGGTAGGTTGTCTCACTTAGATTTAATAAGATGAATAGTTAAGGCATATGGCTAAAGCATTAGGACAGGTGCAACATAGTGAAGCAAAGAGTTTAAGTCTTGTCTCCTCGCATATAACTTTCCTACATCATCAACTGTATTTATACACTGTTACATCCATACATCACACCTCTCCACAACATCACTTTTATTTACTTTTACATTATTAACTTTTGCACACAAAAATCACTCCAACTTACTTTTAGTTTAGTTAATTACTTGCATGTTCTGCCAAGTGCATTAAAGTCTTTTTCATTGTGGATTCGACCTTGAAATACTCTCATGTATTACTTGTCAACGCCTAGTTTATAGTTCGACTAGTGGATTGGGTGGCAAACATATCTATGTATCCATTTTCATCGATCGTGCCACACTACACTCATTTCACCTACATTCCATCTATTTTCATATCATCTTGCACAAATTTATATTACATCGTTTGCCCCAATCAATACTCTCATCCCCCTTCCCCCATTTGTCTAATTCTTGCACCAATTTTCTCCATAATCAAACAAATTCCAAAACTTCAAGTACCAAATCTGACGGAACTCCAAAATCAATCAAAATCTCTCCTCGAACCTCAGCAGAACAATGAATTGTCAAATAGAGAAAGGATCGAAAAATGAATATCATCTTCGATCATTGGGAAACCTTTTGGAGTTGACCACAACAAATAACAGACTAATTTGAAGTGCAAATAGGATTAACAAAAATCTCCATCTCTACAGATTCAGTAATGATCTTTCTTTTTTTTTATTTCCCTTCCACTAGCTATCCTCGAGCGTATTGCCCAAATTCTCCGTATGTCTTTCTTCATGTTTATTAAAACTCAAACATATTAACTCTCACTCAACTATTAACGTAGTCAAAACATTCAAATCCTAAAAGACACTTGATGATTCCATTTATCTTATTGATTGAAGGAAATAGTTTCTGTAATTGGAGTATGGAAGATGGCATAAAAGAAGAGAGGGAAAAAAATAGAGGAAATAGAGAAGTGTAAGGCCATAGATTGAAGAATGAGAGGAAATATGCTTCATAATATCACTCAAAATTGCAAATCCACTCGCAATCTTGCTTGAGCTCTCGCTCTTGCTCGAGCAGTTGTTTATGATAGTGGAGAGAAATAGAGAATGCACAAAAAACAAAGTGGAAGAAGGAAGGGAGAAAGGAGGAGAGGGGAAAGGAGACGAGAGGGGGAGGGAGAAATAGGAAATGGAGGTGAAAAGAAAAAACAAAACAGGGAGGGAGGGATGAAGGCGACAAGAGCGAGAAACAGGGAATTGGCTTTGTTTTAACCTAGGGGCAATGCGATAATTTCATTGAAATGAAGTACAAAGTTCATAGGTATTTTCTTTAATTTAGAAAAAGAAGGAAAAAACAAACCTATTTAAAAGTTGAAAGGAAAATGGGAAAAATCCATTCCTAGCCGAAATTTGAAAGACAGAGACATATGCTATATGCCTACATATTTGTATTTGAAATAGAAAATAATTTTTATTTAGAAAAAAAAGAAAAAGAAAAAAACTTTATAAGATTACAGAATGTTAGTCGGTTGTTAGTTATCCAAATGTTATAGGAAGTCGGTTGTGTTGTGAGATTAGTCTGGCCCGGACACTCGTTGATTAAAAAGTATATATATTACAGAAAGTTAGAAACCATAATTGTGTTTAAAAAAAATCGCGGAGGGAATTACAAAAAAATTTCTCATTTTCCAGCCGGGAATATCCGGCTTTCGATCGTATTCTATCAATTTTCTAAAATAGCAACTTCCCTAAAAAAGATAAGGCGCTGCCGAAGAACTACCAGACTATTGATAATTTAACCTACGATAGCAGAAAATCGACACATTAACCAAACTAGTACGCCATTGAAACTGGATTTCTCATTCAACAACAATGTAGCTATTTATTCAGATCTAAAGAACTGCTTGTTTTTCCGAGATCATTTCGAGGAACTTCACGCTACAGAATCAAGAACAGCCATTACCGAACACCAAGAAAAGAAGATCTACCGAAACTAATATAAGAAGGAAGTCCAGGAAAAAGCTGGAGATCAATTAAATAAATGTTCGAACACGAAAAGAATCTTCACAACAAAAACAACTAACATTTCAGAAACCACTGCGGATCTAACTCAAAATGGAAACTATAATCAAACGGCATTGCGGATCGAAGCAAAAGAACAATACAAACGAGACGCCTACCACGAAATGACTCTGCAAAAAGAAAAATCCGATGGAGAGAAGGCAATAGATCCATGGAATTACCTTATAGACGGCAATGCATCGGCCGAACCGACGCTTGAAGAAGGCCTTCGTCGGCGAATGCAGGTTATTCGGAATCGGAAGCCATTGATTTTAAATTGCAACCGACGTTTCACCAGGGAGACACATGAACCGATCAATTTGGGCGTTTCTTTTTGTTTTGTTTCTTTCTTTGTTTAATTTTTTTTCCTTTTTTCCCTTCTTCAACTCAAATTACGAATTTAGCCCTAGAAGTTTGAATTACGTTACGTAAATGCTTTTTCTTTTAATTTTAATTTTTAACTTTACAATGCGATATAGGTCTGAACTCATCAAGACATAGTTTAGATTTATTAAAGTATTGAAGTTTAATAAACCTTCAAAATTTAAATTTTGTGTTTAATAGGTTGTTTATGTATTTGACTCTTTAGAAAATCATGTGTGTAAGACACAATATTGAAAGTTTTTTTTTTTTACACAATATTGAAAATTAATTATCTCATTAGGCACAAAATCCTTTTTTTTTATGAGAATATGTGGGATGGGGGAATTGAATATCTGATTTTAAGGTTGATAGCACAAGCACATTGTCAGTTGAGTTTTGTTTATTTTGGCTTCAAAATCCAACTTTATGTCTAATAAATATGTGAATTTTAAAAATTTACTTAATAAGTCAAAGATCATATACATAGTCATTGTCACACCCCATCCCGAATTACCCTCGTAATCTGAGAAGAAGTGTGAAGGCAACAATTGTCAACCCTCTTATGACAATTACTACCAACATACTTCCATGAACCAAAGCCCTTGGTACTTGATAAACAATTTATATCTTATAACAAACCATTACCACATTGTCAACATAACTTAAACATACAGGTTCTCATACAACAAAATACTTATTCACATATACCATAGTTAAGGGGTCTAGTAAGTCTATTTACAACAACCATAAAAACTCTATCCCGACTTCCCACAATATGAACATAAGACTCAAGTTTAACAAAGACGTGATGAGCCACCTAAGCTTCAAGTTCCTGATATTCTTGAAAAGTCACAGACTGGCAAAACTGCTAGGTTTTGGGACGTTGACCACTATTTGGGGAGGAAAACATTATAATGGATTAGCTCAAAAGGCCTAGTGAGTGACTACTTTTAAATAAATCATACTTTTGTAACTCACGATATAAACATGTTTAGAACAAAACATTTCCATTTCCATTCCAGGATTCGGAAATAAAAATTTAAAAATATAAAATCATAGCATGAAAAACCCTGGACTAAATCTCATCAACATTTTCTATAAAATTCCTCTACTTCTTTGCCTGAACATGCGGGAGAGCCATTTTGTTCGATCCCTAATAACTTTAGTTGAGAGAGAGCCCTTTTGCTTAATCTCATCAACGTTAATAACATAAATCTAATGTGCACGTAGAACTGAGTAGGATCCTGCTTACCTTACCATACCTTCAGTAGCAAAGATTGTCATATAGTTGGGGTACCTTACCATACATTCAGGATCAATGCTCAGGAGTAGGTTTTACATATCAAACATACATGTTAACATCATAAAACATCATACTTATCATGCTTAAGGGAGTCAATAAATAACTCATTCTAATGTTAAACATGGCATAAAAACTTAATTGGAATGCATGGAAGTTACAAGTAAAAGTTGTCTTTAAATCATCAACATGCGTTCATAATCAACTCCCACTACTTAAAACATGTGTTGGAACATCAAGATAAAAGTAACCTTGCATTGGAAATTCATAAGTAAAACACTTAGCAAATATTTTGAAAACTAGTCACCCACTATCTTGCGTTACTCCCTGCGTTACTCCCTAAAAAGGGTAAGCTTCCCTTGAACGCGTTTGCCCTGTGAGAATAACAAGATTCTTTGATTAATGCCTTAACTCCCTCTCAAGCTTAACTTATCATTCAAGGTAACGCATGTTAAGCCTCAAATCTAGTTTGACGCATTATCTTATTCCCCTTTTTACTCGATGCGTCCTTAATATTTTGCACTTAATGTGTTACCACACTTAACCAAATTTTTACCTTGCGACTAACTAGGTGAGTGGCAACTTGCACACAAGAAGCTCCTAGGTGTTATAACATGCCTGTCTCACCTATGTGATGGATTCTTATCTGCACTTAGCCTCAGCCAGCTAGTTGCTTGCTTATGCGTGGGTTGCAGCTGTCTGCCTGTTCATCCAACCAAAATTCCAGATTTTATTTTTAGCTTGAAGAACTTAAATTCTAAACTTAATCTTATGAAATTTTATTTTAAGAACTTATTCCTAAACGTCTTAACTAGCTTACATTAGAATCTTAGCCTCTGATTCTTCCTTACGAGCTTGAAATTCATCAAGTTTTACAACTCATTCGTGTTGCCTTAGATTCTTGAACACTTGAAGAAATTCCTCAACCTTCAGCTCAATTCCATGGAAATTTTTCTTTGGTAGTCCTGATTCAACTCTTCAACGTTCAACCTTCAGACTGATGACAACTCACCTTCCTTAGCACGATTAAAATGTCCAAACCGAGCTCTTCAACTTCAAACTCCTTTTTATACTAAGGTTGCATGATCAACTAGTTCCTTGAGATGACACATGGCGCACTAACCCTTATTTGTGACCTCTAAGCACACCACTTAGCCCACTAATTAGATGATTAAGCTGAATGCTTAAGTTCTTTATCAACACCCAAGTTGGCATCCCACTAGCCTTCCTCCTCGACCAACTCATACCACAGCCAATGTTGCACACTCTTGTTCACGCATCGCTAGCCAACGCATACACTGGCGACACTCATCAACACCCCCCTTAACCTCTCATGCCTCAGTGCTCCTTGTCTACCATGTGTTCACTTAGGCAACCTTAATTGCTTACATACTATCCACCTTAGGCCTTTACTAACCTCTATATGGCCCTTGACGCATGCCTCCTGTTACACTTAGCCAATTTCCACCCTTAGGCTCTTAAGCCTACAGTTGCTCATGTGTTCTTCACTTCTATATTTCTGATTCCCTTCTAAGCGTTAGCTCTCTTATCTCGCCTGAGAGCACAACTTTTAGCACTTAGGAAAATTCCTACTTCCTTTTTAACCTGGTGTCGCACCTACCTTCGTCTAACTTCTATTTCCCAATTTTTTGTTTAAGTATTGGTTGCTCTTTACTACATGAGAGCACCCCATTTCGAGACTTAGTAAGTTTTTCCCCATCTCTACCTCACATGCTTACTCATTATAATTTCCATATTATTTTCACTACCACAAATGTTATAACTACTTGCTTACAAGAATAAAAACACATACTAGGATAATTAAGCACATAATTAAGGGGACTTAAATATGATTAACTAGTAAAATAGGTTTAGAGGTTTACAATTTACTTCCCTTTAACGAATTTTGCCCTTAAAATTTGCCCAAAGCTCATCATGTGAACAGGTGTAGATATATGTTTTTCATATTCTTCTAAGCTTTCCATCTGGCTTCCTCTATTCCATGGTTTCTCCACAAGGCTTAATCAATAGAATAGTTTTATTCATCAACACATGTTCTTTCTTATCTAAAATTTGAACTGGTTCCTCTTCATATGATAAATTCTCCTTTAGTTACACTGGTTGATCTTGGAAAATATGAGTAGGATTAGGGACATCTCTCCTTAACATAGACACGTGGAAAACATCATGTATCTTAAATAACTCAGTAGGTAAAGCTACCCTGTAAGTTGCTGGTCCAACACATCCAATTATCTCGTAGGATCCTATGGATTAAACGAGTAACTTAATCTGTGCTAAAGAGATAAATGCATTTAGCTAAGGCATGCTAGACTGCATCTTCATCTGTGAGAGTAGAAGTGAAGATGTCATTCTGATCTGTCGAGAGAAGGTTAGAAGAATGCGTTGACTAAAGAGAGTAATACTTCCAGAGATGGAAGCAACCTTGCGTTCATTACGTTCATCCCTGTTTCACCACAAAGATGTGGGAACGTGGCTGATCACTGAGAGGTGTACGCCAAGGGAAAAGTGGAACAGTACTTATATCTTTAACGTAATTAAGGAACTTGCACTGTTTATATTAGTTATCTTTTCTGTTTCTTCTTCGTACATAAGACTTGTCACCGCATTACACGATCTTTGCATAATCTTCACAGCCAGCCTTGACCTCAGTATCTTGTATCATGAAACTTGTATCTTGTATCATCTTAGCCTAGATTTACTTTATCGCATTTTACTTTAACGCAATTTATGTATTATTGCATTTTTACTACTTTCCTTACTTCATCGCATGTTTAATTACTTGTACACAAAATATTTATTAATTTGAAAAACCCCTAGTCGCATATATCACAAGCACAACACAATAACCTAAAACGGTCCCTGTGTTTGACCTCGGATCACACCGAGAAACTTGCGGTGAAATTATACTTGGTTTCAACGCAAGGAAACTTGTGACAACACACAATATACTACAAGAACATTTGCTAATAACGTATATCTAGAAGTAGTATAACATATCATCATCGCATAAATTTTGCGTGTCAAGCTTATGACGCATAACAAGTTCATGACATGGAATTGAACTTTGCGTGCATCATTGTATAGTTATGTTGTTACCAACCGAACCATGTTCAATAGGGTTCTATTTCTCCTTTCTGATACACCATTCTGCTTAGGTATACCTGGGGCCAAAAGTTGGGATGTAATTCTATGTTCTATCATATAGTTCTGGAATTCGAGGTCCATATACTCTCCACCACTATCAGATCGTAGTGTTTTTATCTTCGTACCTAACAAGTTTTCAACTTCACACTTATGTTGCATTAGGTATAGATATCCATATCTTGAATAATCATCTATGAAAGAGATGAAATGTTCATACCCACCTCGAGCTCTAACACTCATCGAACCACAGAGGTCTGAATGTATAAGCTTTAAGCTTTCCTTGGCTCTATAACCTTTTCCAGTAAAAGGTCATTTGGTCATCTTGCCTTCAAAGTATGATCACATATCGGCAAGGAGTTTTCTTCTAAACTCTCTAGTAGTCCACATTTCACCAACTTCTCAATCCTATTAAGGTTGATGTGACCTAACCTTAAATGCCAAAGATGGGTGTTTTCTTTAGGAGAAACCTTTGGTCTTTTTTCAGTTGTCGCCGTACTAAACATTTTAGTATTCAGCAAGGCTTTTATGACTAACAGCCTTAGTACATACAAGTTATTTTCCATTGAACCAAAACCAATCTCCATACCATTCTTGAAAATAAACGCTTTACTCTCAAAAAAGAAAGATGGTATAACCTTATTCAATGAGACAAGAAACCGAGATTAAATTCCTCTTGATATGAAGAACTACAAAAACATTATCCAGTAACAAATAACGTTTCTTGTAAAAAAAAATAACTTCAGCCTACCTACAGCAACAGCTGAAACAATCTCACCAGTACCGACTCTAAGAGTCAACTCTCCCTCTTGCAACATTTTCCAGGAACTAAATCCTTGGTAGGAAGAAATAACGTAGTTAATAGTGCCTGAATCAAGTATTCATGCAGAATCATCATTCTCTACCAAACACGTCTTCAAGATAAATAAATCACATTTACTATCTTTAGACTTCTTCCTCTTCTAGAGAGTAGTGGGATTAGTGTTAAAACCTAAATAAGCTCCAAGTTCCACTTCAGAGAACACATCTCATCAATGAACTTTTCCAGAGTCAACAACACTTGCTTTCTCTAAGTGGAGGTTATCTTGGGAATCGACACTATAAGTTTCTTTGTCATCCATCCTTTTGTGCTCAAAAAGTAAGAACTTATGTTCAAACAATTCTTGCAACGAGTCCATGATCTCACGTGCAATGACCATGTTATCAACCCTTTTGGCCAATGCATCAAGTATGCTAGCCAAAATGTGAAGTCGGGCCAATGAATTAGCCTTCATCCACACCTCATATGCATTACAAACATTTCACGATGCATCATGGGTTGGGACTTGAGGACATTCCTCAACCATGAAAAACTCAAGGTCGTTTACCACGAAATATGTTTTAACGGACTCTTTCCAATGTATGTAATCGGTCAAATTAGAGGCAACTAATGGAAAAACATTCATGTTGCTGAAAATACAAACACAATGATCTATATTAGATTTTAGCAAATACTCGTTGAACATCCAATACGGTTTTGAAAAACTGAAATAAACCCCATGTGACATTTAGTTTTGTAATGACGCTTCAAAGGTTTAAGACAAAAGCCACCAAAGGGTAGTCAACTTATCACTCCTCTAAATTGAGATATTCTCGAGTAGTCATTAATACCAGAACAACTCTTGTTCCTATAACGACTAGCCATCATTGATTTGGTCAAGAAATCATTAACTTGCTTAACAATTTCTTGTAAGTGTGATCCTTCATTTTAGATCATAGAGTTTTGTCCCAAGCAACCAATCTGAAGGGAAAAAATACGATTGGGGCAAAAACTAAAATGACCCTATCCATTTCTGGAGTTCACCTTGATATTGACCAACTGCACAAAAGCCATCCGAAGGGGGACACTCCCAAGGCGCCACGAGGCAGTGCAAGAAGATCTCATGGTGCCAACTAATGAAGGAGACCGCAGGACGTGTTGACACACACTCTTCACCCACATACTATATACACTCTCTCCGTCCACCTTGATATTGACTCATGCAAACACCATCCGAAGGGGGATGCTCCCAGAGTACCAAGAGGCCAAACATGAATCTCACAGCGTGAACATTCAGGGAGAAATGTGAGTGGAATTATTGACATATAATATATATCTCTTCCCCCCACTGAATATTTTATAACCTAGAGTTTAGTTTACTTAGAAAAAACACGACTAAGGATTTTAACTAAGTGACTTTTTCGGTTTGCCCAAAAGTAACTCTTACCTTGGAAAGTTGAACAACTTTTGATCATTATTCATTAAACTCTTTGACAAAGTCTTTGATCAACTGTTGCATGCTTGCAGCAAATCTATCTAATTCACCTTTCCAGGTAGGGTTGTTCTGTTTCCGTCAACTTAAGTACCCCAGTCTAGACAAAACTCGCCTTAGACAAAAGATCCCTTATAGATAGATTTAATACAAATTTAATCTTTTATGCAAATCAATTTAATCCTTTAAATCGATTCAAAAGATTAAACTTAGGTATCTAATTGCATTAGAACCATGAACTTAGGTCTATCTCAATCCAATTTTAAAACCCTTTTAAAACATGAGTTCACCTAAGTTCGCATACAACTCTTTCTTATTGATTTTAGTTCTAATTTCCATTATAATGCTTATAAATGGAAACAACCAAAACCATCCACAGTACGAAGTTACACATACAAGGCATTCATAACATTTATATAAGGCTTAAGTGTCATGCTCCATGCATTGTTCATTCATTGCTACTTTTATATAACAAAGAAACGAACCAAGCATACATGCTTCTATATACCCTTATACTACAACTTTTATAATATAAAGATAATGCATGAATATGCTTAATGCATGCATAAATATAACTCTTTTATTTCATGATGCATGCGCATGCTTTCTTGTAATTTCATCATGCCAAAAACAATATTATAACAATTATAATATATGATGCATGAATAAAATACATAACCTAAGGTGGGTTTTAAATCTATATGTCATACACTATGGCATAAAAACCAACATACATCTCATATACCTAAGCTTCAAGTTCCTGATGTTCTTGAAAAGTAATTGATTGGCAGAACTGCTAGGACTCTAGACGTCGACCCCTAGCTGGGGAAGAAAACATTAAAATGGGTGAGCTTAAAATGCCTAGTGGATGACTTTTTTTAAATAAATCATACTTTCATAACTTATGATCTAAACATGTTTAGAACAAAACATTTACATTCTCATTCCAAGGTTCGAAAATAAAAATTAAAAACATATAAAATCATAGCATGGAAAACCTTGGACTAAATCTCATCAACATTTCCTATAAAATTCCTCCACTCCTTTTCCTGAACATGCAGGAGAGCCCTTTTACTCGATCCCTAATAACCTTAGTTGAGAGAGAGCTCTTTTGCTCGATCTCATCAATATCAATAACATAGATCTTACGTGCACATAGAATTGAGTAGGATTCTGCTTACCTTACCATACCTTCGGTAGTAAAGATCGTCATATAGCTAGGTACCTTATATCAATGCTCAGGAGTAGATTTTACATATCAAACATACATGTTAACATCATAAAATATCATACTTATCATGTTTAAGGGAGTCAATAAATAGCTTATTCTAATGTTAAACATGGCATAAAAACTTAATCGCGTATGGAAGTTACAAGTAAAAATTGTCTTTAGATCATCAAAATGCATTCATAATCGACTCCTAGTACTTAAAACATGCATTGGAACATCAAGATAAGAGTAACTGGGTGTTGGAATTCAAAAGTAAAACACTAAGCAAATATTTTGAAAACTATCACTCATTGTCTTGCATTACTCCCTCAAAGGGTTGTAAGCCTCCCTTATACGCGTTTGGCTTGTAAGAATAACAAGAGTCTTTGATTAATGCCTTAGCTCCCTCTCGATCTTAACTTATTATTCAAGGTAATGCATGTTAAGCTTCAAACCTTAGTATTTTGCACTTAACGCGTTACCACACTCAACCAATTTTTTACCCTTGTGACTAACTAGGTAGGTGGCAGCTTGCACATAAGAGGCTCCTAGGCATTAGAACATGCCTGTCTCACCTATGCGATGGATGCTTGTCTGCACTTAGCCTTAGCCAGTCAGCTACTTACTTATGCATGGGTTGCAGCTACCTGCTTGTTCATCCAACCAAAATTCCAAATTTCACTTTAAGCTTGAAGAACTTAAATTCCAGACTTAATCTTATGAAATTTTCTTTTAAGAACTTATTCCTAAAAGTCTTAACTAGCTAGAATCTCAACCTCTGATTCTACCTTACGAGCTCGAAATTTACCAAGTTTTACAACTCGTCTGTGTTGCCTTAGGTTCTTGAACATTTGAAGAAATTCCTCAACCTTCAGCTCAATTCCATGGAAATTTTTCTCAGGCAGTCTTGATTCAACTCCTTCAACGTTCAAACTTTAGACTGATCATAACTCACCTTCCTTAGAATGATTAAAATGTCCAAATCGAGCTCTTCAACTTCAAACTCCTTTTTATACTAAGGTTGCATGATCGATTAGTTCCTTGAGATGACACCTAGCATACTAACCCTTATTTGTGACCTCTAAGCCCGCCACTTAGCCCACTAATTGGGTGATTAAGCTGAATGCTTAAGTCCTTCATCAACGCCCAAGTTGGCATCCCCGCTAGCCTTCCTCCTTGTGAAAGGATTGGAATTCCCCGCAACGAAAGCAATTGGATGCATCAATCTCTAAATTTCGTTTTGCAAAACAACAAAATTCAGAGTGACGGAAACCACGGAATGTGTTCATTCATTACTATCGGTCACTCCACTAAAGACCGACAGCTGAACTTTTTACACCATAGATATATTTATATGTCCATTGGATATAACCAATTAACAACGTATTGACCCTTCACAAATTGTTTGTAAGTACAGTTGGGTCTAATTACCGTTTTACTCCCCTAGTTACATCTAACTCTTTAAGTACCACTGATCCCTCTAATGAATAATTAGTCATAGTCCAACTATGATCGAACTCCTCTTAGGCCAGAAGAGGGTGGGGTGCTTCATTGTTAAGCCCTAAAATCAGCCTTTGAGAGAGCAATTTATCTTCTTACCCTAACTATAAGGAAGAAGTGAACCTTCTTTTATAGTTGTGTTCCCAGCTCCCCAATTAGACGAATCCCCAAAATGGTAGGCTTATTGAGTCGGTAAATCTGGTCACTCTTACCCATACAAATCAAAGGATCACCCTCATAGGCAGGAGTTCACAACTCACTCAGGATTAAGTTCAAGTCACCTATGGTCATCCTAGTGAAATGTAAGTCTCTTCTAGCAATGATATTATAAAAAGAGACTTAACATTTCGTGGTCCAATCTTTATACAAACTCTTTGTATAAGATACCCTCGCTCAAATGTCTCCACACGAATGATCAGGATCAGATCATTTGTAGTACTTTACAATAATTGTAACAACAACAAAGTGGGTCGTATCAGTAGTGTCACCAGGATAAGACGCCCAACTGTATCTATATACTACAAACCATTTAGGTTATCGCTTAAACATGCTCCACTTATATGTCTCCACATGCATGTATAAATTACGTAAAATAATCTTGGATATTAGGTTAATGGATTATTGCACAAGTAATATAAAATCAATCAATCATTGATTCAACTAACATAAAACTACGAGGCTTTAAGGCATACACCCCAACATCTCGGCCAACGCATACCACTACCAAAGTTTCGCCCTCTTGTTCACGCATCGCTAGCAATGTATACACTCACGACACTCATCGACACCCCCCTTAACCTCTCATGCCTCAGCACTTCTTGTCTACCATGCGTTCACTTAGATAACCTCAATTGCTCGCATACTATCCATCTTAGGCCTTTACTAACCTCCATATAGCCCTTGACACATGCCTTCTGTTACAGTTAGCTAATTTCCACCTTTAGGCTTTTAAGCCTACAGTTGCTCATGCATTCCTCACTTCTACATTTTTTGTTCCCTTCTAAGCGTTAGCTCTCTTATCTCGCCCGAGAGCACAACTTCTAGCACTTAGACAAATTCATACTTCCCTTTCAAGCTAGCGTCGCAACTACCTTCGTCTGACTTAGGTTCCCCAAATTTTTCTCTAAGTGTTGGCTGCTCTTTACTACCCGAAAGCACCCCATTTCAAGACTTAGAAAGTTTTTCCCCATCTCTATCTCACATGCATACTCATTATAACTTCCGTATTATTTTCATTACTACAAACGTTATACTACTTGCTTACAAGAATTAAAACACATACTAAAGCAATTAAACACGTAATTAAGGGGACTCAAACATGATTAACTAGTAAAATAGGTTGAGGGATTTAAAGCCATGCCACTTAGACATCTCATTCGAGCAAATGAACATTTTTAATTATGGGTCCAAATTATCCCATTGCCTTTTTTTTTTCCAATGTGGGTCAAATTATCTAAATTATTCTTTTTCTTCTTCTTTAATACAACAATTGTGGGAGTGAGCGATGGAACTTCGACCTTAAAAAATTGGGTGCATGTCAAATATTCGGAGCTTAGTTCATTTTGGGTTATTTGTCTTAGTAATATGTCAAGTAATATTAAACTGGTAGGTTTGCATTTAATATGTACAAATAATAATTTAATTTAAATATCAATTTCTTATTCTTCTGGTATATTTAACCCTTTTTTAATACTTCGTTATAATTTTGAAGAATGGCTCAGAAAGAGTTGAATTTGCCTTCTAAATGAAGAAGAATTTTAATTTATTTTTCCTCTTTCCTTCTCTACTAAATTTCCTTTTTCTTTTAAAATAAGTGAGATAGGAGAGTAGAATTTTTGGTCTTGGGATCAATTATTCATAATATAATATTACGTTGGTTTAGCTATGTTTATTTCAACTGCCATATTACGTTTGGTTCTTATTTCTTTCTTTTTTTTAATCGTTTAATTTTTTTTTTAAAAAAATAAAACATAGTTTGGATCTCCAAATTTTGGAAATACAAACGAACTATTATTTTAGATCAATATTAACATACATAACATTTTAGAAATTTTAATTTTTCTAAAAATCTTATTATAGTCGATTATAGTATGGATAACTAGAGTATAACTCAACTGATTAAGATAGGTAATTTCGACTGAAAAAATAAGAGGTTCCAATTTTATCTATAGTTGTTGGAAAAAAGAAATAGAAAGATAAACAGAGAGAGAAAGATAACTTGTGTGATCGTGACTTATTTTATCAACTTGAGTGGTAGACAGCCAAAAAGAAGTAAATTTGTCATAAATATTTATAATTATAGTTCCAAACTCTTAAAGAAGTTTTTGCTACCATGCTATATAAACAATTAATCTAACATTCGTGAGAGTATCATGCTAAAAGAAAAAAAAGGTTGAAGTGCATAAATTGTTTTTGAATTTTTGTATTTCATTTTAGAAATACCTTCGAAAATTTAAAAATTTCATCCGCAGTTAATTTTTGGAGGAAAACATTTCATTATAACCCATAAACCCTTGAAAAAAAACAGTCCATACAAAAAAATATATATATATATATATATAGTATTTTTGTATTTGGAAGAATATTTTTTTTAAAAGTTTAAGAGTATCACATGATTTAAAATTTTAAGAATATTTTTGAAAGAGAGTACTTCTGTCAAAAGAATTAATAGTTAGGATTTTGATTTTTTTTTAAAATTAAGGTATTAATAAAATTTTTGAACGTCTATAATATTTTTAAACAAGATATCAAATTTTAACCAAATTTTTTTAAAGAACATAGAAAATATGAAAAAAAAAAAAAAAAAACCACATTTAAACTACAGAATTGGTTACAATTACACCCATAAACTTTTAATTTAATCGATCACCCCCTTCTAATTTATTAATGGTTGCAATCAACCTCTTTATTAAATTATTTTTTGTTTTTGGATATTTGTGGTTTCTCCTGCCTCTTTGTTATTTCTTCTCATCCCTCTCCTCACTCTTAATCCTCTGCCATCCTCATCTCTCTCCTGTTATCTCTCATCCAGCCATGAAAATTTACTAAAATTGATGAATAGTAACACCCATAAATTGTCAAGCAGTAAGAGGAGCAACATCAGGTCATAGAGTTGCTGCTTGCAAATCGTCAAATGGAGGGGAAGAGAAATTGTGCAACCGATCTTGTGTCAAAACTATCGAATCCCGAGCAATATTGGGGCCGGAGGAGGCGAGAGGGGTACCAAAATATTTTCTCCCACAATTTTAGTTCCTTTTTCAATTTCAAAATTCTAATTAATCCTCTAAAATCAAATATTTGAAAATAAAAGATCGGATAATTCTTATTTGAGGGGTAAATTCAAGAACTCAATTATATCCTACTTTCAAATGGATTGACTCCAAGCGATAAATTCAAACGATAACGTCTAAAATAAACCTTATAAGATGAAAATAATAATAATGCATGGGAATGCTTTAAGAACTTTAAGCTCTTGTACTTGGTTCTAATCTCATATGAGCATTCTCTTCCACTCCCCGTCAATGATAGAGGATGAAATGGAGGAGAGAGAATAAGAGAGACAAGAAAAAAGTCACAAATATCCACAAAATAAAAATTAATTCAATAAAAATGGTTGAATACGACTATTAAGATACTACAATAGAGGATAATTGATGACGGGTGTGATTGTAACCAATCTCATCGTTAAAGAGTGGTTTTTTTAATTTTTTTTCAATAATATATAACTAAAAGAAATTAAAATAGAAGGGACTTAATAAAAATTTTAAATAACAAAAACAAAATTAAGCCACGAATAAATAGCTATCCATAAGGGAAAACAAAAATCTTTTTAATACATGAAACTAAAAAGTAATAGTTGTGTGCAATCTTTTTACTGTCTACCTCAATACAAATTACAATTTACAACCACATAATATAAGGAACTCAAAACTATAACGTGATATATTATGATTGAATAATTACGTGACATACTAAGATATTGAATGAAACAAATATTACAAGTTTGAAAAATTGAACTAGAGGTGTTTATGAGTTGAGTTGAGTTGGATTGGGTTGAAAGACTTTTTAGACCCAACCCAAGTAACTCTTATTAAAAAATGAACCCAACCCAACCTAACCATGAAATATTTGGGTTGGATTGGTTCAGGTTAATCAGGTCATTTATTAAAATTTTGTTTAAAAAGAACAAAAAGTAAATATATAAAAATTTAATTTAATTATTTTTATATATTGAATTAAGATTAACAACTAAATTTCAATTTATATAGTGAAAATTTTCTTTCTAAAGTGCAAAGAAATTACTTGTAAGAGTTGTTGAAGAGTAAATTATTCAAAAAATATTAGAATTAAATAAAATTAAAATCAATATATGTATAAATAATTGTGTTATAAGTAATAAAAAAAATATATTTTAAAGTTAATAAATTCGGGTTGATTCAAGTTGTTTGGATTATATTAATTGAACCCATGAACCAACCCAACCCAATTTTATTTGAATCCAAACCAACCAAACGATTGAGTTGAATTGATGATTTTTTTAGATCGACGGCTATTTTTTTTGTCTACCCTGTCAATTAGGGGTGTTAATGGGTTGGGTTGAAAGACTTTTTAGACCTAACCCAATTGTTTGGATTATAAATTTCTTCAACCCAAATAACCCAATTAAAAAAATGAAAACTCAATCCAACCCAAACATGAAATATTTGAGTTATGTTGGTTCGGGTTAATCGGGTCATTTATTTAAAATTATGTTCTTAAAAGAAGCAAAACGTAAATATGTAAAAATTTAATTTAATTATTTTCATATATTGAATTAAGATTAACTACTCAATTTCAATTTATATAGTAAAATTTGTTTTTCTAAAGTGCAAAAAAACTACTTTTAAGAATGGTTGAAGAATAGATTATTCAAAAAATGGAATTAAATAAAATTAAAATCAATATATATATAAATAATTGTGTTATAACAAAAAAAAAATATATTTTTTAAAGTTAATAATAAATTCGGTGAGTGAGTCATTAGGTTTTTTTAACACCCTGCTAGCATCCAATAATTGGTGTCTCGTTATATTCTATATGTGTTAGCTTCATATTTTATATATACATAAACTACAAAGTAGAAAAATTGAAAAGGAAAAAGGAAAATCAAAATCCAAAATCCAGCTTTGTTTTTCACTTTCAGGAAACGCGCCATAAGAATTTTATAAAAAGCTCTATCTATTTCCAGTCGCTAATGTTTATCGATCACTTGAAACACCGGCGGCTGATCAACAACAATGGCTTCCGGTATCGCATTTTCTCCCCGCCTCCGTACTTCGAGCACGATCACCGCCGTCAACAGAGCCACAAACGATATTCCAAACCCTATCTTCAGGCTTCGATCATTGGAGACGATTCCATGAAAGCCGATGAAAATGTTCAAAACTCCCATTACCATTGCAATTCTTCCCACCCAATAGTGAGCGAAGTTCCAATACTTCCGGCGTTTGGAGTCACTCGACGGCCTTCCGACGAACTGGCATACCTGTAGCCAAGAAGACACAGTTTTCAGATTTGATATCAGTTAGGGCAAAATGAGAATCATCGTCTTACTAACCTCGAGACCTGCAAGGAAAAATACAGTGTAGCCGATGAATTTGTGCGCTAAGAAGATGGCGCCGATTTTTTGGTATAGATTGCGTCCTATAGAGATGGAGATGATTCCGACGAAGAATCCGATGAACTGTACCAAAGAATGAATGTAATACCACGACGGTTCCATGTGTCGAAAGTACCTAGCGACTAACAATCCGGTCGGCGTCACAACGCCCCAACCGATTATCGCCGTCATTCCATGGTATTTCCTTAGATCGTTAACGTTCATTGGTTGCGCTCTTAGATGAGCTGCATAAAACGATAGATCCATCAAATTAGGGTTTCGGTCATGTCAATTCAATCAAATTTCTGCCCTAATCTTGTGAGAATCGGCCTGTAGAAAGAAGAAATTTGGGAAAAAAAACCTGAGGAGAACTCGATGTAGGTTGTAGTACTGTTCGTATGTTTGGGGAGGAGGCCATTTTTTAGAGGATTTGCAGAGCCGATTGCCAATAAAATGGGTTGGTAAGCCAGGGAAGTGGGGAACTTGAGCTGGAAAGCGATGTAGAGAACATCTCCATGAACAACAACTACAGGGCTTGCAGTGGTGAATCGCAAATCGCCTTTGTTAGGTATGACTTTAGACATGTTTTTGCCTTCTAAATAATATTGCCTTATTCCAGAGAAGCCGTTTTTCTCTACCCACGCTACCATAGCGCTCGATCCCACCATACTCCCATTGCGGGAGAATCCGATTCCAATCCATTTGTGATTGTGTTTCCCTGATAAAACGATCGTCGTCACGTTTTGACTGTCCTGGTAAAACTGCATTGATTGAACCATCAAATGGTGAGGATCCCACATCATTTATATCTTAATCTTGTGATGAAATTCATTTTTATCTAATATCAAGAACTATTGGGTCAGAATTGGATTTGGATTTCTTCCTCTGGTTTCTGTTGTCTTCATATTCTTTCTCTGGTTTAGTTAAGCTCTAATTGATAATCATTTGGTTTTGAATCTTTGGTTTTTGAAAGTTGACCATAGAAACACTATTCTGCCCATTGATTTCTTTGTCTTGTTATTGTTATCCATAATATTGTGTGAGAAAATAAACACTGTTTTAAAAAACCAAATGGTTAGGTCTAAATTTCTAATCCCTTTCTTACTCCTAACTTGATCCTGTGTTTTTCTGTAGACCCATTAGAAAGAGAGGTTAGTTTTTTATTGTGAAGTTTGAATTGATGGATTGCATTAAAGTTTCAATTGGGTAGCAATTAGGATGAAAGTAAAATGATGGAATAAGAAAGTTACACTCAAGGAAAACATCTGTTGCCAAATGAGGGAGCAGGTGAGGCTGGAGAGATCAGAATATGGTGGAGGAAGAACCGCTCCGAGATTTGAATTGCAGGTCGCCGGAGGATTGATGTCCGAATAGGTGGCCATGGCTTTGAGCTTGAATCCGACGATGGATATGAAACAGAAGAATGAGAGGAGAAGTTTGTTTGAAGAATATGAAACTGCCATTTTCTTAGCATTTCACTTTCTTTGTCTCTAATCCTCTCTCTCTCCCTTTACACAGGAAGCTTGCAGGTAAGGCCTGAGATAGCCATTAATGGAAGCATACCTTTTTTATCAAACAAGTGGAAGGTGGAGTAGGAAAAAGGGCATTGGATCACGCTTGACCACTGTACTCATCGACCCAAGGATATTAGCCCTGCCATTTTGGTCTGTGGATCTAAACTTATTACTTCCCCCCCCATTTTTGTTTAAACATTTTTTAAGAACCATTTTTGTATATATATAAATGTTTTGATTATTACCTTCCTGGTTACATTTTTATTTAAAAAGTGATCTTAATCATGACCTTGACTTGTTTTGTACTATGTTAAAAATGATTTTACAAATGCTAAATCAATATAAAGTGATTTTAATTAGTTAACCACTTAACTTATTAGTTTCAGAGAAGTGATTATAAATATTATTTGATTATTTAATTTTACATTATATAAAATAGCCCACAACTCGAGTTTATTTCAATTATGCATCTACGTTTTGAAAGTTTCATTTTTATCCTTAACCGTTGACATTTATTTCAAATAATAATACTTTTTTAACCCTTCGAAAATATTTTGATAAATATCTTTTTTTGTTAAAATAAAATATAAAAATTGATGTGACAGATGACTTGTAGAATGGGAAGATGTGAGTGATTTTATTTACAACTATGTATATATATATATAAAGGATTCAAATCAATATTACCATTTATTTCTTCTAAAAACGTATCGTTTCAATTTTTATGCATAAGTTGTTAAACCAATTTAGGTGAATGATGTTATAAATGCTTTCATATATGTCTCTTGACTTTTTCACATCATTTATCGTATTTTTAAAATATTCCTCCAAACCAAAGAACATCTCGAAGAAAAAGTTGCATTTAGCTCATGGATATTATTCTCCTTTCTAGGAATTTTACAAAAAAAAATAAAAAAAAAAAATCAAAAAATCAAAAAATTAGCAAGCTGAGTCTTAACTCAACATCTATTGGAAGATTACAAGATACAAATCAAGTTCTTTTGTTAGTTTCATATTTAGTATTTGTAATTTTAATAATTTTCATACTAAATCTTAAATTTCACCCTAAAACAATAAATATTAAAAGATTTTGTTTTATAGAAAAGAAAAAAAACAATACTAAAAATGGATATTTTGATGTGCACTAATTAAAATGGAATGAAACAATGTGCATAAGTCAAAATAATATTTGAACCAAAAGTTATAATGTGGGGGCACGTGTTGTTTTGCCCATCAACTATTAACAAAATCAACTTATGAGCGACATAAAATAATAACCAAAACAAGTGAAGGGTTATTTAAAATAACTACTGATGCACTTCTTAGATAAAAATTTATTCTCTGATTAAATGTAGAAAGATACCTAAACTCAGTGTTGCAGTGAGCTTGGAAGAGATGCCATCAATGTTAGAAAGATTGAGATGGAACAGTTATAAACAATGATAAATTAGGGAATTAAACGTTCGACCTTTTGGATCAAAGTGCATGTCAATATCAAGTTAACCTCACTTTTCTTTTATTCCCGATTTAATTCGATCTTAATTCTAATTATATTGTGTCATAGTTAATTCATAATAAGCCTAAGCAATTATTAATCAGAGAATTTTACCTAAATTTTATGTAATTAAGGCTTATTGTAGAATTGGGGTAAATTGGAACAATATTGTAATTTTTTAAAATAATTGTGATCTTAAAAAAATAAGTGGTAAGATATAAGTTAACTTGAGAAAGTAAATTCATACTTTTCTTTTATATGTGATTAAGGTATAATTACCTTTTTTTTAAAAAAAAATTATTATTTAAATTGATATAAATTTTAAACTTAAACTTATATTTCATTTATTCGAGATTATTTGGCAATTAAGAAATTGAGAAATAGTTGCAGTATCTATCTATCTATGCGTATGTTAAAAATACTATTTGAATCATTATATTTTGGTTCATTTTGGTCACGGTACTTCCAAATGACCAATTAGTTTTTTATTTTCAATATGTTCAAATGATCAATTAGTTCTTGAATTTCAATGTGTGTATGCGCACATGTATGTGTGCGTGTGCATGTGTAATTTTTTCTTTTTTAAAAATAAGTATAAGAGCATACCACAAACCCAAACCTAAGCCGATTATTTTATATTGATTTATTATTATTATTTATGTTGCCTAATTTTCAAACCTTAAATTTTTTCATATAAAAAAATGATTGGTTTAAAATTAAAAAAAAATTGCTAATTTTATTAACATAACAATAACACATTATCCATTCATCTTTCCTTTTCATTCACGTGGACCCCTTTTAAAAAGGAGAAAAAAAAAAAAAGACCAAACCAACCGATCCAACCGAATTTCACACTCTTTTTTTGGTCGATTTCTGGTGTTGGTTTTCTCCTAAAATCGACACCGACCAACCCATATACACTCCCATCTTCTTGTATGAAAATTATTATCATCTTAACAAATTTCGATGACAATTTATTTTGAATGACTAAATTTAAGGTCTATTAAAAAAACAAGAACTAAATTTAAGATAGACAACTATTTTAGTATTGATTTATTATTATTTTTTTTTGTTGCCTAATTTTCAAACCATTACATAATTTATTTAAATTTTTCCATAAATATGATTGATTTAAAATTAAAAACAAAAAGTTGTTAATTTTATTAACCTAACAATAACACATTATCAATCACCTTGGCTCCTCTTTTTTTTTAAAAAAAAATAAAATAAAATAAAACAAAAAACCGAACCGACCGATCCGACTAATGTACGGGCGAATTTCACACTTTTTTTTGTCGGTTTTCGGTGCCGGTTTTCTCCTAAGACAGACACTGACCGACCCATGTAGACCCATATCTTCTTGTATAAAAATTATTATCATTAATTAACAAATTTCGATGACATTTTATTTTGAATGGCTAAATTTAAGGTCTATTAAAAATACAAGAACTAAATTTAAGATTTATTGAGACATTTCAGACGTTTCTATAATATATAACTCTTGAAATTTGTATTGACGTCAACCTTTTAAATCTCTAAAATCAACCGTAATAATAATTTTTTTTATTTTTTTTTGAAAAAAAGGTGATCCGTGAAGAATTAGATGAAGAAATTATCTTGTAAAAAACATATCAGAAAGAAAGGTATTCAACTACCACATGGAGGGACCTACTAATATCATGTTGCCCTGTTAGGTGAGTTTGTTGTGTCTGATTCACTCAAAGGCAAAAAATCAATGGTTGCCATCAAATTTTACCTTTTAGTTAAATTACAAATTTGGTCACGGTAGTTTAGAGAAAGTTAGAATAATTCCTATAATTTATAGTAATAATTCCTATAATTTATAGTTAGAATTCGAAAATTGCAATGGATGACAGTTTTAGTGATAATAACCAAGTGTTTATCACCATTTTAGAAAAATTGCAAATGTAGCAAAGTCTATTAACAGTAGACTTCTATCAATAATAGATTCTTACAACCGATAGACCGTCTAAATTTTATCATATTTTATAATTTTTTATATTATGCTATATCTGGTAATACTTTAGGTATGATTATCATATTTGCAACTAGCTCATTAGAATTTAGTCCATATCATTTGATAAAATGCTCATAAATAGTTTTTACATTAGGGACTCAGAAATAGTCTCTAGTAGGGACATTTATCAAATCGTAGAGACTATTATGAGGTTTTATCTAGTCATAAGGACTAAATTCTAACTTTTAAAACCATAAAATCTAATTTACTAACTTTTTTCGAATCATTCGAACCAATTTTGTAATTAAACTTTTACTTTTTTGACCTTTTGGAAATTTCTCACAATTAAACCTATGCCAAAAGTTAAATTTCCTTTCAAAGATGTTCATGGTTGAACTTTCACATTTTTTTCCCTACTTTTCATTTCGTTTCCTTTTCAACATTACTTGTAAAGTATTCATAATTTCATAAGAATAAGAGTGCTTTTTTTTTCCACTCATAGAAGAAGGTGTCTCACATGACAACTTAACAATTTTCTTTATAAAATTCCAGTAAAATTTGTATATTGTATTTAAAAAAATACTTAGGTGCAACTATCTATGGTGCACTTTCTGCTGCACCCAATTAAAAATTGAATGTATCAATTTTATTTTTTTTTAGAAAAATGATTATGTATATATGTATTAAAAAAGGGAGTACAATACTTAGGTGTAATCGAAGTATTGCTTTTATATTTATAGTAAATTGAATTGGAAAGACTACACCTAAGTATTGCTTTTATATTTGTAGTGAATTGAATTGGAAATTAAATAAAAAGAGTGCCCTTATTAGTCACTATTTGTTAACGAACCATATCGAGAAACTTGCTGTATAAATGCTCAAATTTAACTGAGGAGATGTAAATTTCTTTTTTAAAATTGTTTACAATACATAAATAGTAGAAACGAATCCTTGACCTCGAGGTCAATAATACAACCTTTATACTTGTTAAATTACTCTCCGACTCATCACACAAACCTATAATTTAATATACTTTCTTCCGACGAAGGGAATTAAATATTGTGCAAGGTTTTATGTCATTTTTCTATATTGTCGCATAGATTTTTTTTTAGTACAAGTCACATAGATTTATTAACATTATATATTATTTTTCTTTTTCTAAAAATGTGAAATAAAATGACACTACAAATTCAACATGGTATGAAATATAACAATATAACCTACGAAAAGGCTTAAGCGAGCATAGCTCAACTAACATTAATTGTGTTATTTTGAGATTTTTGTACGGAGAATCCAAATTTGATTGTGCTAATATTGAATGACTCGCTGAAAACAATGAAAACTAACATTTTGCTTATATCCTAGTTTCTTTATCCCTCTAGCTCCTATTTCTCTTTCTCCTCTACCAAAAACGTAAGTAGAGAAAACCCTTGCATTCCTCCCTCAAATCTACACTCGTGATAAATGGCTAAAAGGTGACTATAGAAGCATGAGCAAGAGAGTTCGTCAAATCAGGTGATGAACGACCTGTCAATGACATGAAACATGAGTGTGAACGATTGTTGAAGTGAGTGATGAAAAGTCAGTGGCCACAAACATGAACGAGAAAGGGAAGAAGAAAGAAACGTGATTTAAGTGATATATGACTTAAGTGAAATGTTAGTATTTATTGTTTCAAAATTTATGGGTCATTGGACAAGATTGCAATGGACTATTAAAATAATTTTTTTAATTAAGAAAAACTCATATACTTCGCTGAAAGTTGTAAAAGCAAAATTAAATTTGTATTTGAAAACTTCCATCCACTAATCTACACCGGTCTAAGCTCTCTCTCTCTTCCTAATTTTAAACATTTTTCTGTTTCATTTTTCCCTTTATAAAATCACCCAAAAAAAATTAATCTTCCCGTCGTAGTTCCAGTTGCAAGATCGTCGTCTTCTTTGTTCAAGTAACGGTAACTTTTCTTCAATCAATTTCTCATCAACATTATAAATTCAATTCCGCTTCTCTTCTCGATCCCAAGCTCTTCCCCTAAAATTCAATCCTTCAGTTCTTGTTTCTCCCTCCGAGCGTCACTCATGGCGAAGAGCATTTTGGTCACTGGCGGAGCTGGATACATCGGCAGCCACACCGTTCTTCAGCTTCTTCTCGGCGGCTACAATGCCGTCGTTGTCGATAACTTGGATAACTCCTCCGAGATCGCTATTCATCGAGTCAAAGATCTCGCTGGAGATTTAGGGAAGAATCTCACATTTCACAAGGTTTCTTCTGCCTTTATTTTGCCCTATTTTTGCAATTCCTTTTAGATTTATCGTTCGATGTGGTGTGTTAAACTGTGGATCGTGTTTCTTTGATGGATTTTGATTCTTTCGTTTTGATTCCTGTTCGTGATTTTGCGATTTCTTTGTTTACATATGGATTGGATCCGGAGTTTGTTTTCGATTTTCCTGGAAAGTGGAACGTTCTCGATCTGAAATTACAATGCGATTGATGATTTCTGATTTTGATTGTGATTTTTTTTAATTCTTGCAGCTTGATTTGAGGGATAAGCCGGCTCTTGAGAACGTTTTCGCTTCGACGAAGTAAGGATCTATTTGCCTTTCTCAATTTTCATACATTGTTTTTGAGGATTTCGCATTTTTTGCGATTGGGTACAGAAAGTATCTTTGTGCACATGTCTTTTGGCCTTTCTGCTGCTGCTCGGATCCCCCTGCTTTTAACTGAAGGGGTCCATTTCTCTCGAATAAAAACATTTCAGCGTAAATCTAGAGATGCCCTGGACGTGGAGGTGGACGGAGGGAATCCATTCCCCTCTTTCATAATTTTTTTAATAAATAAATAAATAAATTTATAATATTTTGAAATGAAAACTATTTTAAATGATAAGACTCATAAAAATATTTAAAAATAATAATAAAATATCATAGTATATTTGTAATAGAATAGGTTGATAGTAAAATTTTGTTATATTTATAAATATTTTGATTTATTATATTTGAAAACAACCTATTTGAAATGGTCACTAAAATTTCCTCTCCATAAATTTTGTAATATGAACATCGCCAAAATGGTAAGACATGCTTATTAGATGTTAAAATCTTCCCCCAGTTTTTTTTTCCTTCTTTATTTAGAAAGATTCAAATTTAGTTATTGTTATTAAGATTAATGAGAAAATGACTTGACTTGGCCTTGAATTATTTAGGCCCGTCTTAAATGTTCAATGTTTTATTTCATTTTATTATTGAACTTTTTTTCTCTCTTTTTCTAATTTTTACTATATAATGTGAGTTATTAATTTATAAGTGGGGCTAAAATGAAATTTTAAAATAATGATTTAATTCTATTATTTGAAATGAATGGTATTGACAAAAAGACACCTCCCTATTATTGGTCCATTTCTATTTCAACCAAGGCATATAGTTAACTGAGTATAGCTACTTGGTTGAGGCATATACACTGGCTAAAAAGTTAAGGTTCGACTCCACCAAGTTGTTTGAACTTTAAAAGGGGGAAAAAAGCTCTCGATAAAGAATGTTGTTGGTGGCCTTTTCAAGTTTCTAACTTCATTAATAAGAATCAAAGGCATTTCTATGAAGTGATGATGATACTTGGTGTCAGAAAATAAATTTGTTTAAACTGTTTTTTCGGCATATTTCTGTATATGTTATATGGTTTTTCCCCCTATAATTATATATATAAAGTTGTTTTAACACATTTATTATATTATGTAGAAAGATAATAATTTCAAAAAAATTGTTTCACTTCAAAATTTATCGTTGGGATTGTTTTGTTTGTTCGTCCCTGCATCTTGTAGATGGTTAAGCGTTGAGGGAAATTTCAATCCTAATCAATACTGAGGGCTAATAAATGTCTGGGTTTTCAATAAAATGATGTAGTTTCAAAGCCTGACCTACCTGGCTATCCATTATTCTTGTGAACACCAGCTTGCTCCTCTTCTCTCTCTCTCTCTCTCTCTCTCTCTCGATGTTTGAACATGAAGCTTGTTGCTTTCTAAAGAAAAGTTTGCCTTCTCTTTTTTTCTTCTTTTTGCATTCTATAACTTTGTTTGAAATTCAAAACTGCTTTTGCAGATTCGATGCTGTCATCCACTTTGCCGGACTTAAAGCAGTTGGCGAGAGTGTCCAAAAGCCACTGCTTTACTACGACAACAACTTAATTGGGACAATTGTCCTGTTTGAAGTCATGGCTTCCCATGGATGCAAAAAGGTTCTCTGACATGATATTAACTGCCCTTTAAAAAAAAACTTAATTATTGACAAGAAATAATAAGAAGTTCATTATGATATCTCCTCCGGAGAATTTACAAATTTTTATACCTAACAAATCTTTCAAAACTTGGTCTCTTGTCAGCTTGTGTTTTCATCGTCAGCTACTGTCTATGGTTGGCCAAAGACAGTCCCTTGCACGGAAGAGTTCCCCTTATCTGCAACAAACCCTTATGGACGAACTAAGGTTCATACTACATTACATTGAAAATCAGCATGGAACCTTAAATGCTCTTTAGAAACTGCTCAGTTTTTGAGTATTGAAAACCTACTTGGATAGTAGGCAGTTGTTTTCTGATCTCATTTACATGTTTTTGCCATGAGTACATCTTAATGAAATGACTGAATATGCTCTTTTTCTTTCAGCTTTTCATCGAAGAAATTTGCCGCGATATTTACCGATCAGATTCGGATTGGAAAATCATATTGCTTAGATACTTCAATCCAGTAGGTGCTCATCCCAGTGGAGACATTGGTGAAGACCCCCGTGGAATTCCCAACAACTTGATGCCCTTTGTGCAACAAGTTGCTGTTGGCAGACGGCCAGCCTTGACAGTTTTTGGATCCGATTACTCTACCAAGGATGGAACAGGGGTATGTGTGTGTAGTACCCTGTTCAAAAATTTTCATCTTCTGAATTAATATTTAGTGATGACCACATCAAAAATTTTATCTGTCCCTTGTGCAGGTTCGTGACTACATTCATGTCGTTGATTTAGCTGATGGACATATTGCAGCATTGCGCAAAGTCGATGATCCCAGCATAGGTATATTCTTTTTAAATGGTTTTTTGCTTTGCCATTTCACAATCTCATATTATGCTTCCATGATATTATTTATTAATAATACCCTAAAGTAAATTGGAACTTATCTTTTGTTAGAATTACATGTGCTTCTTTCTTACCTACTCCATATTATATCTATTTCAAGCTCCAGTTCAGCATAATTACTCTTAGACACCATCAAATAGTTCCTTACCTCCTCCACATTATATTGATTTTGAGCTTCAATTTGCATGTAATTCTTTTTAGACACACCATCCAAATATTCTTCACATTGGTGAAGATAATGTCCTTATTTTATATACAAGACTTTCCTTACCCTTGACATCTTTCTACAATTTATTGATTTTCCCATAATATACAACTCCTGCACCATTGTTGAGCATGTATATCATGGAAAATTTGCTGCCTATGGTAATAATACTTGTCACTTGGAGAAGGATAACACTGTGCTAATATTTCTCCACAGGCTGTGAGGTTTACAATTTGGGAACTGGAAAGGGTACTTCAGTTTTGGAGATGGTTTCAGCATTTGAAAAAGCATCTGGACAGGTAAAAGATTTTCCTTCATATGCATTCTCTTTTGCCACATATGACTACGACTAAACACAATGCTATAATATGGTATCAGAACCGTGTACAATGACAACATTTTCTTCTCTAGAAGATATTCGTAATTCATATTTGGGTATTATGAGTTACATTAATATCCAAATCCACACGTGAAAGAAAACATCAATAACACGTAAAAAAAGAAATAAGCAAATATCAAACCGAATCCAACCCAACCCATGAGTCTAAGCTGATGAGTTGAGTTGCATTACATTATAATAACATCTAATTCCATTTGCAGAAAATCCCTCTTGTAATGGCGGAGCGGCGACCGGGAGATGCGGAAGTCGTATATGCCGAAACAGATAAAGCAGAGAAGGAGCTGAAGTGGAAGTAAGATTGTTCAGTCTTCTCCTCCATATAAAAACTACTGAGAAATCAAACATCAACTGATTTTGTTTTGTTGTGTTGTGCAGGGCAAAGTATGGAATTGAAGAAATGTGCAGGGACCAGTGGTACTGGGCAAGCAAAAATCCTTATGGCTATGAAGTTTCAGCCTCCAAAAACTGAGAAACCATATTTGCTCTCTATCATTATGCTTCTTTTGCCACTTTCCCCACTCTTGAGTTTGGCATCGATGATATGGAATAACCCGAAGCCGACCCTTTTTTCCGTTGCAGTGTTTTCATTAACACTTGTTCTTTTGGTCTTCTTCGGAGTCGGAATGTAAACTTTTAATTTAATCCATTAGTTTCATCTTCCACATCAATATTTTGTCCTTGTTCTCTTTATCCTTTTTTTCTTTTGGAAATCTCTAATGGTTTCTTCTACAAAGAAAAACAATGGAATTTATAATAGGAAAACCGAGGTGCGAGGTGAGCATATCACTATCAACAAAGGGCCTAACGAAGCGACACTGTCACCATCGATTTAATGGATGTTAGGTTCAAACAAAAGAAAGAAATATTAGAGGATGTTTAAATTTTTAGTTCAATTAATACACAAATTAATTAGGGAATTAACTTTTATTAAACTCACAAAGCAAAAGATTAGCTCAGATGTCATTTTTCTTACCAATCCTATCAATTTTGTAATTAATCGATCGTATTTTAACAAATTTTGAGTAAAAAAATTGTAAAAGGTAAAAAATTGCAACAATTTCTTTTCCCTAAAAAATTATTTTAAACGATAAAATTATTAAAAATATTTTCAAATTTAGCAAAATATCACTATCTATAAATTATATGCACTAATTACAAGATGTTGCAATCAACCTATGGTTTATCACTTACAAACAATGACATTTTGTTATATTTATAAATATCTTGATTCATTTTTCTATATTTAAAAACAATACTTTATAAATGTGAATCACCCTTATTTTCTCTTCCAAAAATTTTATTTTTCTGTTCTCTACAAGCCTTTTGGCCCTTTTCAATTTTTCTTCACTCTAAAATGTTTGCATCTCTAAACCCGCTCTCCAATTTCTCTTTATCCCATTTTCTCTCTCTAAAATTTCATCTCACTTTCCACTTTTTCTTGGGTAACTAAATGCATAAACTAAAAGTATTTTTTAAAACGCATCAGAAAAAATGCTTAAACTAAATGTTTTGCTCTTTTGGAGAGTTTTGGAATCTCATCTCAGACATTTGACATTTTGATACAGTGTATACTAAATCCTCCAAATCTTATAATCGTTTAAATTTAGGATAAATTCCAAATTCATTTGAAACAATATTATGTACAAAAAGAAATGGGGAGGAAAAAAAAAGAAGAAAAAGAGAGTTTTCTGTACAACTTTCTGCTAAAAATGGGTGACTCCTCAACTACTACACATTAATACTTCTATTATTTGAACTAGAAGTTTCTTCATTTCCACATCCGATCTTGCAATCACTCTGCAAAGCCAATAACCAAGAGTCCACCTGACGGAGAAAAAAAGGTTTGAAATCTCAAATCAATGACCAGTTCTTAACCCCATAATCTGTAATCTACATCGAGTGTTCAACTCAAGCACAAAACTAATAGAACCTACTAGGAAATACCTGAATCTTAGAAATACTAGAGCATTCATAACGCAGCCCCTGACGAGTTGAAATGTAGAATGCATATCTTTCATCTTCATCTTCGCGTGTAATGCTCGGCAGAGAACCCACTTCAACAATGTCCGCTAGAAGGGTGGAATCCTGAGGGCTAATATCTGACATAAGTTGTTCGATTTCATTAGCGAATGGATCAAAGAAAGCCTAAGGTATATTGAAATAAGTCAATTGTTCCAAACTTCAACAAGAATTCTGTCTCTCATGATAATAAGAATAGTAGTATAAGAAAAGTTCACATTATATGTTTCTTTTCTTTCCACATTTATCCCATTGAAACATTGCATAATGTCACATACCGTGTATTTAAGTTTGTATTGTTTTGAGATACCTAGCTGAAATTTGGTATTTTATAACGTCCACATGAGAATATATTCATTGTAGAAAAATGCATATGATTATGCTGCCATAAGATCTAAATATATTGGTATTAACCAATGATACTGGCTTCCAGTAGATGAAACATGAAGGATTATCAACCAGGAGGTTGGAATACCTGTAGATGATAAGTAGAAATATATACATTTTCCATGTAGGACAACAAAACGGGGAAGCCAATCATCGACGTCGGTATCATCAATAGGTGGAGGTTCTCCTGGTAGGGCTTCCCACCTCTAGAAGACACAAAAAAGCCATTTGATATTGTACAACAGAAGTTACAGTAACATCTGAAGTGTTAAAAGAAGATGGGGGAAGTGAATACAGTTCGAATGTACAAATAGCCCGATAAACGAGCAGACCGCAAAAGTTCATCAATGTGTTCCAACCTGTTCAGAAGAAAATCCTTTAAGGAGTATATATTGAAGAATACATGTAAAATTTCCTAGATTCTAGTCCCAAGAAAAACCAAGAATCAAGTGGAACGGGCTACTTGAGCATAGAAAAAAAAATGGAAGTATTGAAGGCACATCCATAATGCTTTCAAAAGTTAAGTTTTGTCATCCACAAGCTTAAGGATTTCCTTACTGAGCTTTTAGGTGAGCTTCCCGCTCTTCAAGATCAGCAATCTCAGACCGCAATGTCGCTACTTCCACAGCAGTCAGCACAACCTACAATTTGAAGATTCATTTTAGCGATGGATGAGAAAATTAGCCAAATAACATCATGAACCTGTATAACTAATTACCTTTTCTTGACCATCACTGCTTGAACCCCACGACAGTCGCCGAAGGCTAAGCAAGTTCAACATGAATGCAGCACTTCTTAGTTTTCGCCGAGTCCAAGAATGGTCATGTGACCTATCCTACACCAGATCAAGAACAATAACCAAATGAGTTGGCTGTCTCTTTTCTCAAATTTCCTTAGCTTCACTCCTATCTCAAAGTCAGAAACAAGAACCTCGATGAATCGTGTACTCTTGGTTGTTCTATAGATGGGGATGGGGTCCTATTTTCAGAACAGTCCGAATCGGAAGCTGAAACTTGAAAGTGATCTGGAATAAACTTTATCCTCGTGGAGGTATCATCCATTAATATGACTGTAACTTGCTGCAGCAGTTGTACAACTAAAGAGAGAATGGTTGCTGAAAAAAAAGAGAGAAACTTTAACCCTAATTGAGAATGAGGTTTTTAAGTTTAATCCATAAATTTTATTTACAGAGACTTTTGGAAAGAATGTGACAATTTAAAGAGAAGCGTTACCTCTTTTCTAGAATGAAATCATTTAGATTTAACTCAAAAGTTCTATTTATAGAGACGGTGAGCGGTAATTTAAATCTAATTCAAATTCCAACTTCCAACAATAGGATTTCTTTTTCTCTTTTCTTTTCGATTCTTTTATTTTCGTTAGGAAAATATTTTAATAAATAACAAAACTATCTTTTGAACATAGACTAATTATTTAGTCTAGAATTACCACGTCTAGAAAATATAACTTTATCAGCAATTCAAAAGACCAAGGTCAAGGTCCAAGAAACTTAATTCATAGAGCTACACTCAAATATACAATTATTTAAATGAATATGAATGCAAACAAGAAATTAATAGTTCATCATCCATATCACAAGTGAAAGAAAACCTCCCAATCAACAACAGAAAAACCATCAAAACATATGTACAAAAAATCTCTACAGCTCACGAGCTTAAGAAAAGTACGAAGAAATTCACCAAATAAATTCTGAACAGAAAACTAGAAATGAAATCATTATCAATCCAGCCCTAAATAACATTCCTGAAAAATCTGGAAAAATAAAAAATAAAAAATAACAACCACCCAGAAAGAGATTTATGCTCACTATTTGTTCTATTTCCTTGTTTCTAAATCTGTTCTGTCAAAAGCTAAAAAATAGTACATAGATCCCATTACAAGCAGAAACTCCCTAAGCTCAGATCATGGCTAATCTAACCTAAATCACCCATTTCTTGACTCAAAAGGAAGAGTAGCAGAAGAGCTTTAGAGTTCATCAAAATCTCAAGAAAACCCAGAAATCACCATGGTTTTTCTAGTAAAATTAAAGGGCTATTCTCAAAACAAAGCTAGAAAAAGCAACAATTTCAATGGGGGAGTTCGGATGTTCATCAGTTCATCAAACAACAAAGATTGCAATTGCTACAAACAAATTACCAGAGGATTTTAGGGCAATTTCCAGAAATAAACGCAGAAAAATAAAAAGAAATGAAAAAAAGGGGGCGAAAGAAGATGAAAAGTTTCGCACCTGTAGTTCACGAAATGTGGTTTCGTTTGACCACTGAAAGAAGATTCCTTTTTATGTTCGGTACAGTAGTTGTGCTTTTTCATCATGATGATGAATTGATAACGAAAAGACCTTATTACCCTCCGATCAGTATTCTCGAAATAATTAATAAAAGGGGAAAATACATTTTTGTTGAGTTTTTTTTTTTTTTTTTTTTTTTTTTTTTTTTTTTTTTCTTTCTAGTTTCTACTTATTTAGTTTTTAAATTTTGGATTTGGTTTCAATTTACTTCTTAAATTTCGAAACGTTATAATTTTGTCGATATTTGAATTTTCCTTTAATTTGATCCCTATATTTTAAAACTTATATTTTTAACTTTGATTATTCACTGAATATCTATTTTCCATCAATAATATTAATTTAATTAATAAATTAAAAATCATTAAAAAAATTATAATTAATTAACTTTCATTATTTTTTATCACTTTTAAAATTAAATTCAAAATTTCCTCATAATTGTTCTTAACTAGTTAATAAAAAAAAATAATAACATTTATAAAATAAAATTATAATATGTTATAATTTATAAAATTATAACAATTTGAAATTTAGAAATTAAATAGAAATAAAATTTAAAATTTTATTTAAAAATTTAGGGACCACAAAGATATTTTTCTATTAATAAATTTTGGGACATTGGTTTTGGGTTTTGAACATTAGCTTAATGCTTAAGTTAATTTATGAATATGACACATGACATTTGTCACATCTATCAAAATACTAATATGATTAAATAAATATTTTTTTTAAACTAAACTTTAGTGAATGTATATTCAACTATGCTCCAGACATTAAAAGAATAAAAATTTAAAATTCACTTTTGGCCCAAACTTTCATAGACGTAATAAACTTGCATGAACCTTAATAAGTAATAACTGTATTCTAATTTTTGTAATTTTGTTTCTATCATAAAAATAAAAACTTTCACACGTGTATATTGCAAACTAATTAACGTTCAAGCTCTTTCTTAAACGAAATTATTAAAATTAATTTGTACATAATAAAAATCGACAATTAAATTTGGTAAGATTTTCACGATGAAAATAAAATTGTTATAAAATTAATAGTATAGGAATTAAATTGTTACAATTTTGAAAGATTAAGGACAAAATTATTACATACTAAAATTTAAGGACTCAATTATTATAAATTTAAAATAACAGAGTCTAAATTGTTACAAATCAAAATTCATGGATTAAATCATTAGTCCTATGAAAGTTCAAAGATCAAAAATGATTTTTAATTAAAAAAAACTATCAGAAATTTTCTTGTAAGAATAAGGTTAAATTATAAAAAAAATGTTCTTGAACTTTACACTTTATGTAAAAAATATCTTTAAAGTTTCAAAATTTTCAAAAATATCCTTAAACTTTCAAAGCAAGTTCAAAAAATATTTTTGTCGTTAGTTTTGAATAGAAACTGTTAAACTTTTGTTTAAATACCCCTGAATTTTTAAAACGTTTAAAAAATACTCTTAACTTAATAAAAGTTAAAAAATACCTCCATTGTTAGTATTTTAACAAAAATTGTTAATTCCCCGTGATAAAATGACTTGGAAAAAATTAAAAAATACTCTTACTAATCAATTTATTTGATGTTTTCTTAAGTTTGAAAAGAACCAATTTTAAAATAAATTATATAGGTCTCTTTTGGTAATCATTTTTTGTTTTATTTTTATTTTTTAAAATAAGCCTATGGATACTTATTGTAATTCTAAATTTATTCATTTGTTATCTACTTTTTACCAATGGTTTAAAACAACCAAGTCAAAATTTGAAAACTAAATAAAGTAGCTTTAAAAAAGTTATTTTTGTTTTTGGAATTTTGCTAAGAATTTGACCATTATACTTTAAAAAGATGCAAATTATTGTAGATGAAATAGGCTTGAATTTCAAAAATAAAAAAACAAATGGTTATCAAACATGGCCATAGATATCCTCATTTTTTTCATATAGGTACTCTCATATTTCTCTTAACTTTTCAATTCTTAGCTTACACCAATTTTCTCAACAACCAAAATAAAAACAAAAAAAAATTAAGTTAAAACATAAAATACCACAAAAATTCACAAATTTCCAAAATCAAAATCTCCTTTTGAAACATACTAAAACGACAAATAGTCAAATAAAAAGAGTATCAGCCTAAATTGAGTTAGAATTTAATATTTATTTTAGTTCTTAGATAGGTTATCGAGCAAAATAAGTCGTCAGGATATTTTCAACTGCAATTCGGGCTTAAACGGAGCAATTAGCAAGCAACAAGAGACAAAACAGTGAAATCGAGCAACGAGAGGCACGACGTTGCGCAAGCGTTACGACACTTGTACCCCACGCCATTCACAGAGATAGTTTGCTAGGCAGGCTTTACAGTGTTGCCCTACGGCGCCACATCACCCTCCATTTGATACGCACACATGAAGAAACACTCATTCCAATTTGCTTTCCAAGGCGCTTCGTGAGGGGGTCCTTAGCGTCGTAATGTTTTGGCATGTTTTGGTTGTTGAGAAAATTGGTATAAACTAAGAATTGGAAAATTAAAAGAAATATGAGAGCATCTATATGTACTTCTTTTATTTTACTATTTATCATTTTGGTACATTTCAAGAGGAGATTTTGATTTTGAAAATTTATGAAATTTTTTGGTGTATGTTTTAACTTAGAATTTTGGTTTTTATTTTGGTTGTTGAGAAAATTGGTGTAAGTTAAGAATTAGAAAATTAAGAGAAATACGAGAATACCTATATGAAAAAAATGAGAATATCTATATAATTTATTTTAAAACTAGTTATTTTCGAACTTAAGAGAACTTCAAATAAATTGATCAATAAGAGCATTTTTTTTTAAAAAAAAATTTAAGTCATTTTTGTCACGAATAATTAACGATTTTTGTTCAAGTACTTACGGTGGGGTATTTTTGAACTTTTATTAAGTTAAGGGTATTTTTTAAACGTTTTGAAAGTTCATAAGTATTTTTTAAACAAAACTTTAATGATTTCCATCCAAAAATAACACCAAAGGTAGTTTTGAACTCTTTTTGAAAGTTCAAGTGTGTGTTTGAAAATTTTGAAACTTCAAAGACATTTTTGCCACAACGTAAAGTTTAGGAATTTTTTTTGATAATTTAACCTGAAAATAACACGAGAAATTGATGCGACGACTAATGTATAAAATTTGAGAGGCATTCAAGACATCATATGCAATATGATTTGTGTAAATTGACGTGATAGTTGATGTAAAAAAAGTTGCAATATCTTTTGAGATGAAATGAATGATAAAATAATTTTATTTGGCGGTGTAAACAATATCATCTACTACTACTAATTTTTACACATTAAATATCATATCAATAAATTATTTTTGTCGAACTTTTTTAGTTTGGTAATCAAACGAAATACTCACAAACTTTTGATAAATTAGGATCTCTTTGATATACAATTTACATTAATTCAATCAACAAATAATATTTCATATTATTAAAAAAGAAAAGGACAAATTGCAAAACTACCCCTAAAATATGGTGAGAGTTACATTTATACCCCTTAAACTTTCAATGACAAAAAAATTGAAGCTTCAAACTTGTAAATATTAAAATTGGACTCTCAAACTCAACGTAATTGATTAAATTGAACCCCCTAAAGGTTGTTTGTTTTTAGACGTTTGGAATTATAGATAGTTGGAATTGCAAATGCTTGAGATCTTTAGAAAGCCATGTTTGTTTAGTAGACATATGTTTTATGGATGCCTACAAATCATTGATAATTGTGTCTATTTTGCAAGATTTGTACATGAGAATGTCTTAAATTTCCGTAATCTTCCAATAGTGCTCATACGACTATTTATGTAATTTTCTCATTAATTTAATATAACCTACTTTATATAACATATTTGTTTTTTTATTAATTAAATTTTTTTTATATGTTATTTTTTAAAAAAATTTCACAGATGGAAAACATGTCAAACTATGATAGACTTCTATTAGCGTCTATCGTGATAGACTTCTATCAATTTCTATTACTGTGAGACTTCTATAAGCCTCTATTAAAGAAAATTAAAATTTTGTTATTTTGTTTAAATAGTTTCCTTTATTTTTCTATTTTTGAAAATCTCCTTATTTTTTCAACAAATGAATCTTTATTAATTTAATATTTTGTTCTATATCACAAAATTTTCATAATATTCTTCATCAATCCCAAAGTACGATGATCTATATTTGCAAATAGTATAAATATATTTTTCATAAATAAACTTCAAAACATTAACAATACGAATACTAAATTTGCATTGTAAATGTCTCAAAGAATAAGAAAGTTTTAGTTAAAAACTATCCCATCATTACTTTTTCAATAATAAATATAAATATAAAAAATACATAAACTAGTTCACAGCAGATGATACTAAATTTACCTTGTAGATGTCTCAAAAAATAGAAAATTTTAGTTAGAAACTATCTTATCATTACTTTTTCAATAATAAATATAAATATTAACAATACATAAATTAGTTCACAACAGATTTATGTATTATCTATTTTACAAAACAAAATAATAGTAACAATAATAGATAATATATATATATATTAAAAATACATAATATAATTAGTAGAAAGTAGAAAATAAAAAATTAATTTCAAATTTTAAAATTGAAAATATAACTCAAAAAAAAGAAAAAATACAATCTAATTTGAAGGGGAAAAAATCTAATCTAGTATGAAACAAATTTGAATACAAAATCTAATCTTTTAACAAGAAAAAAAAAAAAATCAAATCAAATTTTCTATCTTCATTCCACCGGTAGACTTTTCGCCCTAACAATTGTAGATTTTTTTTTATACTTTGAAATAATCTTGAACACAAAATTTAATCTTTTAACAAAAGAAAAAAAAATCTAATTTTTTTTTATCTTCATTCCATCATTAGACTTTCTATCAAAACAATTGTAGTTATCAAAACTAAGCCTTGACTTAAATTGAGAATCCAAAGATTCTTAATTTTAATTAAAAAGTATAAGACCTTATTTTTACCGTAATAATAAGATCTAGACTCAAGTCTTAGGATTTTTTTTTTTAAAAAAAAAAACACAAAACTCTAAATTGTGCTAAGCAATAAAAAAAGCAATCAATTTTTTCCCAAACACACACACACAAAGTAACCCTAATTATCGTCTAGCAAAGAATGCAATAAAAAAAAATACATAAACATAATCTAAAGCGCGCTCTATACTAAAGATCTCCAATTTCGAAGTAAAGTCTCAACATAAATCTCATATGAAAAAAAAAACCAAAATGAACAAAATTAAATAGAGAACATCAATAACAAAAATGTGAAAAGGGTAGGAAAAATTAAGAGAAAAGTACGAAAGGGAATACAAAATGGAGAAAAAGTAAGAAAAAGAATGTGAAAATACCTCTTGCACAAAATCCATTAGAGTTATGTGTGAAAGTCTCTCTATGAAAACTAATTAAGCTATGCCTAATATTATGGAATCTTGAAAACTCATCGTTTCAACAAGAATGGAGATGCTAGAATGGAGGGATTTTAGGATGCCAAGTATCTTTGGATGCCTGACTACTTTAAAATTACCGCAATACAAATAAAGGAATCTAGATGTCTATGTGAGGGTAATCTAAAATTACCACGAAACAAACAACCCCTAAATGATAAAAATTGAATACTCAAAACTTATACAATTATTGCAATTCCTTCGTTACGTAAGTTTGAGAGTCCAATTTTAACAAGTTTGAAGGTTTGATCTTTACAATTGAAAATTTGAGAATTCAGTTATAACTGACACCTACTTTAGGGGTAGTTTTTTCAATTTACCAAAAGAAAATCGATCAAACTTAATTATTTTTATTCTTGACAAAACCATCCCTTAACGGACACCATCACAACACCTGTTTCGTACACGCCCCAAGAATAAAGTATCGAGTCTTCAAAGCTGCATTTGATTTGAATAAGTATAAAGTTTCCCCTTATTAAAGAAGATTTAAATCAAACATTTCCTTTACATATAGAAATTTCACAATGTTATGATGACATGATATGATTCAAGTTCAAAAATGGAAACTATAACATGAAATAGTAGAAAAGAATGACCCCAACCATATTCACTCTCAAAGCTCATCAGATGCAGCCACCCAGCTGCAAATAAGTTGTAGAATTGTGAGTAAAAATATCCCAGCAAAAGCAAACAAGGAATAATTTATTCAAAGAAGAAGAGCATTCTAGATATGAAAGCTTGAAATGATTTCATGGGTGGAGCATACAAGCTTCGGATACGACATAACACTGACACGACAACACTTCATTTAAAAAAAAAAAATCAATAGCAAGGTCATTATACGACATATTTATTAAAATATATACCATTTTTATGCTAAGAAATTCAAGTTAATAAGTTTAGTTTTATGTATTTCCCTCCCAAAATTTAAATTTTTATTTTTGTCATATATTTTTTTTTATTTTGAATATTTAACAAGTGTTTGATACATGCCTAACAAATGTTGGACTTACTTTGATTAGTGTCTAACACGTTTATTGTACAAAAAGATGTCCAATACATGTACAGTAAGTGTTAGGCACATGCTTGACATGGACACACTATCCAAACTAAAGTGTTTGTGCTTCTTAAGTTCTATATGTACGTTGTCAGACTGGAAGTTAACATCACCGCATCCAAGTAAAATGTATGATACTCGACGTTAAGGCATCAATTCCTTGTTCCATGAGCGAACAAACTATGATGAACTAAACACAACACTCTAAGCACAAACAAGTGATTTGTGCTTTCAACTCGCTAGTCATTACTTTGACAATGTTACTCATATTAAAGCACATAATAAGATCAGATGAGATTTTCTAAGGTTTAAGGTTTGTATTTCACGGTGATTTGTTTCCGTCTCTTGCAATAAGAAAAATCCAAATTGAACGATTGAAGCACAATGCATTATAAAAAACAACAGATGAATCAGCAATTATTAAAGCATGCAACCACCAAATAGGAATAGGTTCGATTACCAAAATAGCCTCAATCTCCTCATTGGACAAGGGTGTCCTTTTCGGCTGAAGGGATGCTTTTCCTCCAACAGTTTTGGAGGCAGTTTGTTCCAAAGATGAGAAGAAAATTTGATCATCCACCCCACTGCTTGATGGAGTCTTGGAAGTTGAACCTGTAAAACTTCCTTCAGTACTGACTACTTCTATAAAATGATTAACAGATAACTTTAGAAAACACACCACGAAGGCAGAATTCATCGATTGATATATTATACGACACTTCAACTCATCAACGATCATCCAACACCATCAGGTTGGTGTCTATTAAATCAAGTTAGGAACAAAAGAACGATTTTAATACATGGCCAAGCCCTTCTTTTTCTATCTTTTCAAATAGATGGTAATGTTAGGTAAACAGACTTGTCAGATAGATTTCATTGAATAGCAATAGACATTCTGAAATAGGCATAGACCCATATATAGAAGGATTTCTCAATTTCACAAAATACCAATCAAAGTATGCATTTAGAAGGATTTCTCAATTTCACAAAACACCAATCAAAGTATGCATTTAGGCCAAATAAAAATAGGCAGTACTACTTGAGCCTCAATTCTAAGCATTCCAAGTGTAGTCCTTTAGATATTAAGGCTTTAATAGAAGCAGAAAAGGCATAAAGATCAACTTCCCACTCATATAAAACTCTTTAAATAAAGAAAATCTATGTGTCAGTCAACTTGAAATTCTCACAAAATCCTTTCCTCCCCACTTTTTGAATCAAGTTTCATTCCAAACTCTCCAAGGCTTGGGTTACTAATCTGGGTCATAAGATTTCAAAATCCAGGTTAACAAAATGCTAATCAAATGTGGAAAAAGCAAAGATAAGAGAAAACCAATAAAACGAAGAGGAGAAAAATCTCTAGTCCCTACATCAGTTCGCATAAATGCACCAGATTCTCCATTAACAAGCTAAAACAAGCTAAACATCTAACCGTTCTAGAGAGAAAACCCAACTCTAAGCAATCAAACGATGACACAAACGACACGAAAACAGAATCAAGGCCGTAAATACAGGTCTAAGTCAAAGAACAAGTCAAAGATCAACGAAAGGAAGAACAGGGAGATGATCAAATACAAACACCAACGGGAAAAAGGGGGGGAAACACACACGCACACGAAGATTTTCATATGGGTATTGAAGATTTGGTTAGTTTGAGGAAGAACGTGGATCAAAATAAAGAAAAGTAATGAGGAAAAAGGGAAAACGGAGGCGGACCAGAGGGGTTGGGATGTCGTTTGGGGAACTTGATGCGAGGAATCCTTTTGATAGCCTGGGCTCCACCCATATCGATCGCCGATGGGTCGCTTTTCTGGCCGGGGTATTGTGGGATCACTCTGGTTGAGGAAGATCTTCAGGAAAGTGACGGCGATTTGAAACAAATAGCGAAGGAAGGAACCAATGCGGTGCAACTTGCCTGCTGCGCTTTAACTCTAAGCCAATGCTTAAAAATGCCTCAATTTAATGGAAATAAGAAACTTTGAAAGATAATATGGTTTTTATTATGAATATTATAATAATAAATAGATGCTCACTCTTTAATGCTCCAAAAGTTATGTGTCACTCTCCATGCTTGGTGTCCATATAAACATCCTACTTACCACTTTGTCTAGTGGCATTTGGTGGATCTTAAAAACACATATATATTGGTGAGAATTCCACTACCACTATATCCAAATTTATAATTTTAGTTATTTTATTTTATATTACATTTTATATATTTGATATTATTATATTATATTTTCTCTATATCTGTGTTCCTATTGTGCTTCTCAAATTTAAAACACGTTATCAACACGAGCTCCTATCGTTTTTCCCGCTAAAGATAGGTCATAAAGGTATGTCGATTTTTCCCTCTTCGTTATAATTAATAAATTTAATATTATCTTGCATATTCAATATCTATTAAATTTCTAACATAAGTACGATATTTTATGATAGTGCTGTCATGACAAATCTCACAAAATTATGATTTGCCACCCTTGATATTAACGATAATAGTTATTTGTCATAGGTACTTGATGCCGAAATCCACCTGGATGCTATGAATCTTGGGGAGACTATTAAAGAAGAAAATACAACCATCTCCACGAGGGATTGAAAATAGAGTATCTTACAAAAAAAAAATCCCCGTATCTTGTGAAAAAATTTAAAAGAGAGGTATGATCATAAAAAAACAGTTATTCTTCCTAAAGGTCGTTATGAGTGGATGCACTTGAGGCTACAAGATTTCAAATCAGTAAGTGATTACAACTCCGCATTATTTAAAATCAGGTCGAAATTGTTATTATGCGGAGAGAAAATTACTGATGTCGATATGTTAGAGAAAACATTTTCAACATTTAATGTCTCGAATATGCTCTTGCAGCAGTAATATCGAGAGAAAAGTTTTAAACAATATTCTGAATTAATTTCATGTCTTCTCGTGGCCGAACAAAATAACAAGTTATTGATGAAAAATCATGAATCTCGACCAACCGAAATGACACCATTCCCTGAAGTGAATGCTATGAATTTTAATAATAATCATGGTCGAGGTCGAGAGGACTGTGGTAGAGGAAGAAATAATTATCATTTTCATGGTGGTTGTTTTAATCATTCAAATTTCAAAAGAACCACACAAAATGATGACCACAAAGGAAAAACTCCACAAGATAAGAGTTCAAAAAGTGTTGAAAATAAATGCTTCCGATGCGGAATGACTGAACATTGGTCACGTACCTGTCGTATGTCAAAACATTTAGTTGACCTCTATCAAGCTTCCCTGAAAGAAAAAGAGAAAAATGTGGAAGCAAATTTTGCATACCAGGATAATGACATATTTGACCCATCCCATATGACAAATTTGGATGTGACGAACTTCTTTGAATCTCCTGAAGAGAAGATTGGCACAATTGATGGAACATCAAGTGTTTCTTTTGATTTTGAGAATATCTAGACTTTATGTTATCTTTTTTTTAATCTATCTTCATGCTTTTTAAGTAACTTTTGTATATTTTAAGTGTTGTTTTTCTTATTGAAATTATTTTCTTTTAATGAAGAAACATGGATCATTTTCGTATGTTGGGTGTTTAAAAAATGAGCAAAGAAGATCTATGTCTGGAAAATAGTGCAACTACACACACAATACTTACAAATAAAAAATACTTTTTCAAATTGAAAATGTTGAAAGCAAAAGTAATACAATGTCAGGTTTTGCATACTTGATCGAAGATTTTGGAAAAGCAGATATTATTTTTTCTAGAGGAACAAAATTTACAATTGACAGTGCATTGTTCTCTAGTCAATCAAAGAGAAATCTTCTAAGTTTTAAAGATATACTTTGCAATAGTTATCATATTGAGACTGATAGTAAGAATAATGTGGAATATCTATATATCATATCCACTGTCTCAAATGAAAAACGTATATTGGAAGAGTTGTCTGCTTTATCGTTTAGATTGTATTATACTCATATACGAGTAATTGAAACATATGCAACAATGAACCTGAAGTTCATGAATCCATAGATATTTACAATTCGACATGACCAATTGGGTCATCCAGGATCTATAATGATGAGGAGAATTATTGAGAATTCAAATGGACACCCATTAAATAACCAAAAGATTCCTCAATCTAATGAATTATCACGTGATGCTTACTCTCAAGAAAAATTGATAATTAGACCATCACAAGCTAAAGTGGGGACTAAATCACCTACATTTTTAGAATGAATTCATGGTGATATATGTGGATCCATTAGTCCACCAAGTGAACCATTTAGATATTTTATGATACTAATAGATGCATCCAGCAGATGCACACATGTGTTTATTATCAAGTCGAGAGATTTTTTTTTTTTTTTTTTTATCTATTTCTAACTTCGAATTTTCTTTATTTCCATCCGGAGGGTAAGAAGTTTCATAAACTGGTCTTTTTATATTGCATTTGCAAGATTACTTGCTCAAATAATTAAGTTAAGAGCACAATTTCCTGAGTATATAATTAAGACCATTCATCTTGATAATGCTGGTGAATTTACATCCCAAGCTTTTGATAGTTATTGTATGTCAATTGGGATAAGTATTAAACATCTTGTAGCTCATGTTCATACACAAAATGGTTTAGCATAATCATTTATAAAATGTTTGCAATTAACTACAAGACCATTACTTATGAGAGCTAAGCTTCCTTCATCTGTATGAGGACATGCTATTTTGCATGCAAGTCACTTGTATGCATTAGGCCAATAGCTTATCATAAATACTCGTCATTACAATTAGCTTATAGTCATGAGCTAAATATTTCCTATTTGAGAATTTTTGGATGTGCAGTATATATTCCAATTGCTCCACCACAACGCACTAAGACGGGTCCTCAAACGAGGTTAGGAATATATGTTGGATATGACTCCCTATCAATTATTAAATATCTTGAGCCCTTGACGGGTGATGAATTTACTGCATGATTTTCTGATTGTCATTTTAATGAGATAAATTTTCCAACATTAGGGGGAGGAATTAAGAAGTTGGAAAAAGAAATTACATGGAATGCATCGTTATTTTCTCATTTAGATCCTCGTACAGATCGATGTGAGCTTGAAGTTCAGAAAATAGTTCATTCGCAAAATATAACAAATCAATTACCAGATGCATTTATAGATGCAAAGAAAGTAATTGAGTCACATATACCAGCTACAAATGTTCCATAAAAAATTGATATCCCAACAAGTTGTCATCAATGAGTCTGGAACACGCCAGAAGCATGGTAGACTAGTGGGTTCCAAAGATAAAAATCCTCAAAAACGAAAAATAATTAATAGTGAAAAAGACTTGGTTGAGGATGAAAGTATCCATAAAGAAATCCTCGACATGACTAGTGAGGAAGGTGAAATACATAAAGATAATAATGAGATTTCAATAAACTATGTCATGACAGGAAAAAGATGGAATCGAACCAATGTAATTATTGACAACATTTTTACGTATAATATTGTTATTGATATTATATTTAAAAATGAGGATCCTGAACCAAAATCTATTGAAGAATGTGAACATAGACAAGATTAGCTTCAGTTGAAAAAAAGCAATCGAGGCAGAATTAAAATCACTTTCAAAACATCAAGTTTTTGGACCAGTAGTCCAAATACCAGAAGGTGTTAAACCTGTGGGATACAAATGGGTATTTGTGAGGAAAAGAAATGAAAATAATGAGGTTACAAGATATAAAGCAAGACTAGTTACACAAGGGTTTTCCACAAAGACCTGGAATTGATTTTGAGGAGACGTATTCTCCGGTGGTGGATGCAATTACATTAAGATATTTAATTGGATTGACTGTGTATAAAAGTCTGGATATACATCTTATGGATGTAGTCACAACATATTTATATGGATCTCTTGATAATGATATTTATAAGAAAATCTCATAAGGATTTAAGGTATCTGAAACATATACATCAAATTCCTGGGAATAGTATTCAAGAAAGTTATAGAGATCACTATATGGATTGAAACAATTAGGAAGGATGTGTTATAATCGCCTGAGTGGATATTTATTGAAAGAAGGATATCAAAATAATCTAATATGTCCGCTTGTTTTTATAAAGAAATCACAATCAGAATTTGCTATTATAATTGTATATGTTGATGACTTGAATATAATTGGAACTTCCAAAGAGCTTTCAAAGGTAATAGAATATCTTAAGAAAGAATATGAGGTGAAAGATCTCGGAAAAACAAAATTTTGCATTGGTTTGAAATTTGAGCATTTAGTAGATGGAATATTTATTCATCAGTCAACTTATACAGAAATTTTTTTTGAATATATTTTATATCGACAAAGCACATCCATTAAATATTCCAATGGAAGTTTGTTCATTGGATATAAAGAAAGACATATTTCAACCTCGAGAAGATAATGAAGAACTTCTTGATCCCGAAGTACTATATCTTAGTGCAATTGGTGTACTTATGTATCTTGCTAATAATACAAGATCAGGTATTGCATTTTCAGTAAATTTATTAGCTAGATATAGTTCTTCTCTTACAAAAAGACATTAAAACAGAATTAAGCATATACTCCATTATCTCCGAGGAACAATTGATATGGGTTTGTTTTATTCAAATAAATCAAATTTTGATCTAGTTGATTATACAGATTCTGGATATTTATCTGATCCACACAAAGCTAGATCTCAAACAGGTTATCTGTTCACATGTGGAGGAACTGCTATATCATGGCGATCAGTAAAACAGACTATAATGACCACTTCCTCAAATCATGCTGAAATTCTTGCAATTCACGAGGCTAGTCAAGAATGTGTATGGCTAAGGTCAATGACTCAGCACATTCATGAAATGTGTGGTTTAAGTTCTAATAAAAATCGCAACTTTTGAAAAATTAGTGCACAACATTGGAATGTGGCGACTCAGAGATCTTAAGTGATGTTTTCATGAGGGAGAGTAAATATATTGTATTCTTTTATGAGTATGTATTATATGAAATATGTACTCTTTTTCCTTCACTAGGGTTTTCCCCATTGGGTTTTTCCTAGTAAGGTTTTAACAAGACATATTTCGTATATATGTAGGGCATCTAAGGGGGAGTATTATAAATATTATAATAATAAATAGATGCCCATTGCTTAGTATCCCAAAAGCCATGTGTCACCCTTCATGTTGTCCATGCACTTTGTAATTATTCATGCTTGGTGTCCATGTAAGTGCACATCCTATTTGCCACTTTGCCTATAAATAATGGTATTTGGCGGATCTTAAAAATACATATACATTGGTGAGAATTCCACTTCCACTAATTTTCATATTATCCAATTTTATAATTTTAGTTATTTTATGTTATATTATATTTTATATATTTAATATTATTATATTATATTTTCTCTATATCTGTGTTCCCGTTGTGCTTCTTAAATTTACAATAGTTTTTTTTTTCTTAATGTTGAAATATTATTTCGTTAATTTTTATTCCATGTTTTTTTAAACATTTTTATTCTAGGTTCGTAATTAATTTTTTTTTGGAGGGAGTGTTGGATACTATAACTTTTTTTTTTTAATAAAAAAAATCAATATTACGGTTGAGAATATAATTATCAGCTAGAAGTAGAATGGGCATCATGAATAAGTAAGTAGGTCGAAGCATTGATTGAGCTAAATGGGCCAGGTCAGCTTTGGTATCACAGTCGAGCCAACCAGACCGCGTAGTGAGCCTGGGCCTTGACTTTGGTCGAAGTGGAATACCGAATCCAAGGCGGCAAAGGAAAAATCCCAAAAGAAAAAGGAAAGAGGAGCAGATTTAGGAAACCCTAAAGGAAAAGGACATAACCAGAGGTTATAAAATATGGGGGGAGGCAAAGACTCGAGGTAAGCTGATTTTTCCCTAAAATACTCCAGGTATCCTTATTTAACCTAACTTAGGCATCAGAGTGTGTGTGGCCTATACCTTACTGGCGTGCAGTTTTTCCTTTGTTTTGTAAGCCAGCTTGTTAGGGTTGATGCCCTAAAGTCTCGTGTCCTGTAGTTTGTAAACAGTTTGTATGAACGCTTGTGTTGTATGATATATGATATTTACTTCACATCTTGCATTTTGCTCAGTTACTTTTTTATTTGCTTTACCACAAACCAATAAACATAAAATCCCTGGTTATCTGTATGTGACTCAAGCATGTATATGGTGATATACAAGTGGATCATATCCTGAGTGATAACCAAAATGGTCTGTAGTATATGGATATAGGAGGGAAACATTATCCTGGTAATGCTATGGATGCGACCCGCTTTGTGGAATGGTCACAAGTGTTATGACTTGTCATAGATGGTATGATTCTAATCATTCGTGTTGGGGACATGCGAGCGAGGGCGTCCTATACAAATAGTTTGTATAAGACCTGACCATGAAGTGTTAATGTCTCGTTATATAACACCGTTCATGACAGAGACTTCACTTCACCAGGATGACCATAGGTAACATGACCTCAATCCTGAGTGAGTTGAGAACTCCTGCCATTGAGGGCGATCCTTTGATTTGTATGGGTGCGAGTGGCTAGGTCGCCGATTCAAACCTACCATTTTGGGAATTTGTCTGATTTGGGAGCTGGGAACTCAGCTACACAAGATGGAATTCATTTCTTCTCCGAGGCAGGGGTAAGTAGATAGATAGCTCCCTTAGGGGCTGATTCTAGGCCTTGAACGATGTGGCACCACACACCTTCTCTTGGCCCGAGAGGTGTTCACATATAGTTGGACTATGTTGTATTGTTCATTAGAGGAATCAGTGGTACTTAAGGAATGAGATGTAACTATAGGGGCTATTGACTATAAAAATGAAATGTTGTTCTATGTATCACTTATGCACACTACTGATGATGAATGAATGATGGATTTAATTTCATGTCCCCGACAATGGCACCATAAACTTGTAATATTAAATTTGTATCTATCTTCATCTATTGCGCTGCTTATGAATGAATGTGATGGTCTCTATGCGCTCAAGTGCTTTGCGATAAAGATATTATTGCGATATTAAGTTCTAAGTGTATGCGTTGATGATAATATGCTTCTTAGTATGCATTGATGTAGTGCGTGTCACAAGTTTCCTTGCATTGTAACCAAGTATAATTCCAATGTATGTTTCTCAGAATGACCTGAGGTCGAACACGGGGATTGTTGTTGTTTAGATGCGATACAAATGTGGTAAATGCGGCCGGTTATCATAAAGAATAAAGAATTTAGTTTGTGCAGAAAATGTAAATTGCTATGAAAGTAAAATTGCGTTGATAAAATAAATGTCTAAACTACTATGATACAGGGTGAGGACTGGCTGTGAAGTTGTACAAAAGAATCTAATAAATGCGATGGCAAGTCTTGTGAATGAATCAGAAAGAGAATGAGTAGAGGGAAAGGACATCGCAAGTTCGTCAATCTCGTTAAGGACGCAACTAAGGTTCCGCTTTCCCTTGGCTTACACCTTTTAGTGATCGGCCGCTTTCCCACGTCTATGGTGAAACAGAGATGAACGTAATGAACGCAAGGTTGTTTCCATCTCTGGAAATACTTCTCGCTTTAGTTAACGCATTCTTCCAACCTTCCCTCGATAGGCGGAATAACATCTTCATTTCTGCTCTCATAGGTGAAGATGCCATCGAGCATGCTTTAGCTAAACTTAGCCGATTACCTTAACAAAGATTAACTCACTCGCTTAATTCTTCCTCTTTACCTAGGGGATTAAGAACACGTGATGGAGAAAATGGATGATAAATGTATGGAAAGGAACAAAGAGATGATAATGATGACAATAATCACATTTAAATCTAAAGATCAGCGTTTGATACATGATTTGTGAATGAAAGATTAAAGAAGATGAACATAGTAGATGAAAGAAAGAATAGAAACAAATATGGAAAGAGTGTCAATGTCTTGACACAGATCCCGATCGGAGATGTTCTGCTTGCCAGCGTATGGATGAGATGGAGTGGAAAGCTTCCTTCTCAGGCTTGCTTTCCCGATAGAAGTGACCTCTTGCATAAAGCTTTAGCTTCGGGAATGGGAATAATTTCTTGCTCGGAGACTCAACTTTCAGCCTTGTCTCATCGTTCTCCCGGATTTTCTCTGTAAAGTCTCTTCAGACCAGCCTACTTTGTAATGAATTCAAGGAAGCTATTTATAGACAAGACCTTGGCTCTTTGTATTGGTGGTCCCACTGTGTAATTCTGATAATTCTGATAATAGCTCTATGACCAGTTTCTTCACTGCACATATGAAGTTTTCCCTATGACATGGTAGGCTCAAATATATGTTTTTAGTATATAAGACTTTCTTAACTTCATGACCATTTTCATAGTTCTCAGCTCGGACGTGTAGAAGTGTTGTTGATTTTTAACATCTTAAGTTTCATAGTTATTTATGGAAGGGGTTGCTACACCTCTTTCGGTACTAGTTTTAGCTATGTCAAACGATGACCCTCGTTTTGCATCTAGTTTTTTTTGAAGAGTCTCCAGTTAGCATTGGGTACTCGATTGGATTTTGGTACAATTTTCACCCATAGACTGATGGTCAAATAGAACGTCTGAACCGGATATTGGAAGATATGTTGTACGCTTGTGCACTAGAGTTTTCAGGGAGTTAGGACCCTTACTTGCATTTAATGGAATTCACATATAATAATAGCTATCAGACTGCCACTGACACTTTGCCATTTGAGGCCCTATATTGGAAGAGTTGCAGGTCCCCTATGTGTTGGGATGAGGTAGGAGAGAGGAAATTGTTAGGACCTGAATTAGTGCAGACCACGAATGAGGCAATACAGAAGATCAGGACTCGTATGCAAACAACTCAGAGCAAATAGAAAAGCTATGCCGATGTAAGATGTAAGGACCTGGAATTTGAGACTGGTGTGAAAGTGTTCTTAAAAGTGGCACCCATGAAAGGTATTCTGAGGTTTGGCAGGAAGGGGAAGTTGAGTCCGAGATTCATTGGACCTTTCGAGGTCTTAGAGTAAATTGGCCCCGTAGTTTACCAATTAGCATTACCTCCATCACTTTCTTCAATTCATAATGTTTTCCATGTTTCGATGCTGAGAAAGTATGTAATAGGTCCATCCTATGTAGTTGACTTTGAGCCATTGTGGTTGAATGGCAACTTGAGTTATGAAGAGAGGCCTGTGCATATTCTCACCAGAGAGGTGAAGATGTTACGCAATAGGGAAATAACAGTTGTAAAGATTTCATGGTAGAATCACAAGTTCGAGGAGGCCATTTGAGAATGAGAGGATGAGATGAGGACCCAGTACCCAGAGCGTTTTCAAGAATGAACTTTCGAGGATGAAAGTTCTTTGAGGAGGGAAGAATGTAACAATCCTGGAGTTTTTTTTTTCAAGAATGAACTTTTGTCCTCGAAAGTTCTTTGAGGAGGGAAGAATGTAACACCCCGCACATTTTTTTAGTAATAATGTAATTTCAGTAACTTTATTATTTGGAATTTCAGTAATTGTTATTAGTTGGAGGGCATTTTTGGAATTTTGGACTTCAAGTGTAAGTGCGGGAATTTAATTGTTGGCATGAAATTATTCAAATTGAAAATTAATGGCAGGAATTAATTTTCTTTTGAAACGGAAAGAATTTAATAGTATAAAACGGAAAGGAATTAAATGTAATTATATTTATTTCCTTTTTTGTTTTATTATTATTATTATTGTTGTTGTTTTTTTTTTTATAAAAAGTCAAACCCCACCCCCTTTTCTTCCTCACGTTCGTGAGCCCGTCCGACGCGCCCAAAGCCGCCGCGTCAGTTTCTTCTTCATGACCTCCGTCCACCACTGCTCAAGCGTCGTTCGCTTTTGCCGTCACTGGATCTATCGATTTGGGTAAGATTTCTGCCGTTTGGGTTTGTTTTCGGTTGATTCTTGAATACTCATTTACTTTTGGCATCAATTGGTTGATACCCATTGTGTTTCAACTTTGGATTCAAGTTTGTGAAGGTATTGAGGTGTTGTTCAGTGAAGTTGGAGTTTGTTTTAGCGAGTTTTGGTAAGTTTTATGCTTTGATGACCCTCTTGTGGATTAATTTTGGTTGTTGAGAAATTTTGGTAAAGTCATTTGGAAGTGATTTTTTGACGAAGCTACATATGGATAATTTATTTGAGACATTGGTAGTGAAGTATGTATTTGATTCAAGCTTTAATCATGTAAGCCTAATTTCAAATTATGATTAGGGGTTGATTCAAGAATTTCATTCAAGATGAAGAAGAGTTTGGTTTGCTAATTATTTGGGCTTAAAATTGGAGGTTTGGAAGGTGAATTCGAATTGGACCACACCTTAGGTAAGGTTATCTGGAAATATTTTGTAATATTTGGGTGTTTGGAATTTGGCCTTAACTATTAATTTTAAAGCTTGGTTTATGTTTAGGCTTGATTAAGGATTCAAGAATTTCACAAAGATTCAATTGCTTTTTGGTTCGACCTAATATCAAGGTAAGTAATCTTACTACTGGAACTGCCCACGGGCCAGGCATTAGATGTATGCTAGCATGTTAAATGAAGGTTATGGCAGAATGACAGCATGAAAGATTGATAGTATAACATGATTAAAGTATGTTCTGTTACGAGATCCGAATTATTTATTTATGCACATAGACACTTGAATGCTAGTATGAGATGGTATGTGCTTCCATGGTTGTATTTGATCTGATGATGTTGAGGTATACATGTATGTTGTAGAACCATGATGTTGAGGTATATGTGTATGTTGTAGAGCCATGATGTTGAGGTTTATATGTATGTCATAGATTCGTACAGTGATGATTATGATGTTGAGACTGTGCAAATGTCCTTACTGATTAGTTAGATGCCCATTAGATTTTGTGTTTCCTTCGGGATTCACCAGTTTGTGTTCACCAGTTTGTGTTTCCTTCGGGATTCACCAGTTTGTGTTTCCTTCGGGATTCACCAGTTTGTGTTTCCTTCGGATTCACCAGTTTGTGTCTCCTTCGGGATTCACCAGTTTGTGTCTCCTTCGGATTCACCAGTTTTTGTCTCCTTCGGAGAGGTAGTGGGCATACTTAACTACAGTAGGATAGGACTCAGTCTCCTTCTTGTTTCATGTGCATATGTGTCCCATGAGGACTAGAGCAGTTTATATGTTTCACCAGAGGTAGGTATCTAGAGGACATAGATGCCCAGCCTGACCCCAGTAGTGGGGTTACTTACTGAGTATTTTATACTCATTCTTTCTCATGTTGTTGTTTCAGGTAAGGGTAGAGATGCACTGGGATGGACAAGCGGAATTCGTGATCGAGCCACTGGGACTAGTTTTTACGCTTCCGCATCATGAGATTTAGAGTTCTTTTCATGTTTCTCTTAATTTTAGTTTTGATGTTTGAAACTTATTATTAAGAATTATTTTTCATATGTATTTATTAACCTTTATGATTTATGGGTACCCTACTATTGTTTTTAACATTTGCATTTAATAAAGGACTTTTGAACTTCCCTTATCTATTTAGCATTTATTTCATCATAAAGAAGTGTCGTTTTAAGTTCCATGCATACATGTATTTTAGTAACGGCCTACTTAAGTCCTAGGGGGTCGGGTCGTTACAGTCTTTTTCCCTCCCACTTACTTATTGCCTACACGATCTGTTCGTTCTCTTTCCTCTACCAAATTCACCAAAGACAATGCTTTAGGTTCTCACTCCGATAATACCTGGGGCTATTTTCTGGTGGTGTTGTCCTTGCGGCATTTGTGTTCGTGCGGTTGTTCAGGCGTTGGTTGATTGGGTTGAGGTTTCCACTGCATTGAGTTCCGAAGTTTGAAGAACGTCTTCAACTGGTATGACAACTCTCTCCCTCATTTATTTTTGTTCAAAGCATACCTTTAATTGACTGTTCATTCGCATAACTGTACGTTTGAATGTATATTGTGTATTTCGGTCACTGTGAAATTGGAGCGATCTGAACGCGCTCATGGAACTCTTCGGTAAGAGATACTTTAGAGCTTTCTTCTCCGAGTTACAAATTTACTTTTGTTGTCTCGTTGAAGTCAGGTGCACTTCTCTCAACCAAAATTCAGCATCAAAAGTTTGTGTTCTTTGTGTGGAACAATAGTACTTAATTAAGAATCAAGGGAGTTTTAGAATTTCAAAAGGGAGAATGAGTTGAAGGTTGAAGGATATGAATTTTGAGGGAGAATACTCTAATCAGGATTGTCATCATAGGAGAATTCGTGAGGTTGGGCACCTCGGCCTCAGCTTGAGGAACGGTAGATAGAGAAAAACAATTCAATGATCTAGATACAAAAGTAGACAAAATTTGCCAAAATGTTGAAAGTCATTAAACGACAGAATCGTCTGGGTGAAAGACCAGGGCCCGAGGTTGAGCTCATCCAAGATCCAACAAAAGGAAAAGCACCTATGGTTGAAAGTGTGGGGTAGTCTCATCCCCACCAATCTAATCCCATAGGGTTTAAGGCACAAAAGATAAAGCAACCAGTGGAGGGAGACATCAATCCCTGAAACCATCAATCAAGGAGTGAAGCAAAGGGGTTGGGTTCCACAGTACATGTAAATTCCATAAGAACTGGTTGGCCTCAGAATCGAGGTCGAGCATCAAATAAGGTTTTTGGGGAAACTTTAGACCGGTCTTCTTTTCAAAAGATAATGACGATCTGTTGGGATTGGTGTCCTAATTCTCCTGGATTCTCGTTGTTTGTAATATATATACATTGTTATGAATAAAATAAGAGTTATTTCATTCTAGCATTTACTCATATTCAATAAACAGCTCCATGGTTATTGTATGTAAACTTAAGCATGTATTTGAGATATACAAGTGGATCATGCCTTAAGTGATAACCTAAATAAGCCTGTAGGATAAGGATTAAGATGGGATATCTGATCCTGGTGACACTACGGATATGACCCGCTTTGTAGAAGTTTGCAAGTGTTGTAAACTACTACAGATGGTAGATCCTGACCATTCATGTGGAGACATGCGAGCGAGGGTGTCCTATACAAAAGAGTTTGTATAAAACCATACCACGAAATGATTCATCTCTGTATATAACACTGTTGATATTGGAGACTTACATTTCACCTAAACGACCATAGGTGACATGACCTCAATCCTGAGTGTTATGGGAACTCTTGCCTTTAAGGGCGGTCCTTTGATTAGTATGGGTGAGAGTGGCCAGATTGCTAACTCAACATGCCTACCTTTTTCGGGACTTGTCTGATTTAGGAGCTAGGAACTCGGTTACACAAGATGGAATTCACTCATTCCTCGAAGCAGGGGTAAGTAGATAGAATGCTCCCTTAAGGGCTGATTCCGGGACTTGAACATATTGGCCACAACTTCTTTTTAGAAGAGAGGACTCAGTCATAGTAGAACTATGACTTATGTTCATTAGAGGGATCAGTGGTACTTAAAGAGTTAGATGTAACTATAGGGGCATAACGATCATTGGCCCAGCTATACTTACGAGCGATTTGTGAAGGGTTATCGAGCTGTTGATTGGTTAAGATGGACGCATAATATATCTATAGTAAGGAGAGTTCAACTGTCGATCTTTAGTAGAGTGCCTAGCAGTTAACGGATGGTGGATCCTGTGAATAAAGAGTTTAGTCAGTTATTCATGTACTGTTGGAGCTTCGAGCTACAGGTTTATAAGTTCCCATTGGTAGCTCAATGGCTTTATGTTGGGGATTTGTTCTTGGTGTTGATTTGAATTGTTCAAATTGACAAGAGGTAATTCGATTATATATGATATGATCGGTATGATGTATGAGATACATCAAGTGGAGGATTAATGTAAATGAGATTTACATTAAGGACTGTGGAATAGAAAAAGAGCTATGGGTTATATGTTTCATGAGATGAAATATTACAACTATAGGTTATAAATATAGTATGGTAAGTTGGTTATCATTTATATTTATAATAATATTAATTATTGGATTATTATCTCGAGTGGGAGGTTATTGGTGGTTTCATGGTAACCGTGAGATAAAAAGGAAAAATATTTTCTTAATTTTAGTAATGTTGATTTGAGATTTCCACTCTCGAAAAGTTCTCACGAAAAGACTGTCAAGTAAATAAGATTTATTAAACAACAGCTTGGAGAGACTAGATGACCATGGAGTGTTTCTATACGATAGACACTCAGCTGGCCGATGAGCTAAATGATCGCATAGCTTTTGTTAAATGATTGGGCATTGTCTATACAATAGATTTTGACATCTTCCACTTGTTCAATCGCTTACAAGATTGTTCTCCTCCAGTCTCTACCTCTAACCATGTCCACACAGAGCCCACACTTCTGGATTCTCACACTGAGAATACCAAGGTAGCCATTGTGGTGGTGTTATACTCAACTCGACATTGTCGAGGTCCTGTGGAGGCCGTACGTTGCATTCGCTGTGTTCGTGATCTGGGTGATCGTTGTGTTCGAGATCATTATGATCGTGCAGTGTAGCGGTCGTGGTGTACGAGCATTCAAGTGTTGCAGTCTTGCGGGTTGATCGAGCGTTGGTATGTTAATTCCTTCCCTTTATCTTATAGAAAAGCATATTTTAATTTCGGTTTTGCACATAGCCTATTGTTTCCGTTTGTGTACTGCAATTGTTAATATTCATATACAATTGAATTTTGGAACGATCCTTTCGCTGCTCATGGAAATCCTCATGTCCAATTTCCTTCACGATTAAAAGTTTTCCAAAAACAGATCTTTGTGGCTAGATTGAAAAGAAGCGTACAAGTTTGAAGGTGGAGCCTAAAGTGAAGATGAGGCAATAATAAGGGTTGCACGATGGAAGAGAGATTTTTAGAAATATAGAAATAAATAGGCCATTTACGAGGAGATATGCACCATTAAACTGGAAGGAAAGAGGTGGACCTAGAAGCGTTAATCGAGCAAATAGATCCACTGTTCACCAATGAGATAATGAAAGAAGAGGTTCCTCCAAAATTCAAAGTCCCATCAGTTAAGACATATGATGGGAAAATAGATCCAATAAAGCATCTCAATTCATACCGTTCTTGGATGGAGCTATATGAGGTGTAAGATGTCAAAAAATGTAGGGCCTTCTCCTTCACCTTAGTAGGACCGACCAAGGAGTGGTTCAAGAAATTAAAAAGAAAGTCAATACGATCTTTCAAAGAGTTGGCAAGGGCATCTGTTACTTAGTTCTTGGGAGGGCGAGATCAACGAAAGTCGAATGTATCTTATGACAATAAAACAAGGTTCCCAAGAGACTTTAAGAGAGTATATTGTGCGGTTAACAGTGAGGTCTTACAAGTCGACTTGGTGGCTTTACTAGCAATAGTAAACAGGCTATGCGACAAAAAAAAATCTTGATATCCATGGGGAAAAGAGAAGCAAAGTCATACACAAAGTTAGTTACATGAGCACATAAGTACATGAGTGTGGAAGAGCTATTACGGTCAAGAGAAAGAACATTTGAGGTGAGGATGAGGTCACCTTAACCTCAGACTCGAGACCAAGAACATGTGACCAATAGAACACAACACAAAGAAAAAAGGCGAAGGATGGAGGATCAAGTTTAGCTACATTACAACCCTATGTTGAAGTTAAAAAATGTATACATCAATTATTCTCCTGATAGAACGGGTTCTCATGGAAATAAAGCACATGAATCTTTTGAGAAAGCCTGAGCAAATGAAGACTGCACCAAAGGGACAACAAAAGTATTGTTTCTTTCACCGAGATCACGAACACGTGACTAAGGATTGCATTCAATTGAAAGATGAAATTGAAACCTTAATCCGTAATAGTTTTTTGAGAGAGTTCATCAAAGGCACAGGGGAGAAGTGGCCAAAGTTAGCGTTATCATTAGAATGGCCAAGTCCGACTAGAGATGTCCTGAACGACGAAGGATGACAACAATCATTGAGGGAAATTAGAGTAATTTTAGAGGACCAATTGGAGGAGAGTCAAGAAGAAAGAGAAAAGCAATAGCTCGTGAAGTAGAATGGGAACTAAGGGGTTTCTAGGTGCACTCATTGCAAGTAAAAACCCCGAGATCGACCCTATAATACTATGAAGAGAAGGCACGAGGCTTCATCTACCACACAATGATGCTTTGGTCATAAATTTAGTGATAGCCAATGTAAAAAACCATCAAATTCTAGTGGATAGATGGAGTTCGACAAGTGTTTTGACCTTAGCAGCATTTAGCAAAATAAGATTAAACAGGGAATAACTAAAGAGGTGTACAACACCTATAGTGGGATTTAGAGGAGAGAAGGTTGTACTAGAAGGATGTTGAGGTTGGTGCCCTAAATCTTGTGGGTCTTGTACTTTGTTGATCTTTTTACACTAATTATTTATTTAATAAAATAAGAAGTTATTTTATTTGGCATTTAGTTTGCATTAACCCAATGCAATAAACGAAGATCCAAGGCTATTTTATATAACTTAAACATGTATGTGGTTGACATATAAGTGGATCATGTTTAAGTAATATCCTAAATGGTCTGTATTATATGGATAAGATTGGTTACAGTATCTTGATGACACTACGGATATGACCCACTTTGTAATTATTTCAATAGTTGTAAGGTGTTACAAATGATGTGATCCTGATTGTTCATGTGGAGACATGTGAGTAGGGGTATCTTATACAAAGAGTTTGTATAAGATTGGACCGCAAAACAATTAGTCTCTCTTTATAATGTCGTTACTTTAAGAGATTAATATTTCAATAGGATGACCATAGGTGACTCAACCTTAATTCTGAGTGAGTTGCGAACTTCTGTCTATGAGGGTGATCCTTTGATCTATATTAGTAAGAGTGACCAGATTTTCCAACTCAATAAGCCTACCATGTTGGAGATTTGTCCAATTAGGGAGATGGGGACACAACTGTTGGGATTGGTGTCCTAATTCTCCCGGAGTCTCGTTGTTTTGTAAAGATACACATTCTTCAATGAATAAAATAAGTGTTATTTATTTCTGGCATTTATTCATATCCAATAAATAAAGCTCCTTGGTTATCTTATGTGAACTTAAGCATGTATATGTGATATACAAGTGGATCATGCCTTAAGTGATAACCTAAATCGGTATGTAGTATAAGGATTAAGGTGGGATACCTGATCCTAGTGACACTACAGATACGACCCGCTTTGTAGAGATTTGCAAGTGTTGTAAACTACTACAGATGATAGATCCTGACCATTCATGTGGAGACATGGAGCGGGGATGTCCTATACAAAGAGTTTGTATAAGACCTGGACCACGAGATGACTAGACTCTGTATATAACATCGTTGATACTAGAGACTTGCATCTCACCTAAACGACCATAATTGACACAACCTTAATCTTGAGTGTTTTGTGAACTCTTGCCTTTGAGAGCGGTCCTTTGATTAGTATGGGTGAGAGTGGCCAGATTGCCAACTCAACATGCCTACCTTTTTGGGGACTTGTCTGCTTTGAGAGTTGGGAACTCAATCCACAAGATGGAATTCACTCATTTCCTGAAGCAGGGATAAGTAGAGAGATTGCTTCCTTAAGGGCTGATTCCAGGGCTTGAACATAGTGGTCACAACTTCTCTTTAGAAGAAAAGACTCAATCATAGTAGGACTATGACTTATGTTCATTAGAGGGATCAGTGACACTTAAGGAGACAGATGTAACTACAGGGACATAACGATTATTGGCTGAGCTGTACTTACGAGCGATCTGTGAAGAGTTGTCGCACTGCTGATTGGTTAAGATGGACACATAATATATCTATAGAGAGGAGAGTTCAGTTGTCGGTCTTTAGTGGAGTGTTTGGCAGTTAACAGATGGTGGATCCCATGACTAAAGAGTTTAGTCAGTTATTCACGTACCGTTGGAGTTTCGGATCTACAGGTCCATGAGGTTCCCTTGGTAGCTTGGATTCTATTGAGGATCAGTTCTTGGTGTTGATTTGAAATGTTCAAATTGATAAAAGGTATTTTGATTATATATGATATAATCGGTATGATGTATAAGATACATCTAGTGGAGGATTGATGTAAATGAGATTTACATTAAGTATGATGGAATAGAAAAAGAACTATGGTTTATATGTTTCATGAGATGAAATATTAAAACTATAGATTATAAATATAGTATGATAAGTTGGTTATCATTTATGTTTATAATATATTAATTATTAGATAATTAATACTTTTTCTTTTAAATAACCAAAGTAGTGAGTGGTTATTGGATCATGGTAATCGTGAGTTTAAAAGGAAAGTGGTTTCCTATTTTGAAAAGAAGTTTGTTTTCAAACATTTGAAAAGGTTTTGAGTTTTCTCTCGATGTATAGAAACTCACGGAAGTCGTCAAGTAAATACAGATTTATTAAATGATGGCTGGACGCACTAAACGATCGTGCAGGTGCGAGCTAAACGATCGTGCAGTGTACAATCGCATAGCTTTGCTAGACGATCGCTGGCCCAAGGTAAACGATCGTGTAGAGTCTGTACGTGACAGACCGAGCTAAATGATCGCATAGCTTTTGTTAGACGATTGCATAGCTTTATCTAAACAATTGGGCATCGACCTATACGATAGGTCTCCGCCTTCTCCCACTTGCCCAGTCGTGTATGTGATTGTTGTTTCCTCCGTTCGTCTGCTTTATACCAAGTTCGAACAGAGCCCACCCTCTGGATTCTCACACCGAGAATACCAAGGTCGCCTTGTTTGGTGGTGTCAGACTCAACTCGACACTGTCGAGGTTTTTTGGAGGCCGTTTGTGGTGCTGTGGAGGCCGTTCACTGTTGCAGAGGAGTTCGTGACCGAGGAGATCGTTGAGGATGAATGTAAAGTGTTCGTGCAGTGTTGAGGTCATGTAGATCGAGTGCTCGTGGTTGCTTTTGTTCGACCAGAGTGCGCATCGGAGCGTGGAGACGCTTCTGCCTATGTGTGTAGAGTTTATTTCCCTCTGTACATTTGTTATTCATGCTGTAATTCTGGAATTATTTGTATAATCGTTTGTTTGAACTCGACTGTAAATGATTTGTTGATTCATGATTGTAATTTGGAATAGTCTTGTTCCGCTCATGGAAATCATCGTTTCCGATTTCCTTTAACAGCTACACAAAATGGAATTCAATCCTCATCGTCTTTAGTGCAAGTACATGAATTTCTCCGTCAATAGATGATTCAGATTCTTAAACAATGAGGTCATACTCTCTCACTAGTCCGAGAGGGATTAGTTTATATTTGGACTATAAACTATCTATTTGTTAGAGGGATCAGTAGTACTTGAGGAGTTAGATGTAACTACATGGGTAAAACAGTAATTTGACCAAGTTGTAGTTATGAGTAATTAGTAAAGGGTTGACTTACTGTTGATTGGTTCATGTACACAAAAATATATCTACAATGCGAAGAGTGCAACAGTGGATTTTTAGTAGAGTAACCTGCAGTTGATCAATATTGATTAATTTAATTAAAGAGTTTAATTAATTAATCTCATATCATTGGAACTTCTAATCTGTAGATTCATAAGGTCTCATCGCTAGCTCATTAAGGATAAAATAAGGAATAAATAGTTTTGAAATAATTTGAATTGTTAAAATTATTTAAGGAAAATATAGGTATTAATCATATTAATACAATTAATATAAAGTATAATGTGTTGGATTTTATGTCTTAAAACTCGTGGTTTGTAAACAATAAACATATTCTGTTTATCAGTAAATGTGTTATTGAAGTTT